>NC_139235.1:24824783-25424783 GCF_977018435.1 Lepisma saccharinum
TTTTGGAAAACGTTTGAGCTAGGAAGAAGCAATCTATTCCTTTGTGACGACCTTGCGTGAAAAAATTGCGAATTTCATTTTGATTTTCTAGGATGACGTCGTCGAACACAACAACTGAATTTTCACGACAATCGTCGAGTGGTTTTATTTCCGAAGAGAACGTTGCAATATCCAGACCATCGTACAGTTTCATCAGTTGCTGGTATTTGGATTGCTCCAAACTTTTCGAAAATACGTAGAGGTGCCTGTTTTTCCAATCTAACCAATTCGGTGCGAGGAGAAAATTGTCCACGAGCAGTGTTGTTTTCCCACACCCCGAAGAACCTACGATCAGGCAGCGGATGCTGTCGGGAAGCAACTCGCCGTTTTTTTTTGTTTTTTTTTGTTTGACTTTCCGAATCCGGTAGACGTTTCACCACGTTCCACGTACTCACAAGATCACTTCGTTCGCGTCGATCCAACTCTTTTCTGGAAGTCCCAGCCATTTGACAAACAGTTTGTCACCTTTTCTACGCAATACTTTCTCGATGAGGTACGTGTCGGGATGTTTCGTTTTAGAGAGTTCCTCTTCGTAAAATCTTCCTTTCAAAATCTCGCCGCTACTATCTTTTATTATATACGTGTGTCGGTTTCCGGGTAAAACTCGAACCACCGTAAAAAGTTCCGTGCTCCAATTTTTTGTGAACCCCTTCTCGAAGATGCGTTTGAATTTGCTGATCCTCACCTGGTCTCCAATTTTGAATTTTGATTTCTTGGTAGTCGTGGGAGTGTACTTTGGACAGTAAACTGTAGAAATTAAACGCTGCTCGTCAGATTTCGTAACATCAGCCGGCTTCATGCCTATCGTTCTGTGTACCGTATCATTATAAGTGTCGACGAGTTCCGGCAGGATGTCGACCCATTTGTAATTTCCTCGAAGCGTGAATCGTTTCCACATGTGTGTTTTCAAGGTTCGATTAAATCTTTCCACGATGCTGGCTTTGATGTGACTGAAGGTTGAATAATATCGAATATCGTGTTTCCGAATAAACTTTTGGAATACGGCATTGTAAAATTCCTTCCCCTTGTCCGTTTGCAAAAACCGAGGTCGTCTGTCGCTTTCGCGAAAAATTGTCTTGAATGCTTCCGTGACGCACGTTCCTGTTTTGGCTTTCAAAGGTAGAGCCCATGCGAATTTCGAAAACATGTCTATGACGGTGAGGAGGTACTTGTTGCCCTTGTTCAATTTATGCACATTTTTTAGATTGCCGCTACTCATCTCCACGAGGTCACTTTGCCAGAGGTCATCGATTCCCTTGGTTACCACAGCTAAACGTTTGTAGTTGCGGCGTGCAGGTTTATGCAATTCTTCGACGATGGCTTGCCTAGACATTTTTTAGAGATTACGTTTGAAGAGAAGCACCAGCGTGATGGGATTCAAAGAGGGTGGCACTTCGCTCGTGTTTTGAATGATCAGCTTATCGCCGGCACTCACGTCGAAAACAGTGAGATCTTCGTCTTCGTGTATTTCATATATGTTGCGCGTTTCGTTCCAACGTGCCAGAGGAATATTTCCTGCTTTCTGAACACCACGATTCAATATCAAGATCATGGTGGGAACGCTAGCTTTTCTGCCGTGAGACCAGTACGAAAATTCGTTTATCTGAATTGTACCATCGAGGAGAAACTTGTAGTACGGATGATAAGGATGTAACATGTACAGTTTGTTACCTTCGACGAACATGGAGATTCTCTGTTGATTGGGTACGCTGTTGATTTCGATGGCTTGCAGAGAATGCAGTTTAGCGAATTTAGTATCGACGCTAACGAGGTTGCTGTGAAGCTGTCCCAGTGTATTTTGTACGGGCAACAAATATTCGACGATGGTATCCGTTACTGTAGAAAATAACAGTTTGATTTTCACTTCCACGTTCAACTGCTTGTAGTTTTCGTTGAGTTCTTGTAACTTGGCACCGAAAGAGGCCAGCGTCGATTCCTGCGTGGATTCCAGCACTCCAACTTGATCTCTGATGTTGACGACGATACTCTGAAGGTTCTCGACTTGATTCAATTTCGAGCTCTTCTCGGTAAGATCGTTCACGATGCTTCGCATCTCGGTAAACTGCGTGTGAAGGTCGGCGACGCTCTGCGAAGTGGGCAGCGTCGACACCAGCGAAGCAAGTTCGTCTCGAATCTGTTCCACGTTCGCCGTTTCCGTTTCCAGTCGTTTCAGCATACGTGATATGCTTCTTTTCAAAGCGTGCAATTCTTTGGAGGTGGGGAGATTGGCCACCCTACTCTCGAGATCGCTCAACAAATTTTTGATGTCGCTCGAATCGGATAGTGCCGTCACCGCCGTTTTCAATTTTTCCAAATCTTCGCTCGAAGGTACGCTCGTCCGTAACAATTCCAAGTCACCCTGTATGTTGTCCAGTACGTGATGAAAATAAGCAAGATTCGATTCGACGTTCAAATTTTCTAAATATTCGATCTTCTGCTGAACCGTGCTCAACATGTCTTGTATGCTCGTCAACGCACTTGCTTCAGCGTGAATATTTTTAATTTCTTCGTTGATCAACTCCAGAGACGCCTGAAGCGTAGCGATGGTGGTTTGAATGTGTTCGAAATCTTGATAAGCCTCCAATTGAATTTTTATGTTCGCGACGCTTTTGCCGATGACCTGCAGTTCGTCTGACGATGGTAGGTTCGTCATGGTATCTTCCAAAGTCTGTAACTTGGATTTAATTTCTTCCAACGTGCTGGCGAATTCTTCTTGTAATTTGGAAACAACAACATGCAAGCGTTCTGCTCTAGAAAATAGTTCTATACTTCAATTTTAGCAATGTCATTTTCCTACTTTCGTAAATTCATCACGTCACCCCCACTAATGCTGTTACCTGACGTCATTATTTCTCAACAGATGGCTGAGCTGATGTGAAAATTATATAGCATTATCTGTGCTGAACACGAATTTTTGAACAAAATAAATGCGTCAGCATGAAATTCCATCATTATTGTTAGCTTTTGAAAAAACAAGAAGTACACTCGCTATTGTGAATAGCCGGAAATACTGCCCCCAGTCATCTATCTCTCTTACATCAGTGTGTGCGTGCTGGCAACTCTCTCTAGTTGTAGGTTTTTTAGTTAACTCGTAATCCTCGTCAAAAACTACAGTAACATCATAATGTCATATTGCACAGAAGAGGGAGGACATCGCACACCACTATTGTCAGCTTAGTCTCTCTCTTTATCTTACAGCAATATTGGTATCTCTATCTTTTTTAGTTGCAGGTGGGTTGCCAACACACTCTAGTTAATAATGCTACATATTATACACGCACACGCACACACATACTGTGTTGCCATCCATCCATCTCTCTCTCTTTTACGGCGGTGTGTGTTTGTTGTCGGTTAGGTTAGGTTAGGTTAGGTTAGGTTAGGTTAGATACATTGGCACCGGGGACTTGGAAATAAGACATATTCGCTCACCACTATTGTCAGCTTAGTCTCTCTCTTTATCTTACAGCAATATTGGCATCTCTATCTTTTTTTTTTAGTTGCAGGTGGGTTGCCAACACACTCTAGTTAATAATGCTACATATTATACACACACACGCACACACATACTGTGTTACCATCCATTCATCTCTCTCTCTTTTACGGCAGTGTGTGTTTGTTGTCGGTTAGGTTAGGTTAGGTTAGGTTAGGTTAGGTTAGGCTAGGTTAGGTTAGATACATTGGCACCGGGGACTTGGAAATAAGACATATTCGCTCACCACTATTGTCAGCTTAGTCTCTCTCTTTATCTTACAGCAATATTGGCATCTCTATCTTTTTTTTTAGTTGCAGGTGGGTTGCAAACACACTCTAGTTAATAATGCTACATATTATACACACACACGCACACACATACTGTGTTACCATCCATTCATCTCTCTCTCTTTTACGGCAGTGTGTGTTTGTTGTCGGTTAGGTTAGGTTAGGTTAGGTTAGGTTAGGTTAGGTTAGATACATTAGCGCCGGGGACTTGGAAATAAGACATATTCGCTCACCACTATTGTCAGCTTAGTCTCTCTCTTTATCTTACAGCAATATTGGCATCTCTATCTTTTTTTAGTTGGAGGTGGGTTGCCAACACACTCTAGTTAATAATGCTACATATTATACACACACACGCACACACATACTGTGTTGCCATCCATCCATCTCTCTCTCTTTTACGGCAGTGTGTGTTTGTTGTCGGTTAGGTTAGGTTAGGTTAGGTTAGGTTAGGTTAGGTTAGATACATTGGCGCCCAGAACTTGGAAATAATACATATTCGCTCACCACTATTGTCAGCTTAGTCTCTCTCTTCATCTTACAGCAATATTGGTATCTCTATCTTTTTTAGTTGGAGGTGGGTTGCCAACACACTCTAGTTAATAATACTACATATTATACACACACACGCACACACATACTGTGTTGCCATCCATCCATCTCTCTCTCTTTTACGGCAGTGTGTGTTTGTTGTCGGTTAGGTTAGGTTAGGTTAGGTTAGGTTAGATACATTGGCGCCCAGAACTTGGAAATAATACATATTCGCTCACCACTATTGTCAGCTTAGTCTCTCTCTTCATCTTACAGCAATATTGGTATCTCTATCTTTTTTAGTTGGAGGTGGGTTGCCAACACACTCTAGTTAATAATGCTACATATTATACACACACACGCACACACATACTGTGTTGCCATCCATCAATCTCTCTCTCTCTTTTACGGCAGTGTGTGTTTGTTGTCGGTTAGGTTAGGTTAGGTTAGGTTAGGTTAGGTTAGGTTAGATACATTGGCGCCCAGAACTTGGAAATAATACATATTCGCTCACCACTATTGTCAGCTTAGTCTCTCTCTTCATCTTACAGCAATATTGGTATCTCTATCTTTTTTAGTTGGAGGTGGGTTGCCAACACACTCTAGTTAATAATACTACATATTATACACGCACACACATACTATGTTGCCATCCATCCATCCACCCCTCTCTCTCTTTTACGGCTGTGTGTGTTTGTTGTCGGTTAGGTTAGGTTAGGTTAGGTTAGGTTAGGTTAGATACATTAGCGCCGGGGACTTGGAAATAAGACATATTCGCTCACCACTATTGCCAGCTTAGTCTCTCTCTTCATCTTACAGCAATATTGGTATCTCTATCTTTTTTAGTTGGAGGTGGGTTGCCAACACACTCTAGTTAATAATGCTACATATTATACACACACACGCACACACATACTGTGTTGCCATCCATCCATCTCTCTCTCTTTTACGGCAGTGTGTGTTTGTTGTCGGTTAGGTTAGGTTAGGTTAGGTTAGGTTAGGTTAGATACATTGGCGCCGGGGACTTGGAAATAAGGCATATTCGCTCACCACTATTGTCAGCTTAGTCTCTCTCTTTATCTTACAGCAATATTGGCATCTCTATCTTTTTTTTAGTTGCAGGTGGGTTGCCAACACACTCTAGTTAATAATACTACATATTATACACGCACACACATACTGTGTTACCATCCGTTCATCTCTCTCTCTTTTACGGCAGTGTGTGTTTGTTGTCGGTTAGGTTAGGTTAGGTTAGGTTAGGTTAGATACATTGGCGCCCAGAACTTGGAAATAAGACGTATTCGCTCACCACTGTTGCCAGCTTAGTCTCTCTCTTCATCTTACAGCAATATTGGTATCTCTATCTTTTTTAGTTGTAGGTGGGTTGCCAACACACTCTAGTTAATAATGCTACATATTATACACACACACGCACACACATACTGTGTTGCCATCCATCCATCTCTCTCTTTTACGGCTGTGTGTGTTTGTTGTCGGCTCTATTGCCCAGTGTGTGTATGTTACGTCAGTATATAAATTAGTTAAGTCTCAAGCAAAATAGCCCTTGCCAAGTAAGAAAAAAAAACTGTAGGTAGGTGTTGGTAATACTGTCGGTTGTTTAACTATTCCCTCTCTCTTTTTCTCCTCTTTTTTTTTTGTAAAAAGCTATGGCAAACCAGTAGGCTGGCAAATTGCTTTATGCACTGTAAGACCTCAAGCAGTATTGCCAGCTCCTTGCTTGAGGCTAGGTTAG
The DNA here is from genome assembly GCF_977018435.1 of Lepisma saccharinum. Classification (NCBI taxonomy): domain Eukaryota; kingdom Metazoa; phylum Arthropoda; class Insecta; order Zygentoma; family Lepismatidae; genus Lepisma; species Lepisma saccharinum. Next base: position 24,830,866 of record NC_139235.1, read on the forward strand.
ACCAAATAAAAACCTTGGTAACTTTTCGAGTAAGATGTTGGCAACGCTGCAAGGCAGACCTCAAGCAGTATTGCCAGTTTCTTGCTTTAGGCTAGGTTAGACCAAATAAAAAACCTTGGTGATTTTTTCGAGTAAGATGTTGGCAACGCTGCAAGGCAGACCTCAAGCAGTGTTGCCAGCTCCTTGCTTGAGGTTAGATTAGACCCAAAGAAAACCTCGGTGATTTTTTCGAGTAAGAAGCTGGCAACACTGTGAGAAAATGAGGCTCATGCCTTACGAGAGAAATCCATTAAGGCGAGCCTCACCGAGCCTCATTTTCGGGCGTGGAACCGGTGCACCTGGTCTACTTATATTTGATGTTTCTCTTCCATTTCCAATGCCCTCTCAAGCAATTTCTCTACTTCCAAAGGTTAAACTAGGGCTGCGTAGGCATAACCTAAGTTCACAAGAGTAGTACCAACTTGAAAATGATCGGCACCATAATATTTCTCTTGTATTTCAATGGCCTCTCAAGTAATTTCCTTTGTTCCAGAGTTTCCTAGAGCTGTGTACGCATAACCTAAGTTCACAAGATTAGCAGCAACTTGAAAATGATCGGCACCGTAATGTCTCTCTTGTATTTCCAATGCCCTCTCAAGTAATTCCTTTGCTGCCAGAGGTTCTCCCATATCTGCGTAGGCATTACCTAAGTTCACAAGAGTAGTAGCAACTTTAAAATGATCAGCACCGTAATGTTTCTCTTCTATTTCCAATGCAATCTTAAGTAATTTCTTTGCTTGCAGATGTTCATCTAGAGCTGCGTAAGCATAACCTAAGTTCACAAGAGTAGATGCAACTTGAAAATAATCGGCACCGTAATGTTTCTTTTTTATTTCCAATGCCCTCTCAAGTAATTTCTTTGCTTCCAGAGGTTCTCCCATATCTGTGTAGGCATTACCTAAGTTCACAAGATTAGTAGCAACTTCAAAATGATCGGCACCGTAATGTTTCTCTTCTATTTCCAATAACCGACGTAATAGCTTCTTTCGTCTCTTAGGTTTTCCGATGATATCATACATCCATCCCATCTTTATTAATAGAGTCTCAACGTACAATTGTTGAAGATTATCATTGTCATGGCCATCCCTACTTATCATATCATCTGTATGGGCAAGGAATGCTTTCAAGTGTGGTAATAACAGTCTGATCTTGGCAACACCACTAACACAATATTGCATTCAACGTGAATAAACATCTAGTTTAAAAAGAAAACAAGAATTTAGGAGAATCTTGGAACAATTATTTAAAGTATATGCTTAATGTGTCATTTTCTTCAGGGTAATTTAATTTTTTGTTTGATCTTCCTTCGTCGTTTAACTGCAAAAGGAAGAGACTGGCGTAACCATTAACAGCGGTAGTAGTTGTTTGGGTTTGTGATCGGTTACGTATGTAAGTTATTTGCACCGTTCCCGTTGCACAGGAAAAGCTACTTATCAATCGTTAAAATATTAAAAGGTCATCTGGAATAAATGATGCACCGAATTGAAACTTTATATTCTGATGGAGAGATAGATACTCCTTGAAACCTTTTGACTCCCAAGCCCATTTTGCCCTGTAAGCCCTCCGGTACCGGGCCATTTTTCAGCAAAATGCAGAGTTTCATTTAGATGACTGTAGATCGGAGGCTAATTGCCCTAGACAGATGAATGATATATGTTTATACGCAGAATGAACCATACATTCGGACTACATACAATTTATGCACATTGAGTGTATATATGGATGCGGGGGGAAGGAACCGGAAAATTCCAAAATCTCAGATAAAAATGCCCCTATACAACAAAGTACAGGACATTGTCCAAATACACATGGAAATGATCGCTGGCATGTCTGGAACCAGAAAATAATTGCACTATTATGATATGAACAATACAACACGAAGAATACCCCCAAAACGATATGTCTGTGCGCCACTGAGCCATTCAGCAAAATGCGCAGTTACCTTGAAACGACTGCAGGTCCGAAGCTGATCGCCCAAGACGGACGAATCAAGTACCGTTATACGCGGAATGAACAATAGCTTTGGACTACATACAATTTATGCACATTGAGTGTATATATGGATGCGGGGGGAGGGGAGGAACCAATAAATTCCAAAATTTCTGAAGAAAAATTAACCTTCCCCTCAGCCCCTGGACAAAAAAGTACAGGAGATTGTCAAAATACACATGGAAATGATTGCAGGCATGTTTGGAAAAATAAAAAAAATTGCGCTATTATCATATGAGCAAAGAACACGACTTGTAGACCCCCAAACGTCATGTCTGTGTGCCACTGACTCAAGCCTCGGATGGATGAGTTACCTTGAAACGCCTGTATATTGGAGGCTAATTGCCCTAGACGGATGAATCAAGTACCGTTATACGCGGAATGAACCATAGATTCGGAGTACATACAATGTATGCACCTTGAGTGTATATATGGATGCGGAGGAGGGGAAGAACCGAAAATTTCCAACATTTCTGAAGAAAAATGCCCCTGGACAAAAAAAAGTACAAGACATTGTCAAAATACACATGGAAATGATCCCTGGCATGTCTGGAACAAGAAAATAATTGCACTATTATCATACGAGCAATACAACACGACTTGTAACCTCCAAACGACATGTATATGCGCCACTGACTCAGTTTCAAAGGAAGCCGCCATTTTCCCGCCATTCCCCCCCCCCTTTTATGGAAGAACAAGACGTGCAAGAATCTTTATGGTGCATAATATGTGTAAACAATAATATAAAGGAAGCAAATCGAAATACCAGCGAAAAATAGCGACATTATGACGTAAAAACTACGAAGATGACAACATATCTTTTAAAAGATGTGGTACCCTGGGGGTTACAGGATCATATCTATTTATAGATGTGTGGTATACTAGAGGCACCGAATTGAAACTTTGTAATCTGGTGGAGATATACTCCTTAACCAGACAAAGATCAAAACATGTTTCCCAAGCCAAAATATATATTTTAGATCCAAATTCTCCATTTCTGTAATAAAGCAGAGACCCTCTACACCAGTGGTTCTCAACCTTTGTAACCCGATGCCCTTGTACCAACAATCTTAGTTGCAAATAGCTTTCTATTGTTTTAAACTCTATTCGTTAATTAATATATTGTCTTTGAAATTTAATATAAATAAATCAATTAAGGCATAATCATAGAGACATATTCATTCGATTATGTCTGGGCTTGTTGACAAATATAAAATGTGGCATAAATTAGTTGACAACGTAAGGATCTAATGAAATCTTTTATATCATTAAATTATTTTGGTAAGTGTTGATTTTCATTGCTATGTTCCAATTTAGAGACCGAAAGATTCCAATTAATCAGAATATTTCCACTCAAATATATTTCTTAACGAAAATTTCTGCGCAAAGTAAATTGACCGTTGTGCTGTCCTTTAACCTCAAAAATTTGGAGGCGGGAAAGAACGCGAATTTTTGTCACTGGCAAATGTCCATTCTCACAAAACTTATTAATGTCCTTCTTCGACATTACGAAAGATCCTAAACTAATTGGAAAATATGAGATGTTCTTCTCCCAGTCACTTGATTTTTATGAAAATTTCCATGGCACTGTTGTAAAAGAACGACTGATTTGATTGTTTCGTTTCATTGTTGACGTCCGTTATGGACATTTCGTGCCTACTGTTGTCTTCTTCCATTGTAGGTTCAAGATTTGGAGCCCGTGGATATATGATTGGCGCACTTCTATTCACAGGGTTATTCAAGATGATTGTCGGAGTTTCAATATTTTATCTGCGCAGGCCAAGAAACATGCGGCATTTATATCCGCACCAAATGATGGAGACACTCAGAAAGATTTATTTCGTAATAGGCAATGTCCTTTAGTAATTTTGAATTACCCAGAATGTTCATGTGAAAGATGTTAAACACACAGGATCTCGTCATATCTTCTGCATGCAAATTCTCGCTTGCAACCACACTCACTCAAATAAAGCATCTGCTGCCATCTAACGCTACGGTCAAGAACTACTTGGACCTCGGCATAGCTCGTAGCGGACTATGACCTCAGAATCTGCTTTACGTTAGTGTCGACTGAGATATCTCGAAACCCCATATCCACCACCTCTTAATTTGGAACGTAAATGTTCTAAGAATCATTTGTAGTGCAGCAGGAATCACTTTCGTCGTTGTCTTGTAATCATGGGTCCAGGGTTCGATAGTCGGTGGAGTCGCATAGTGGTTCGGATTACAGTTTAAACTAGAGCTCCAGTTACGATTAGCCATTTTGTGCATAAAGTAAGTAGACTTAAAAAAACAAGTTAAATTTGAAGAATCTCACACCAAAAGAAGACTAATAAAATGGTTTGATTTTTGTTACTCATATTTACGTCGCTATCTGTCCAGAAAGTGGACTCAAAACAAACTTTCACTTTGGCAATGACAAGAAGTACTAAAAGAGGGAGAGAGAAGCGGATGAAAATAGAAGAGAGAAATGGAGGAAAAATGATCAATGAGAAGAACGGATAGAGGAATACGGGAGGTGAAGAGTGGAATAAATTTAGGTGGGCCTCCCCGATGGCGCAGTGGTAGCGTCGTTGCCTTGTAATCAAAGGGTTCCTGGTACCATACCCGCTGGAGGCGCATAGTGGTTCCCATTTCACTTTAAACTGTAGGTTCAGTCCCGATGAGCCTTGCTGTGCATAAAGTGGACTTAAAACACCAAATCAATCAATCAAAAGAGAGAGAAATAAAGACATAGAGAGAATGTAACTAACATTGACCACCGAAACTATTTCGACCACCCTTCAGCCAATCTGATACTAATGCTTCCTCCAAATTTACCTAGTCTGGCCATAAATACTGTTACAAAATTTCGGCTTGGACTGTACATCCGGTAGTCAGGCTCATGAACCATGCTTGTGCTGAAGTTCACTCCTGACCATTGTGTGTTCAGCTGTGAAAGAGCAAGCGTGTATCTTCTTGTGCTTAGCATGGAGTGGGCGAATATGAAAACAGAGTAGCCATAATTGCTCTATTGCTCTGCATATGGTTGGGAAGTCACTCACTGAGATTTTCCCGCCCCTAAAAATCCCAAAGATCAGAGAAAGGTTTGTGTATCAGACAATCCAGAGTCACTGATACTGATAGCATGAAAGATCGCTCAAGAGTTGGTCGACTTCACACCGTATGAACAGCTGCGGCTGTTAAAGCAGTGATGGCTTGCATCTGCCGAAATCCCATCCAGAAGCAAGTGATAATGGCACAGGAGCTAAACATTTCAAAACAATCAATGTTCAGGATACTTAATGAAGACCTTGGAATTGGAGCTTACCGGTGGAGTAGTACTGGAAATTTCCTGACGACACGAGTGAAGAAGCAGAGGGAACTGAAATCGAGACGGCTCCTGCAACGGTACGTTGCCAATGGGCATTGCAGGATTCTCTTTACTGATAAGAAATAACCGCCAAAATGAAATGGTGTATGCTTCAAACTCTCGAGACGTTTGTGAGAGTTTTCCGAAAAATCAGAGATGCCACCAGCCCTCCTCAATCATGGTTTGGTGGGGGGTGAGCTATGAGAATTCCACCAGGCCTAATTTTCTAGAAAAGGGCTTAAAAGCCGTGCGAAAGTGTATGTGAAAAATGTCCTGGACCCTCTCGTGACACTGTTGAACCAAATAATGTTTCGCAATGAATCCTGGATGTTCAAGAAATATTCTGCCCCAACTCATCAGGCAAGGATGACGCGACGGTGACTGGATACCAGTGTACTCGATTTCATCTCCACTTTTGATTGGCCATCTGATAGACTTGGACTACAAAGTGTGCCTAGAGGTAGAGGAGACTGTCTGCAAGAAGAGGCACCCTATAATTGAAAGTTAAAAGCGCTCCTTGATAGCAGCAGGATGGAGTTTTCCATCAAGACCATCCGTGCTGCAATAGATGCTGGCCAAGGAGACTTCGAGCCTGTGTGAGGGTGAAAAGTGTACATTTTGAAACCTGATTTGTGCTATTTGTGTGTAATATATATAAGTGTAACATATTAAAAGACCATTTAAAAATCTGAAACCATATTCAATTTATTCACAAAATAGTGTGTAACAGTATTTATGGCCAGACTAGGTAATTTTATTTCATTAGTAAATAAATATTTAATTACAGGCAGTCAGGACAAAAGTGATTTCACTGTAAAATTATGCATTCTTATAAGTTCATAACATTTACAATATCTTACCGTTAAAATCTAATAGTATACTTGTTAATTTGCAAAATCGGAATGCAATCAGAACAAGAGTGATATCATCTCGTAATTGCAGTGGTTTCACTGTGAAAAATCTAAGGACGACATAAACACAGGGCAATCAATGTCACATTTGTCCTTACTTAAATAATTAGACACTTCATTCGGACCCCTCCCCCACGATAATAATAACACAAGGTATAGAACAGCTCTAAAATAAATTTTATTATTATTATTATGTTATGTACAGTAAAGAAGCCGGACGCATAATTTTAAAGTTTTTCTTCTTTACTGTTAAAAAAGAAACTATAGAATGAACCAACGGTGAACCACCTGTAGATTTTACAGTACCATCACGTAAAAGTTGTGGACATTTTTAAAAAGTACGTGCGAAAGAATTTTGCCTCGATTTGCCCTGTTTGGAACAGGTAAATGTTATTATTATTATTAGTAGTAGTAGCAGTACAGTATGGGGATCCGTCTTCGGGATGATTCATTAGTTTAATTTACTTCGCTTTCTGTCACTTTTTTCTAATCGCGAGGAAGAAGATGAATAGTGACAAGATGAAATGGATGAAAGGACAATCACAAACAAGAACGGACGACACAACACTATGTCGCAGTGATGAACGTTTATCTTCACACAATTTTTTCAAGATAATTCCGTTAATAAAAAATTAACGTTTTTCAATTTCGCTTTCTTTTTTCTTCGCTGCTTTGCCAATCCTCCACACGACATTTGAAAATTTATTTTGCATGTTTCTTATTCAAATTTATCATGCCTTACGACACAGCTGATAGGTCGTTATTACTCATGGATACTTTTGATGATTTAATCATTTTTTTGCATATATATTTCTCTTATTAAGCGTAGATTGATGAATAGGCCTCACAAGGAACACCCATGGCCACGCCGGGACTCGAACCCGGGTACTTCGGTAGCAGCATCGAAAGTCGACCTCTCGGCGAAACAAACACAACAAGAACTTAAAGAGTAAGAGTGCTACAATGCATGACAGCAGTGCGAAAGGGGGAAGTTTTAAAACAAACCAAAGCAAGATAGGAAGGAAGCAGCCTCGAATAACAAAACAAGAAGGCAGGAACTTCATACTGGCGTACGGAGGATTTTTTTCGGGGGGGGCTGAACTCGTAAACTTGAATGGTCCATAGCTGCGTTCAGTGGTGGAGGAACGTCTTTCGTTTGGGGGGTGGTATAAAATTCAACCTCTCCATTATATATATATATATATAATCATTTCCTGGATCTTGGGGTAATGTTTACATAAATAAATTTTAATTCTTTTTTTTAGAATTTATGGTTTAATAAACAAAGAATTTCGAAACATATAAAGCTCTAGATGTTGTTCTGCGCTCATTTTGAATGTAATAGAAGGAAAAATCTGAAGTGTGTTATTGCATGTAGCAAGCAAACGTGCATCTATTCATTTTAATGCAGGGTGCGATTTTGATAGGGCGGGGCGGGATCCACCCTTTTCTCTTGACCCATCAAGCCTCTGGTTATGAATGACACATCTCAACCATGCATCATGGATGTGTAAACTATATTATTAAATATATGATACTTATAGTGTTCCATTTCAGTTTAATTTACAGCTCCATAGTTACATACAAAAATTTATTCGCAATTTATGGTGTCCGTGTACAGTGCCGCCAACTTATATGGGCCAGCGGGATCCTAGTCCACCCAATAATTGTCGTGCTTTTATTACTATTATTATATTTGTTATCGTGATTTGTAGTGGAGTGATTATTGAAATAAGTAAATAACATATACATATAAAAAAAAGCGAGGATGCATTCTTAGTGGGCATTAATGTCACAATACTTGCAAGAGAGGATTTATGTGATTTTTTTGTGAACTTATAATTCAAGTGCTTGAGTCCACCTAATGTTTTGAAAAGTTAGCACCCGTTGCTCTGTCTCTTTTACATGCCATATATTCAGTATTTCCTTAGAATTCTGGTATTTCACAAATATTTTTCTTCTGAGAAGATGCGCAACCATGATTTTTTGTCTGGGGGGCAAATTTCAGGATAAAAGGTACCAATAATAATAATAATAATTATTATAATTAGTAGCAGTAGTAGTAGTAGTTGTTGTTGTTGTAGTAGTATAAGCAGTAGTAGTATCAAAGACGTTATTATCCTCGTAAATTACGCAAAAAAGTGGTATAAGTAGGTGCTAAAGCATTTGTGTTCAAACAAATTATTTGAATGATTTTTTCAACACCTTAAATTTCACATTAACAATGAAAATCAAAAACAAAATATTTTTTTAAATACTGAAAATGATTGATAGATGCATTCCGAATATAACTATTTTTTTTTACATTAACATGTATAACTTTCATGCACGATATATGTTTCACACATATGCAAAATGGAGCGACATAAACTAAGAAAATATATATACAACATACCAACACTAAATTGTGTACGTATTCAAAATGTCTTTAATACATATACAACATACATTATTTAAATACGTTACATAATCAATTCATCCATCTCATTATAAAAACAGCAAAAGATACACAAATGTGCCCGCTTCTTTCTCGCAAAACAATTGTTCATGCACTTAAGACAAAATCAATTAAAATAAGTCTTTATGGTGATTTCCAATACATTACAGCAAACAATCATATATTGCAAGCGAACAAGCAAGAAAATTTTTTGATCCAATTGTTTTTGCACACTGAAATCAATATTCATTTAATATGGCGCAAGTAATTTCACAAGGCGCCATAGCATTCTCTCTTTTCCAACTTTTTTCATTTAGATCGTTCGGCGCCCATGGCCTACTCCTGCCGCCCCCTAGCTACGGCTCTGAATTAGATAAGACTAAGGAATGCAGGTATTGCAAGCGATGCGAGCAAAAAAAGAATTACGAAATTTGCATAAAATTTGAAATTGCCGCTTGCAGGTATCTTTGGCAGTCAATGTTTGCCCCCACCCCCTTGCCCCCTTAGAGCTTGTTTCCGCCCAAGGTGGGAAGGGGCTATGCCCACAGCTTCTGAATAGTAATTCTAGCTTGTTTTTCACGCATGTTTGGTTGCGTTGCTTAATCGTATTCGAGAGCTTGTTGAGATCTGTAGCGATTTGTTGTGCCTTAAAAAGTAAGATGGCCTCCGATCGACTCGTGAGAGGGGCAAGTCCAAAGATAGGTACAATATTTGACAAAGTAGTTATTTAATGGAATTTGCTGTATTTACAACGTTCTACAGATACTGAAAGTAAAATTTAAAATCGAATTCCTTCACTTCTCAAAGCGAAGCAAGATATTGACATAGCTACTCATTAAACATTGAAAACAGTTTATTCTCCTCGTAGGTAGGACGGTAGTTCATGAGTTAAGAGGAAAACCATAAGTTCGGAGGGATCTTTTCCAATCTTTGGTGGACAATAAGAATGGCATAGCTGGTATGAAAACTTAGATTTATTTTCGCATATAGTAATCTTAAATGCACATACATTTAGATATTTGTGAACATGTGTTTCATGGTGACGTGTCAGGTAAACTTTAATGTAGGTGAAAGAATGTGTACGTCAGAAGTTAAAGATTTTCGCATCTGCAAAGAAAATGCAAAACATATTTCCACATCACTCAAAGATTATGTGAATTCAGTCGAAATTGTACCATGTGAACGCGGGATTTTTAAGGGGAGTTTACAGAGTTCTTTATTGCATTCATTTCAATTTTTTATTTTCTAAAAATTTCGGGGGGGCTGTAACCCCTTCAGCCCACCTTCTGCGTACGCCATTGGAACTTCAACAAAAATGCAAAACTGCCACGATTACTCCTGTCCTGCAGCGAAAGAAGCGTTATCTGGCATGCTACGAAGGCTTGAACAATCCTAGCACCATGTGGTCTGATATTATCCTGGTAGAATATACCGCCACCCAGGAGTGCATTTCGTCTGCCTCTACAACTTCCTTGATGCTCTAGAAAGGGTCAGCCATGATCTCGAGTTATAAACAATGGCGCCCCCCATCATCACACCTGCCGTGGCGGGGCAGTACATTCTCCAAGATGCGTATGTGGCCATCACTGTAGTCTGATAAAGCAGGACTCACCCGAAAACACGAAATGTTCGTACGCCATTGTGTGTGCTCACGAGTCCATTGTTATCTCAAGCGTCTATCTTCAGGGTCAGGGGACTCTGCTGCAATGGAATTGCAGAATTGCGAATAAGCCGCCGTTCAATTGTTGAAGCAGATTCTCACACCTGTTGCAGTGCGGAGCGTGGTACTGATTACATCAAAAACTAAATATGCTGACCAAGGCAGAAATTTATTTTATTATAAAACATAAACTAAACGTAACGTTTCAACCTTCTAGCAAGGTCTTCTTCAGACTTTGCACCAAGTACAAATGTAACAAGGTACAAAAACAGGACGATATATATACACACAAACATAACTCCCCTCCAGACTATTAGAAAGTTGTTCTGGAACATTCTAGCAGGTGGCTTTCCCTTGTCAACTGTACTTTCACCTAAAAGGCTAAAAATATTTTCTTCCATCTAGAATGTGGTTGGACACTTTATCTCACGTCTTTTTCCTTCATTCTTCTTCCTTCTTCTTTCCTCTTTCTCTCTTGTCTTTTCCACTCTTTCGAACACCTTCCTCCATTCTTTGTTTATCTTCAGTCCCTCATTCCAGTTCTTTGTGTCTTATTCACCTTTCTTCTCTATTTCCTTGGCCTCCTTCCATTCTCTCACTAGCATTCTCTTCTCCCTTCCTATCTGCTTAGCCTCATCCCACTCTATGTCATGTCCTGTTTCTCTCGTGTGTATAAATATCGTATTTCTCTCTCTCTTAAGTCGTACATCATTCCTATGTTGTGTACATAGGAAAAAATGAACAAGAGGCTGAAATACAGGTTGAAACAACATAGGGATGATGCGATATTTAAACACATGAGAGAAACAGGACATGACATAGAGTAGGATGAGGCTAAGCAGATAGGAAGGAAGAAGAGAATACTAGTGAGATAATGGAAGGAGGCCAAGGAAATAGAGAAGAAAGGTGAAGAAGACACAATGAACTGGAATGGGGGATTGAATATAAACAAAGGATGGAGGAAGGTGTTCGAAAGAGTGGAAAGGACAAGAGAGAAAGAGGAGAGAAGAAGGAAGAAGAATGAAGGAAAAAGAGCGTGAGATAAAGTGTCCAACCACATTCTAGATGGAAGAAAGTATTTTTAGCCTTTTAGGTGAAAGTACACTTGACAAGGGAAAGCCACCTGCTAGAATGTTCCAGAACAACTTTCTAATAGTCTGGAGGGGAGTTATGTTTGTGTGTATATATATCGTCCTGTTTTTGTACCTTGTTACATTTGTACTTGGTGCAAAGTCTGAAGAAGACCTTGCTAGAAGGTTGAAACGTTACGTTTAGTTTATGTTTTATAATAAAATAAATTTCTGCCTTGGTCAGCATATTTAGTTTTTCATATCATGGAAACAAGGCTTAATGGTGTTATGATCACATCACCTCCGCACTCTAAATGTGCCTTGATGGCACGGTGCAATATGCAATTGGAAATTTACCTCTCTTAACTAACTGTCCGATAACCAGATTCAACTATTTGAGGCCTCATCTCAACACATCTTGCTCAGATGTTCAGATTAAAGTTTAGCTGCAAGGTACAATGTTTACCTCAGTATCCACCCAACTCAGAAATCCTACTGAAGTCACGTGGCGTCACGTCAAGCACAAATAGATTCTCTTTAGTTAGAATGTATAAGTATTTGATAAGCGAGGGCAAACCCACTGTTTATTAACGACACTTTTCGTGCAATTGCTATTAGTATAACGCTTTAAATTATCCTAAATGTTTTTCTGTCGTATCTACTCCATGGAGAACTCACCATTCACATTCTGCCTGAATGATTTAATGTATCTCACTCACTCTATAAATGTGCAGAATGAATGGAACTAATGACATAGAAATTAGTGGAACAGCATAAGAGTATCTACTATACAGAGAACCAAAAAGGAAACAGGAAAAACAAAGAAGCAGCCTTCATAGCAATAGAAAGAGAAAAAAAACAGAAAAAAAACATTGTAAGTCATTTCAGTGTATAATTCAAATGGTCCCCTCTTCTCAGAAAATATAAATGTTTGCATAAGTGGAGAAAAAGTGTTACAGAATTTCGGGGGAGACCGTGAAGTAGTTGGTTAACGCACCGGATTCGTAATTAAATCTCAGGTTGGCCATAGGCTCGATGACCACCACTCACAAAATAAATTTGTTCACCTTAACTCGAAACGTTGTGTTATAATAAGTATTGGAAAAAGCACTATGCAATGACTAATGTACAATTAACATCCAATGCCAACGGATCTGCAGAGGGGAGAAAAATAGCTGAACATTCATTTATGCAGCGGAGTTTTGTAAAAGTCTAAAAAATTGCATTCCTGAGAGATTTTTTCAGATGATAACCTGAGCATTGCTTTATACTTGAGAATTTTATGCCAAAAATCGTCCTCAGAAGATCAGAACAACATTCCTTTTCGTTGGGGAATAAGCAATTGTCAAAATTTCCTTCCGATTTCAGCTCACTGAAAGCAAAATGATTCGACCGAGCATTCGGAGAGTATTTGAACACACCAGTACTGTATGTTGCTACAATATCGTCAGGTCAAGATGAACAAGGCATTTCCAAGATGAATTTTATTCTGACACCAAATACTATGTTAGTAAACACAATTACTTACAAATGTTAGGATTGTAGGACCACTCAGAACATATTTTGGCCCTTCACTGTATGTGAAATTGTGGTTGCTATACGAACATCATTCACATGTAGACACTCAAAGTAAAGCACAAAGACGAAGAAGAACCAGGACATATGTCCAAAGGATTAAAAATCTATTCAAAAGTAGAATCAAGATGGCGGATCGTACTCGGAGCATGGTTCTCCTCTCCGCAAATAGTGTCATTGTTCTTTTGGTGTTTTGCTATATTTGTGTGATTCAACGTCGTATTTGTGGAGAACAGCTTCCTAGTGTGTCAGTGTTGAGTATTGCCTCTACGTTTGATTGATGGAACCTAGCTAATAGGAGCTTTTTATTTCCTGCAGCTGGATGTGTACCTGGACTCTCCGCAGCCATGTCGCGGTCACCGACCCAAGGCGAGCAACCACAAGATAAGCAAACAGTCGCCCGGCACTTTCACCTGCTGTGCCTCGCGCTCATGTGCGGTACATCCACCTGTACCCCGGTCCCTCAAATCAAAATGAAACTTTCTCTGTATATTATCAGAATATACAAAGCATAAAGAACAAGCTCTCTGATTGTGCTAAAAACCTCAGTGAATTAATACAATATGACTGTTTAGTTTTTACCGAGACCTGGCTGAATGATACTGTGAGTGACGATGAACTTCCGTTCGCCAAGCACTTTAATATTTTTAGAAATGACCGTCTAGATCAGTGTGTGGGTGGTGTCATGATTTGTTTAAACACGAAATGGAACTGTAAACTAAGTGGTGATCTGAGTCGAACCTGTGAAATAATTTGGGTGGAACTTAATATTCAGAAAGGTAAGAAACTTCTTCTTGGTGCTTACTACCACCCGCACACAAACTCTCCCTTGCATATCCTTGAAGCTTGCAGGGATTCGGTGTTGGCAGCCATGAAGTGTGGAAATGTCCTGTGGTGTGGTGACTTCAATCTTTCAATTGACTGGGAAAATCCAACCACCGGAAGTGCAAATTTCTCAAATGACACATGGTTTATCGACACTTTCATACACGGCATTGGGTTCAAACAACATAACATGCACAAAACACGAGGCGAAAGTAATTTGGACTATTTGCTGGTAACACTGTGCGAAATGGAGATAACTCCACAAAGGAACTTGCTACTCCAAGACCATGCCTCTCTCGATGTCGCTGTGCACCTCCCGTCCGCTGAGAAGGTCAAAACTTCCAACCCCAGAACGGACCGCGCCGCCTGTGGCAAAAAAAAAACCTGGAATGAAATTCGCCGAGCATTAGATGCCTACCCCTGGTTTGTGCTGGAACAGGAAGAGATCAACGACGCCGTGGAGATGTTTGTGAAAGTTCTGCATGCTGCAATAAATGACTTTGTTCCCACCAAGAAAGCGCGCTCTGCGAAATACCTGGTTTGGTTTGATAGCGAACTAATTCTTATTTTGAAAAACAAGAAACAGGCTTGGAGCTTGTGGAAACAGTACTCTAATGAACACACTTATAAAACATCCTGTGATATTCGGAGGAACTCAAAAAACCTATTCAAAAATAAGTATATTCATTATGTAAATAACTTAACATCAGAGTGTATGACTGATCCAAAGAAGTTATTTTCGTTAGTTAATTCAAGAAAGCAGAACCCGCGTGTGCCGATGGAAATTGTGCATAATTCTACCACCGCTGTAGGAGATGAGAGAGCGCATCTTTTTTATGTATTTTTTCATGAACATTTCTCCTCAGAGACAATTTCTGAACCTCTTCCTATAGTCAAGTCTGTCAGTTCACACACTCTCTATTGGATTAAAACCTCCCCTGGAGAAGTAAAATCTCTCCTCTCCTCTTTGCCGTTGCGCCGGTCCTTAGCACCAGACGGAATCCAGACATTTTTTCTTCGTAAAACTGCTGACTCCTTGGCTCACCCTCTGTGCCTCTTACTTAACAAGTGTTTTTCTACAGGTGTGTTTCCGGACTTGTTCAAACGTGCCAATATTGTACCTATCTACAAATCTGGAGACAAAAAATCCACAAATTCGTATAGACCGATCTCTCTTTTGTCATCTCTCTCCATTGTCTTTGAGAAAATAATTAAAGACAGCTTGCTAAAGTTTACATCTCCCCTTATAAATACTGCTCAGCATGGTTTCCTTCCAGGCAGCACTTGCTTGACCAATCTATCGATATTACTTTCACATGCTACTCAGTCTATCTCAAATAATTCACAGCTTGACGTTATATATTTGGACATTTCAAAAGCCTTCGATAAAGTAAATCATAATCTTATTCTTCATAATTTACAATCCAGATATAACATCCATGGGAAATTTCTATCCATACTACAAGACTGAGTGCACGTGAGCAGGTGTTATCCTTCCTGGCAACTCTTCCAGCTTTCTTCCTGTTTTGTCTGGAGTTCCCCAAAGGAGCGTCTTAGACTCACTTTTGTTTCTTCTTTACATGGATGATCTCCCCGACAGACTGTCTTCTCTCCCTATAAATATACTTCTGTTTGCCGATAACTGTAAACTCTTCACAGAAATCTCATCAGAACACGATGCTTTAATCTTACAGCAAGCTCTTACAGAACTACTTGTGTGGTGTCGCCAGTGGAAACTTCAACTGAATCCTAAAAAATGCTCCTGCCTCACCATTTCCCTAAAAAGGAACAAACTCGATTCTGCTTGTTATCTTGAAAACAATCCCATCACAAAAGTTTCCTCACAAAAAGACCTTGGGGTCTACTAAAAGAGCAATGCGGCTTCTCGGTATTCTGTACAGATTCACCGAAATCCAAAACCAATCATCCATCAGCGTATTTTACAAATTCCTTATATACCAAATTTTTGAATACTGCTCTCCTATCTGGACCATGGCTTCAAAACAAATCTCTCCCGGATTCATTCTGTACTCAACTTTTTCCTCGCCATTGCTCGCCACAGAATACCTTCTCTGAAGCACCTTCACAAATCAGACATTATGTCTGTCTTGAATATCCAACCACCACACACTCGTCGCGAATTAGCAGACATGAATTTTTTACACGAAATCATGAATGGTAAAATTAAATCCGAATTTCTGCTCAACAAATTTCATCTACGCGTCCCCACACGGCCAACCCGCAACGTTAAGCTCTTCCACAATCCCACCACTAGGCTCTCCCTTCTACAGCGATCTCTTTCCTACAGGCTTCCTTGCTCATACAATAACCTGCCTCCAAATGTGGACATATTTTTGCCAGAACAAAGTTTTAGAAAATTGTTAACGATGTATGCATAATTTTGATTTGTTTCCAGTGGCATCTTGTACTCTATTTTGTTGTTGTTTTCCTGCTGTTACTGTTTCAGTGTAAAAAGGGTCATTCAGTACTGTATCTGAAACTTTAGGTAAAATAAAAATATCTTGAAGGCATATTTTGTTAATTATTGAATATTAGGCTATAATTGAGTGCTTTGTATTTTTACAAATAAGTGGTTAGATTATTAAAAGAAAACATGGGCTGTTAAAAGTTAGAGTGTAGAAAAAGGTCTGCTAAAAATAAATATATAATAATAATAAATTATCCGTTTATGCAGTATTATATTTACAACAATATTATATTTACAGCACCACCAATTATACCCTGTCCCAGCTATCACTAGTGTAAGGCCGCGCATAGCGTCAGAGAAGGGGAGGAAATCTAGTGTTCATTGGTGGGGCCGTCTCGCGTTACTACTTGCGCAGAGACTTGTTTTCGTTCGTCAGAGATAGATGGGACAGGGTATAGTGTAATGTTATAGATTGTCTTCTACTCTTCACACAAATGAGATGTATGAAATATGGAGTTATTTCTTATCATACAGTAAACTCAAAGGACGAACATAAAATGAGAATTTGTTAATATTCACAGAATTAATCATTTCCCAAGCACGGTCAAATATTTTACACATCTTCATCTAAATATATTCGAGTATATAAAAATATGAGATATATATATATATATGGCTTATATTAATTTTCAGGTACTCTCTTACATCAAGAGTTTACAAACGTTATGTTACATTCTCTTCCATTAACATGTTACCATACTATATTTCATCAAGCAAGACTAAAAGTAAACAATTCACACTATAACGACAAATAATAAGTCCACACAGCTACAATCAGAAAATACAAAATTTTTCTACCGCTGTATAGTAAGACATTTTGCAATGTGTTGATATAACTAATATGAAATGATTTTAAACACAAGTACAAAATATATCACACATTGATTTAAAATATATTTCAGCATCACACGAGAAGATTTTTTGCATATATCTTATGAGTATACTAAGAATTTATATACACTAAAAACAAGCAGAATGTACACATACATGCAAGTATGCCATACAAGCCTTATACACTAAAATATGCAAAATAAGAATTGAACATGAAATATAACTCCTCAAACAATTTTGCTGCTATCTTACAGAACACAATGAAGAAGTAAAACTTGTACATAAGTTATCAATTTTTACCAATAACATTACATCAAGCATATTTAGAATATCTGTTGCACTATTCATATATGGTCTGAACTTCAGTCACTATGTAGCTTAGACGAAACGTTTAAGTACATAATTGAAAAAGATGCAGGAATGTCCATCAGAAACGTATCAAATGATGCTTTAAAGTGCATCTCGACTGAAAGAAATCCTCAATTGCACCATATGATCCACTTTGGTGTTTCTTTTACGACATACAACAATGCATCGAAATGCATCAAATGTGAATCTGATTCTTAGCAGAGGCCATAAAAGACACATTAGTACTTCACTCGAAGCATTCTGGTGCGTCAATCGATATGATGCATTTAGTTCTCTGGGTGTAAGTTGAGTGTACTGTATTGTGGTTCAAAGGGGTTACACCAACGCGATAATAATCGGTATCGTAATGATTCGCTTGTATTTGCAAAGCCCTAATAAGTAATTTAACTTGTTCCAGAGGTTCAGCGTAAGATGGGTAAGATGTGGTTCACAAGAGTAGAAGTAACACGAAGTAGAAAATGATCGGAAGCGTAATTCTTGTCTAGTATATGTTATATAAAGTCCCTTCAAGTTGCGTCTCTTTTTTCATAGGTTCATACAAGGACTCCTGCAGTGTGGGGACCAGATGGGACTTTCTTCCTTTGAGATATCTGGAAAAATTAATGTAATTCGAATGGTAAAAACGTAGCAACATTTTAAGACTTTCGTAATAAGGGGGTGTGCTCGACTTTAAAATTATGGTTTGGTGATGATTCAGAAAGAAATATTAATAATCCTGAAATTCAGAACTGAAAACGTATCCATCTTCTGACCAGGTCGGAAAATTTTGGAAAATGGGTAAAAAAAAGGTAAAGTGCTCCCCTGTGCATAGCACCACGCCATGAAGGCGTATAGGGGGTGTGGGTGTAACGCCCCACACTTTCTTGATCCGGTCGTGAGTGGTGGTGATGTGATCAGCATCACGCCCCTTTACCCCCCAGGGTTTCCCCCAGGTACCCATGTTATTCGACGCTGGGTGGGCGCCGGGGCCGCTTCCATCGTTAGAAAAGTTCCCGGATTTGAATCGGCCGGGGATCGAACCCGAGACCTTTAGCATGGTAGTCAGACGCGTTACCGACTTTTTTTTTTTAAAAAAAAGGAAATACCCCCTACACGGAGGTATCCCTCACCATTCACTCTTGTTCTCACTTTTACACTTTTCAATTCTTACCTTTTTCTTTGTTTCTTATCAACTGGACGAATACAAATACCCATGCCTTACCCGGGACTCGAACCCAGAACCCCTGGCGTTGTAGCGTGCTCTCCTAACCACTTCGCCACGGAGGTCGACTCCGGCTGAGCCACCGCGGTACTTTCGAAAAATGCCCCAATGAGGTGAAAATCTCTAATTAAACACACAATTTTCTTTTCAAGTGATTGGTTTAATACTTGTGGAATAAAACCTATAAATTGCAAATATGATAGCTTGGAATTCCTCGGCTGTTCTGGATAACGAAAACTCGGGAAATCTATTTCCCGAACACGGGATCTGATTTCGTAATTCCGTTCTTGTCACTTAAAATTATTACTTTTTTATAGTAACCTTCGATACGTAAATAAACATGCATCAGAGGTAGGCCAGTAGCACGGGTAAGCCTAGGGGAGCTAGAGCCTATTGGCAATACACAGATAGCACCAAAAAAGTCAGATTATGTGACGGAGAATTTACACTTTGCACAGCAATATTCTGGTAACACACTGGTGGAACTTTCTGCTTCACTAAGTAGTAGTAATAGTACGTTTGTAAAGATGTTCTTCAGACACCACAACAACACTGAAATATTCTTGTGATAACAGTATTACGCCTTGATGCATGCTTAATAAAGTCAGATTTTTTTCTAATGTTTCTCTTGTATTTCCAATGCCCTCTCAAGCAATTTCTTTTGTTCCATGTCGTCACCGAAAGCTCCGTAGGCAAGTTCACAAGAGTAATAGCAACTTGAAAGTGATCTGCACCGTAATGTTTCTCTTGTATTTCCAATGCCCTCTCAAGTAATTTCTTTTTTTCTAGAGGTTCTCCTAAAACTCCGTAGGCATTGCCTAAGTTCACGAGAGTACTAGCAACTTAAAAATTATGGGCACCGTAATGTTTCTCTTTTATTTCCAATGCCCTCTCAAGTAATTTCTTTTTTTCCAGAGCTTCTCCTAAAACTCCGTAGACATTATCTAAGTTCACGAGAGTAGCAGCAACTTGAAGATGATCGGCACCATAATGTTTCTCTTGTATTTCCAATGCCCTCTCAAGTAATTTCTTTTTTTCTAGAGGTTCTCCTAGATCTCCGTAGACATTACCTAAGTTCACAAGAGTAGCAGCAACATGAAAATGATCGGCTCCGTAATGTTTCTCTTGTATTTCCAATGCACTCTCAAGTATTTTCTTTTTTTCTAGAGGTTCTCCTAGATCTCCGTAGACATTACCTAAGTTCACAAGAGTAGCAGCAACATGAAAATGATCGGCTCCGTAATGTTTCTCTTGTATTTCCAATGCACTCTCAAGTATTTTCTTTTTTTCTAGAGGTTCTCCTAGATCTCCGCAGACATTACCTAAGTTCACAAGAGTAGCAGCAACATGAAAATGATTCGCACCGTAATGTTTCTCTTCTATTTCCAATGCTCTCTCAAGTAATTTCTTTGCTTCCAGAGGTTCTCCTAGAGCTCCGTAGGCATTACCTAAGTTCGCAAGAGTAGTAGCAATATGAAAATGATTGGCAGCGTAATGTTTCTCTTGTATTTCCAATGCCCTCTCAAGTAATTTCTTTGCTTCCAGAAGTTCTCCAATATCTCTGTAAGCATTACTTAAATTCACAAGAGTAGTAGCAACTCGAAAATGTTTCCCACCGTAATGATTCTCTTGTATTTCCAATGCCCTCTCAAGTAATTTCTTTGCTTCCAAATTTTCTCCAATATCTCTGTAAGCATTACCTAAATTCACAAGAGTAGCAGCAACTAGAAAATGATCAGCACCGTAATGTTTCTTTTGTATTTCCAATGCCCTCTCAAGAAATTTCCTTTGTTCTAGATGTTCCCCCATATCTCCACAGGCATTACCTAAGTTCATAAGTGTAGTAGCAACTTTTAAATGATCGGCACCGTAATATTTCTCTTGTATGTTCAATGCCCTCCCAAGCAATTTCTTCTTTTCCAGAGGTTCTCCTAGAGCTCCGTATGCATTACCTAAGTTCATAAGATTAGTAGCAACTAGAATATGATCAGCACCATAATGTTTCTCTTGTAATTCCAATGCCCGACGTAATAGTTCCTTTCGTCTTTCAGGTTTTCCGATGATTTCATACATCCATTCCATGTTCATTAATAGATACTCAACGTACAATTGTTGAAGATTATCATTGTCATGGCCTTCCCTACGTATCATATCATCTGTATGGGCAAGAAATGCTTCTAAGTGTGGTAATAATCGTCTTATCTTGGCAACACCGTTAAGTGAGTCATCACAAAGCAGTGTGCTTCTCTTAAGTAAATCAAATGCTTCACTCATAATAAGTAGCTCCCTTCCTTCATTTCTTGTATTGATCCGCACCACTTCTTGCACTAATTTGTTAACGTTAACAAGACCTTCTTTGATATCAATCAATGAGTGCTGCTTAAGTATGTGTAATATATTACCCACATGTTCATCGTGTACCTCTGATTGATTATTCTCTCTGAATATTTCTAAAGGAATATTATCAGATAAGTAAGCAATAATACGTAGAATCAAAATTGCTTGCTCACCGTATTCAATATTTTCTTGAATTTTGTTAGTTGTAATTGTCCATGTTGTAAAGGTAGTTCTCGTGTACAAATCAGAAGAATCATCGGGAAAGTTATAACTTAGTAATTTTTCACTTTCCTGCACATACCGTTCTATGTAATTTCTAATAGAGAACTTTGACCCCATGACCTCTAATTTGTTGTTCGTCTCTCTTATGTATGCAACTGCTTGCTGCAGAGCTAGTGGGAAATACTGTAAAGTCTCAGCTAACAACTTTATTTCAGTTTCTTCCGAATCCTCTAAATTCAGAGCTTTTCTAATGAAATCTTCTGCTTCTTGCTCAGTGAAAGTGCTTAAAGACAGAACTCCTATGTTTCCCCATTCATGATTTCGAGACGTGATAAGAATATATGGTCTCCTTGAATTTCGGAGTAAAGAAGGAATAAATTTTGCAATACCTTCATCCCCATCTCTTTCACTCCTATATTTTTCAGCATTGTCGAACACAAAAAGACATTTCCTTCTTGCGAAAAAAAGGAATACTTCTTTCACTATACACTGGATCTTTCTAGGTTTTCCTTCTATTGTTTCTGTGCAAATTCTCAACTTGCTTTGTGCGAGTCCACGAAATGATTCACAAAGTGTCTCATAATTTTCAGCATTGATCCACATAATGTTATTTTCGTAGCTTTCTGAATATAGTTGAATATATTTCCTTGCTAACTCACTCTTTCCTATTCCGCCTAATCCACTAATTGAAGTAATTTGAGATGTAACAGTCATTCTATCATTCCCTTGGTTCCTTTGCAAAATTTTGTGTAATTTGTGTAACTCTTCTTGTCTCCCTGTAAACTGTTCCACTGGATCTCTTACGTCAAACATGATTGAAACCCTAGCTGATTCCTCATAAAATGTATTACCCTCTGTAAGGAAATAATTCTCGTCTTTCCACCAATTCTCAACTTTATTCTTTGTATCAGAAAACACACTTTCTATCTCGTTATCTTCTACTGCCAATTTTGTCTGTATTTCCTTCTTTATGATTTCTCTTAAATCCTTCTCATTCGGCTGGTTGACGAAAATCTTAAATCTATTCAAGAAGTCTTCTATTTCCTCGCCACAAATGAAGTCATTTGGTAATGTTAGTGGTGAATGTTTGACTTTGACATTGCTAAAATTCTTAGGAAGTTGGAAATTCTTTGCAGCCAGTGTTGATATCAGACCTCCTTCTGAGAGTCCAGAGAATTCTTCTCTATTTAGAATTTCATCTAAAAGCATTCTTTTCAAAGTGCTGTCATTTGCAGTGAGAAAGCTCTCTCTGAATTTGGCTTTCCCTTTTCCTGACTTTTCAATAACTTCCTTGGATAGTTTATTGTAATAGAAATTCATTATAATATCCTCATCCGTACGCTCGTCAGAAAGGAGACATTCTGCTAAATGGATGGCTAGCATTTTGTAGTTATATAAATTATTCAGACAGTGCACAATCTGTATGTCATTATTTCCACCTAACTTAAGTTTGTAATAGTAGTTATCCTTCCCTATGTTTAGCATGTCGTCTTCAGGAACTTTAAGCTTCTCTATATTCTTATCACTCTCACTGAAATTTGATGTGGCATTAGTGAAAAAGATCAACTCACAATCTTCAAAATTACATCCAAATATTGGATGAGTCTGTAATTTTGTAAAGTATTCTTTAATGTTATTGTAGGCTGTGAAATACGTCTTCAACCGATAGTCCTTTCTATAATCCTCTGAAAGTATTTTCTCTAAGGTAAGGATATCCTTCTGCGGGTTGTCTCTGTGCTTTGCTTGTAGGAATATGAGTCTTGTTCTCTCTGCTCCAGTCTGGTCAATGTAGCTGCACCTGAAAACCACGTCATCAAAATCGCCTGCCTCTTGCATGTTTGTTGCTAGGTGGAAGTCTTTGATCTTGTTCTCCTCACACAGCTTCTTTCCTTGAAGCAGAAAATACATCGCTATGTAGATTTCGTAGAGATGGCCACTCATTCTAGAAGGCCCTGGCCTCTTGTTATATGTAATTTGATGTTTCTCATTCGCAGGCTCCTTTCCCTTGGCTTCAGGTAAATCATTTGTTGTAGTTTTTTCATACATTTCTTCCGTATTTGTGCTTGCACACTTTGACTTTGTAAATAGCGTTCCCATTTCGGCAGTCTCACCTGATAGTTATGGATATATATGTTTAAATATTCAATGGTTGCTCTGATAATTTGATGACAAAGAAGTGATCACGTACACACACGTGTGACATTCAATTATTAGTCGTCGTTACTATATTGTTTATGAAAAAAATCCATTCCATCGACTTCGTGAAAACTATACAAACTTGTTTTATTGTGTTTATCCTCAAGTCATGCAGTGCTCTAATTCATGTGTAAACCTTCCATGCAGTTTCATTTGTTCATTTTTTAGTTTTAAATATTGTGATGCATTATTCGCATCTTAGATTCTATGTCACCATTTGATGTTCGAAATACGTGAACACGTGAGTACAACTTGAACGATGGAGTTTTATTGGCGCACTCGTCTTTCGAGAAAGATGTTATGCATTTTCGTATTTTAGACTATCACAGTCAAACTATCTCAGATACAATTGCCTGTCCTGAAGACCATCTTGTATGGATGTGTCACCTAGAATGAAGAGAGAGAGAAAAACATTAATTTAAATGATGAATGCGCAATTGTGAATCAGCCCATTAAAAGAAAGTTTTTTTACATAACATCATGTCATTAGTCATTAGTAATCAAAGATTGCTTTGAACCCTGCATCTCTCTTAAAATGGAAAAATCCAATGATCAATCATAATTATAATTTACCAACTCGATCGAGCAATGATTGATTGCTTGAGTTGGTGTTTAAATCCACTTTATGCACAGTAAGGCCAAACTGGACTGGACATATAGTTTAATGTGGGATCCGAAGCAGTATATGTCTCCACCGGAAATCGAACCCGGGACCCCTTGATCACAAGGGAAGGCGCTACCGCTGTGCCACTGGGGAGGCGGGGAGGCCCATAGATCAAGCAAAGAGAGTTAATATTACGATTTATAGTGTGTGACACGGGGATATTAAAGCCAGCCTCTGTGGCGGAGTGTTTAACATATCGCGGTACAACGCCAGGGGGTCCCGGGTTCATATACGTGCATGGGCATGGGTGTTTGTGAGTGTCTATTCATTAGTTTCATCATATCACCACTAATCCCCAACTTTGCAATTAGCCAAAAGTGTCACAAAGACGAAGTAAGATAAACCAAATCAATCAGTGAATGATTTCAGTAAAGTTTTTGTATTTTGTCTGTAAACATGCACTTGCTATCCGTGAACAATGTTAAACTTTTGGCCTTGACAGGAACATGCTTCTTTTTGACACCTCTCCGTTGATGAATCGATATGCACATTTTGTAGAGATGGAAAAGCTCGACTCAACTAATACACTGCTGTAAAATGAGCTATCTTGAACTTGAGTTTTTGTTTTAAGGCCACTTTATCCACGGGTAGGCTAAACGGGACTGGACCTACAGTTAAAAATGGAATCCGAGCCACTATGTGTCTCCACCTAATATCGAACCTGGAACCCCTTGATTACAAGAGGACGACGCTACCACTCTGCAATCGAAGAGTCCAAAGGTTAGCTTCGGACAATGGTGGAATGAAGCAGAGTGACGGTTTTCTTTATATTTTAAGCAAACATGTAACTTGCACATTGTTACTTTTCAGAGCAAGAAAGTATTTTTTATTTATAACGTTCCTTTATCACTAACCATCCCTCGAACCTGATCCTATGAGACGCTATTGGGGTCCTCCCCCAGAGACAAGGAATAACAGTTTCTTCGCTTCAGGACATAGTACATAGGACATACATAATACGCCTCTATTCAATGCTATTCTATACACAAACGAAGTAACCATCACAACTTAGCCTTGATGGAATGAAAGACTTCAGAGGGTGTTCTGGAAAGTTCTCGAACGAATAATTAATTTTCGAAATTTTGATTATATATGATATATATGATTATAAACTGGGAGCACAGCCCTACAAGTAATTCTACCGGCGCCCATGCTTGTGGGTCACATTAAGTGTAATATCCTTCAAGGTGGATTCTCAGGCTGGGAACAGGACTACTGCCCGAAACCACACAAAATTTGTCCAATGATTATTTGGGGAAATTACCTGGGAATATCCATCCACATTCTTTTTATTCCCTCGTTAACTTTAAGTTACTCTGCTGGACGCTGTGGATTCTTTGCAATCCAAACTCTTCCATCTCCTACGCGTCCATAATTTGGTGGTTGATTCTCCGGACGCTGTAACAGCAACACCTGGAAGGAAAAATTCTAATAAAACTGAAGCCTTAATTATTTAGGAAATCGAGGAGAGACTTTTGTTTGTTGCAAGAAAGTGAAAAGTTATTTTGAATATTATCATGTTACAACATTAGGCCAATAAAAATCGCAGAATGTGTTTGTGGCACCATATCCACAGCCGTAGATTAAACAAAAAGGTTTCCTCCAAAAATTATTTAATATTAGCAGCCATATCAAAAAGCTGTGTGTCGCCCCACATTACAACATAAAATCTTATTAATATTTCCTCGGTTACTTGACCTTCTCTTCTTCACTAGCAGTATGCCACATCGGGCGATTATAATATTTGTTCACTATGCCATCCTTTTTTTGGACAGTGCCGACATTATTATTATTATTACTACTATGATTACTACCATTATCATTACACATTTGATTATAATTATTCATTAAATTTCGATAGAACAATACCCTTAGATTTATTAAGAGAACACTCGTCTGAATCTGTATCTGGCTCTCGTGGCAGCCAACTGATGAATGAGAGACTCAGTCATTTCTTGCAGGACATCAGCATTCTCTGTCAAGGATGCCCAACTATCTATCCGACGCTGTATTTCTGACGGCAGTTATATTTCTTAAAACACTGAACGACAGTTCTTCTCTGGTATTTGATGATGAAATGCTCACAAAATTCAGACCAATGTCAAGATTTGGGAAAATCACTGTTAAATGTTTTTCACGAATACGTTTTAAATAGTTATAAACAGAATCATTCACGTAAGAAGTTATTTAAACGCTGAAAACACCTTGCTTCTATCTTCTTTCATGAAACAAGCTAGTAAAAGGATTTAACATGCTGTTTTAATTTGTTATTATCACAATATTAAGTGATTTTAATAGTCGACGTTCTCTGCCTCTTTCACCCCTTCAGCGCCCTCTCCTGGACTTGTGGCCCCTAGGATGTACACCACTTCTAGATTTGCCCCCCATCTTCTAAAGAGTCCCTATAATATTATACAATATATTATCCTTTCTGAAATTTGTAGCCTATTAGGAATATTCATGCTCTTCCTGTGCAGCTTTCATGTTGGCATAATTATCCTTTCCTGTGTCTACCTGAATACAACACGCCCATAAAATATGATTATTACATGAATTGTTTCATCGCATAGTCATAATAGTATTCCAAATTTAACCACTTTTGTGCAGAAAGTAGATTTAAGGGGAGCCTCGTTTTAGAAATACATTTTGGTTGGCTTACAGTATTGAGAAGTAAATTAAAATAGCTTTCATAGGTTATTTTCCCATGTATAATGATGTATAACAAGTAGAGCCCGGAAGTTTGGCAAAATGCCTCTTTTTATCTACTGCATATATTCATAAAATTTTTCCGGATATACGTTTCTTATGTTGTTTCGAATGTTTTAGAAGCCTTTTCATTTTGCCTATTTTGCCTATTTGGGCCCCACTGCTTATTTTTAATTAAAATGCCTTTTTTTGCCTTTTTCAATGAAATTTGACCATTTTTTAAAAAAAAATGTGTATGTAAATTATTTATCTCCCAAAAAGCGTTGTTTATTATGTGAATAATTTTCGCCTTATTTAAGTAATATTGAACTCATGCATGTTTCAACATTGCTGAAGGAGAAAAGTGTGAGAAAAATGTATTTCATGCTCAGTTAGGATATTGCCTTTCGGTTAACATTTCCTTGTGCATGATTGACTGCTCAAGTGGACAGGTTGATTTCGAACACAAAGAAGATATTTCTGAAATCTCCCTCTCGAACCCGAAAATTTAAGGAAGTTGCATCTGAGCTTAGTTTACCTCCTCAAAAAGTCTTGACCAGATGGGGAACCTGGATATCAGCAGCTATATATTATGCTAACAACCTTGAAAAAATCTGTGAGGTGATCGATGCTCTTCCAGAAAATGAAGCGGCTTCAATTCGTGAAGTGAAAAAAACACCTGTGCTATTCAAGTTTATTTTTGCACATTATGGTGCATTGCCAGAGACAATTACTATTATAGCATCCATGAAAATCTTCGAGGAATCTATGCAGCAGATGATGGAAGTGCCAGGAGAAAAGGGGTCAGCTGTTGCGGAAAAGTGCAAACGGGTAGTGAGTGCAAATGAGGACTTGAAACAATTGAAAAAAAAATTGTGATATTTTAAAAGTTTGAAATAGCTGTTACCGAAATGAGTCCAGCTACATTAGCTTGTTTTATGTATGCTCCAATAACGTCTGGGGAAGTAGAAAGATCATTTTCTATTATGAAAAACATTGTCTCTGACAGACGACTATCAATGAATGTTGAGAACTTAAAAACACACCTTGTAGTTATGTGCAATCAAGACGGAGAAAATTGAAATGCTCTTCCCAATGTAGATTTTAACATGTTGCCAGAAATTATAGATGAAAGTAAGCGACTTCCAAATGTGCCTTTTTTCGGTTTATTTTGAATTTTTTTCATTTTAGTGCCAATTTTCCACATTATAAATGCCTTTTTGCCTGCCTATTTTAACGAAAATAAATGCCTGAACTTCCGGGCTCTAATAATAAGAGAAGGGCCAATTATAAAATAAACTATTCGAAATTCAACATATTTAGTAGTTATAGTGGGCGCACAAGCAAACACCCCCCAAAATCTAACAATTTCGTAGTGAGCTCTCTTAGTGTAATTTAACTAAAAATCATGACTTTAGCTGATTTTCCAAGTGTAAAAAACTGAAAATTTGTTTTACGCAAGAGCTTAAATTTCAATTTTATTCTATAAAAATTCTAAGATTTAGATAATTTCCCCTATGACATCTAATTTTTTAAAATTTTACTATTTTTCAAATAACTAAAGCGAAATCTATTACTTTTTTAACTGTAAAAAATAATTGTCTCTGATGAGTCAATTTTAAAATTGTTGCAAAATACCCCAGTATACATTCGGTGCATTTATATCTGAACCGAAGATACCGTACTTGCATGTTCTCATATCCTCCTGTGTTATGATATTGTTTGTGCTTGTAACTAATCAGTAACATCATGGCGGTACAAGAAATATACAAGTTTAATGTATTCTAGTACTGGGGGGGGGGGTAGCTACGTCAACTTAAGAGCGCTCTATTATGGTCTTCAGCTAAATCCCGTTACTGCTTGAACATGTTATAAAACATTAGGTAATGAAACTTGTGTCTGACAAGTACTTTTTTTACAACTAGATGACGAGCACTTACACACACATACTTGTATTTGTTAGTAACCCCCTTTCCTCTCCCTCCCTCTTCTCGAAAAGTGTAATATGCAAGTGTATGTACTAACATTGAGGCATTTCTAAATGTTACTAGCTCGGAGAAAGTTACGCATGCTCAGTTATGAAAGCTATATTAGTACTTTCCATTGCAACTAGATGGCGAGCACTTACATATATACACACACGCACACGCATGCTTCTATTCTGCTTTCATGTTTCTCCAAGTACAATTATTTGCTACTAGATGGCAATACTGTGTAAAAAATAACCTTTTTTCTCTTCGGAGGCTATGTAATATGCAGAAACAAGCAATGCTCTGTTAGAAATATTATTGATTTGCAAAACAGTGTTGTTCGGAAAAGCCAAAGGTTCCCGAGGGAATCATGTTTTTGTTTGTGCAGGTTGCTTAAGGTTACATGATTTATTGCAAGGCGAAGATATTGGCTAGTTAGGAAAAGTTATGTTAATAAATATTGTCTTGGGGGGAATGTTAACCCCTCCTTCAGTAGTGTAATCAGGAGGGTTCAAAATCTTACTTGGTACGAGGCCTATTATTTTTATTAATTTAAGCACAATAGAAAACCTATTTTGACGATGTTTTTGTCGATTTTATACTATTGTAACTCTGTGATTTTTCACCTCGTACTTGGTACGAGTGTCATAATTTCTTTCGAGTTAAATTACGTAACATTAAGTAATAATGTGATGACCCATATTAAGCTCTCTTTTATTGTATTTTTATAAGAGTAAACTATTGCATCATGTTTCGCAACAAGTTAATACGCAACATTGCGATGACTCGTAAGGGTAAATTATTGCATCATGTTTCGCAAGAAGTTAATATGTAACATTGCGATGACTCGTAAGGGTAAACTATTGCATCATGTTTCGCAACAAGTTAATACGCAACATTGCGATGACTCGTAAGGGTAAATTATTGCATCATGTTTCGCATGATGACCCGTATCTAACGTGGTGTCCTCTGATTGGCTCACTGTTTTGGATGTTTTCAACGCTGTCCGCGCTAGGGTTACTTAAAGGGTTTTCGCATTACAGATCAGTTAGTATCGTGAGAGTGTTTGAAGAGTGCGGACGTGTTGTTGCAGTCCTCCTCTATACATGTTTTTGTTAAAAGTTAAGTATTCAATTTATTTTAAAAGCGACATAGTATTTTATTATTTTTAAGTTTTAAAAGTGTATCAAGTGATTTTTTTCATAGTAATTTCGATCAGCTTGAGTTTTGGTGTGATCAGATGTTACTTGTTGTCTCCGGAAATTTTGTATAAATAACATAGCTGAAAATTTTATCGTAATAGCTACAATTATTTTATTTTGAAGGTGGTTCAAGTTGTTTTTCACAGAGATTGAATTGTATGAATTTGTAATTGTATTTAATTTTGTATTTTTTCCGAGAAAATGTATTTATAAATACCAGAGCTGAAAAAAATATTATAATTATAACTATTGTCTTCTTTAAGTTACATTCTATCAATTATCGTAAGTTTAAAAGTGTTTTTTTCTAGTAAATAGAATCTTATTGAATTTTGACTTGATTGTACGTCTTATTGTTATTTACTTAAAGCATATTAAAAAAATATCATCTGCTAATTTCATCGAATGTGTTATTTGTGGGAAATTTATCTCCAAAACTAATATTAGCAAACATAGGGCAAGATGTAGCGAAACAGGTTCCACAATAAATCGTTCGTTACCTACTAAGCCTTGTACTCAATGTGGAAAAATAATTAGCAATATTAATTTAAGTAAACACATGAAAATTTGCAAAGCATCAACCGGACATGGAACATTGAAAAGAAAAATTGATCATCCTAAAACTGAAGCTTCTACTTCCAAACAAATTAAGATGTCTAATGACCAAAAGCCGATTAGATCTGCATTCAACAACCAACTCCAGGATTTTCTTTTTACTTCGAAACCAGGCTGTGATATTTCTAGTTTCTTGAGTAAAATTGAAACATCTATCATAAATATTTTGAAAAATAAACTGGAAAACAACTCCATAAAAGTATATGTTGATCTAATCTGTAAATATGAGAAAACCAATGGTACAAGAAATATTTTTTTCATAAAACGAAAAACCAAGTTCTTTATTTGGCAGACATTGATAATTTGAATGTTTTTATTCTAATCTTACTAGTGAATTGATTAGGAAACATGATTAATTCAAGGCAAAGGGATCAGGTTGGTCTTTATGTGGAAGTCCTCACAGATTATTCGCTTATGTAAACAAATTTACACTTCTTTCTGCTTCAAGCTACGTTCCACTTCCGGTAGAAATTCAGCATAAGAGAGCCGTGCTGAATATTTATAACACCGACAATAAGTGTTCTATGTGGTGCATTTTAGTAGCACTTCACCCGATTCATTGTTC
This sequence comes from Lepisma saccharinum, assembly GCF_977018435.1. NCBI lineage: Eukaryota > Metazoa > Arthropoda > Insecta > Zygentoma > Lepismatidae > Lepisma > Lepisma saccharinum. The sequence goes on from NC_139235.1 coordinate 24,862,066, forward strand.
AAATAATCCATGTCGGGTTAGTCATTACACGCCATATGTAGAAGAGATTGAATATGCTATAACAGGCATCGAATACCCTGTTGCTATTTCTGATATAACAAAATTTGAAAACAGGGCACGAAATAGAGAAGGAAAACGATTAGCTATAAATGTATATTCATATGCTTCTGTTAAGCATTTTGTGCATCCCGTTAGGATAACTAATATTGTTGATGACGAAGCCGTGGAAATCAATCTGCTTCTTACTGCTGACGATGATGTTCATCATTTCACGCTAATTCGTTCACTCTCCCGCTTAGTCAGAAGCCAAACAACCAAGCGTGATACACACATCAAAGTTTGTCCAAGATGTTTAACCGTATTTGACGATCGTGACCAACGTAATTACCAAGATTTCCAAAATCAAGAAATTGCCAAACAAAAACTTGCTGAACATAAAATCTACTGTGGAGTCAACAGACCGGCTCGCATGTTAATGCCCAAAGCAAATGAATTCGAAGAATTTAAAATGCACAAGGCCTTGTTGGAACATCCGGCCATTATCATTGCAGACTTTGAAGCTTTTCTCAAACCATTGTCCTATTGCAATCCAGATCCCGAATTTTCTTCCACAACACAGTACCAGCTTCATGAACCAAATAGTTTTGGTTGTAAATACAAAATCTAATACACTTCTAACATTATCATTGAATAAAATTCAATATTTTAATGCAGTAAAGAATCTTAAAGCCAAGAAGTCATGTGGACCAGATGGGATTCCGCCGTATATCGTTAAGGCGTGTTCGGAAATATTAGAATATCCTTTATGCACAATTTACAATTTAATATTGAAGACGCAAAAATTTTCTAGTATTTGGAAACTAACCAAGGTGTCCTATACCAAAAACGAAGAAAATATCCGAAATAGAAAATTACAGACCAATCTCAATTTTATGCTCCCCTGTGAAGGTACTTGAGCAAATTCTTTACACTAGAATATATAATCATGTCAAATGTTGGATAACAGATTGTCAACATGGTTTTACAGCAAAAAGATCGACCATCACGAATCTATTAAATTACACACAAGAAGTTCATTTAATGTTACATAATAGATCCACAGTACATACTATTTATTTAGATTTTACTAAAGCATTTGATAAAATCAATCATAAAGTGCTTCTTCATAAACTAACATGGTAGGGATTATCAGATGACTGGATATCACTGATTGAATCATATTTGAAAGATAGAAGACAATATGTAGATTTTAGGTTGACAAAATCTTTTAAATATGATGTAAACTCTGGAGTACCGCAAGGATCAAACTTAGGGCCTCTTTTTTTTGTACTGTATGTGAATGACCTACCATTAAGTATTAATAAATCTAGTTGTCTAATGTATGCAGATGACATCAAAATATATAAAAAATTACAAAGTTGCAAGATACTTGTCAATTGCAGGAAGATTTAAAGCGTGTTTATCAATGGAGTATTCAAAATAAACTTGATCTCAATATAAAAAATGTTATTACATGGTATTATCTGCAAATAAATCGAACGTGCAATGTGAATACTTCATAAACAACCAAAAATTGGAAAGAGTCAATACTATGAACGATCTTGGTGTAATAATTGACAAGGATCTCTCGTACTCAACTCATATAATACAAATGGTAAATATTGCATACAAAAAATTAGGTTTTGTAATTAGAATGTCAAAATATTTAAAGGATTTGGACGCAATCACGTTATTATACAATGCAATGGTTATAATCTGGTCACTAATAGCTAAAATATATATAGAAAAAATAGAACAAATACAAAAACGCTTTCAACGTTATTTGTATTCCAAAAAACATGGTAAGAATTGTAATGTTAAAATGTTATCTACCAATACACTTCAGCGAGAAATCGACATGCCATCATTAAGGTCAAGGAGAATTTTCATGCAACAGCTATTTTTGTATAAAATAATTAATGGCCTTATTGATAATGCTCAAATTTTAAGCAAAATATCTTTTAATACTACATGTTGTCATCTTGAAATAGAAACTTGCTGAATTGTCATATGGCTAAAACTAAGAAGTATCAAAACTCTCCGTTACAGCAAATGTTAGATTTGTACAATAAGTTATCAATGATAGATAATGAGTTAGACTTTTCGTATTCCCTGAATATTTATAGAACAAAGTTGCAATCATTATGTTTTACACAAGAAATTTTAGAAATTATTCTTATAAGTGCAAATATTTGGGATTTCTGAATATAAATATATGTTATAGGTGAGGTATTTATTTGTTATCATTTACTATGAGTGTATGTAGGGCTTTGTATTGTTTTGTATTCCCTGAATGTTTGCAAGACAAAATTTCAATCATTATGGTTTGTGCAAGAAATTATAGAAATTATTGTCTTGTAAGTGCAGCCATTTAGGGATTTCTAAACATGTATATATATCATGGGTGAGGTATATTGTTACCATTTACTATGAGTGTAGGTATGGCTTTGTATTGTTTTGTCTTGTAAATATCTATTTGTGTGAAGTATCTCTTTATTTGTGTGTATGTGTGTTTATATATTATTAATTATGTATGTATATTTAAACTGTATGCAAGTCTCCCATAATAGGAGAAGCTTTCTCTGTTCTACAATTAAATAAATATGTTGTTGTTTGGCAGGATAGGATAGATAAACCATATATATATCGCGGACCGAATGTCATTGAACTTTTTTTCAAAAAAATGGTGGAGGAGGTTGAGAATATTGGCAGCTTCTTATGTCAATCGAAATCAATGCTTCCATTATCTAGCAATGAACTTCAATCTTACAATAACATTGAAACGTGTCCGGTGTGTGATCAACATTTCACGGATGAGAATCGGAAAGTATTTCACGATAATCATTTCACCAGAAACTACATTAGTGGAATCTCTAACACCTGCAACCTCAAGATCCAGAAGCTCAAATTCGTACCAATATTTTTTCACAATGGATCCAATTACGATTTTCATTTTTAATTAGGAATCTTGGATACGATACGAAAAAAAATAGATATTCTTGCTCAAAATGAAGAACGTTATATTTCTATAAGTAAGAAAGTTAAAATTCCAAGAACGAATGAAATCATAGTTTGAGGTTTCCAGATTCTTTTAGATTCCTATCAGCAAGTCTCGATGCTTTAGCGAGTAAACGTACCGACGAACAATTTAAAATTACAAAAGCTAGTTTTCCCAACATACACGTAGAACTGATTAAACGTAAAGGCATTTATCCTTACGAATATGTAACTGATGAATCTAAATTTGACGATGACACTCTCCCACCTCAAAAAGAATTCTTCAGTCAACTGAAAAAAAACGGAATTACGAATGAAGAATACGAACATGCGAAATTAATATGGAATAAATTGAGATGCAATACTCTTGGCGATTATCACGATGCATATCTCAAATTAGACGTAACAATACTTGCTGATGTTTTCCAGGTATTTAGAAAAACAGCAATAGATATTTATAAATTAGATCCAGCATACTTGTACAATCTTCCTGGTTGGGCGTGGTCTGCTATGCTGCTCCAAACTAGGATTAAGTTGGAATTGATATCGGATGTGGACATGTTACTTTTTATAGAAAGAGGGATACGTGGGGGGATGGTGCAATGCACGCAGAGACATGCAAAGGCAAACAATATTCACATGTCTGGGAATCAATGCGATGCAAATCGACCATCGAATTACATATTTTACGCTGACCTAAACAATCTATACGGATTCGCAATGATACAAAAACTTCCAGACGGAGTATTCGAGTGGATCGATCCTATTTTAATTGATATTAATCATTTCGACGATCGTGAATTTGGTCTGTTGATTGAGGTAGACATTGAATTTCCAAATAATTTGCATAATACTTTTTCCGATTTACCTCCATCTCCAGAAATTAAATGTCCACCTGATTCTAATCAAAGCAAGCTTATGTTAACTCTAGAGAGAAAAGAGAGATATGTCGTCCACTACAAGAATCTCCAGTTTATTTTATTGGGAAGGGTGTTCAGGTAGTAAATGTAAGAAGAATTCTAAGTTCAAACACTCTTCAGGGTTAAAATCTTATATTGAGACCAACACGAACAGCTGCTATTTCAGAATTAGATAAAGATTTTTATAAATTAATGAATAATGTCGTTTATGGAAAAACGGTGGAGAACTCAGAAAGCATGTAGACATAAAATTGGTTTCAGATAACAATAAATGTAGAAAATTAGTATCTGACCCTAGATTCAAATCGCGAAAAATTTTCAAGGAGAATTTAACACTTTTTAATCTAGATATAAAATAAATAAAATTCAGTAAATATATTTACGTTGGTGCAACAGTTCTCAACTTGTCAAAACTGTACATGTTCGAATTTCATTATAATATTATGAAACCCTTCTATAATGATAAGCTGTCAATTTTTACATAGACACCGATAGTTTTATTTATGACATACAAACACCTAACCTCTACGAAGATCTTAAACATCCTTCCATGCTTGGGTATTTCGACACTTCTTCCTATCCTCAACCCAACAGATTTGGAATTTCTTCCCACAACAAGAAGGTTCTCGGTAAGTTCAAAGATGAATGTAACGGTGATATTATTGTTGAGTTTGCTGGTATGCGTTCGAAGATGTATACATTCAGAACAGAGAGCAGCGTCACAAGAAAAGCAAAGGGAACATGCAAAGATACCGTGAAAAACAAACTAACATTCCAGGATTATATTGATTGCCTTTCTTCACAGTCGAGGATACTTAGAGAGGATAATAGAATACAAAGCTCAAACCATGAGATTACAACAAATGAAATAAAAAAAGTAGCCCTGGATCCACACGACGACAAGAGGTGTATCCTCGAGTGTGGAGTCCATACTTTGCTTTGGGGGCAATTTAGTTTAGAAGTTAATAATAATTGCAGTCAGCACATGTGAAAAAAATAAACCTAACATCAAACCAAAATTTTGCAAATAACAAAAAAAATCTACAAGTAGTTTAATTTTATATATATTATTTTCTACTATTAAAATTTTTCTATCACTCTCTCATTTTTTACATCATAAATATATGATTTCTCCACAATTAAAATTGTACTGCATGTAGTATTTTCAGGTAGAGTTTCATGAAATTCACATACTAATTTAATATTAGTTCGATCATTTATAACTACCATTTTTATTTTTGATGCATTGATTAAAAACATTGGTCTGTGAATTATGAACTCATCTGGATTATAATACATGTCTATGTTACCTTCAGTTACTCTTTTAAATGCACTATAAGCTTCATATAATTTTAAATAATCTTGTTCTGCAATGTTTAAATTGTAATTTTTACGAGGAAATACTTCATTTCTGCCATTCTTCAGATACACATTTTTAACTTTACAATTATCAAATTGGCTCCTATATTTTTCCTGATTGTCATCTCTCCCTGTTTGAAACAGCACAGCTACAAACTCTGGCATGTCATATTGCAAAGATTGGAACTGATTAGTAAGGTCAAATTCAAACAATTTACCCTCCACTGACCTTTGAATGCATTGATAAGTATAAAATTGAATCGGAATTTGGGGATTTTTCAAAATGTTGGCTTTGTATTTGAGAGCATAATTCGATTCATATTCAACTATAGGCATTCGCAACTCCATAGACTGGATCACACATTTCGCAGCTTCGGGTAAACTAGCCTCATTAGCTGTCCCATCTGCATTTAAAGTTTTGTATCTCATGATAGCATTATGATCATTAGGTGCTCTGCGAAATATGACACTCAAACCACCTTTCCACATAATTTCTTTATAATCAGAGAAAAATCCAAAGAGCAATCTCATGGGGAACAGTACTGTGTGACTTGTTGCTTGAATTTTTGTTCCAGCTTCGAACCCACCAACTTTATAATATGCACTCTCTGATTTGGACAGTTTCAATGTCCCCACTGTATATATATATTTATTTAAATATTAATTTCTATTATCGCAGTGCTATTAGCACCGGCAAAATCGATGATTTCATTATTCTCATTCGTAATTGTTATTTCTATGTAATTAACTTTATTAAGAGAAACAGGGAAATAGACTGGTGGGATTGGGGAATAGCAGATAGGTTCCATAAATTCCGAATTCGGTTCAAATGTAGCAATGATACCTGTCTACTTGTGACTGCCAATCGAATTTTCTTCTGCTTTGATAATCATACCTTTGGCAATGTTACAGTGAATATTCAATGCCTCTATAGCTAAGAATTTCGGTAACACATAGTTCTAATTTGCTATTGTTCTCGAATCCTAAAAGTTCTCCCATGGTAGATAAGTCCACTGTTTCATAGGTAGTTACAATTTCTACTCTGTGTGTTACAGAATTTTGAGAAAGCAAGACAGTAGTTGGAAGATCAAATTGTAAAGTAGATAAGTCTAGGAGGAATAATTATTTTTTCATTACCTACTAATAAAGTATTGTTGTAGGTAGTTACATTCGGAATCAGATACATGCTGTAGAATGCTCTCAGAGCTATGGATTTTTGATAGATATTATCATCGTGAAGATGTAGTTTCAAAACCGAAGTGTCGCTGGAGAGATGAAAAATTCTCATATTTAATATATAATACAGCTTTTTGAAAATCTTTTAATTTGATGTTTGGTATTTTATTTAAAATTCTGAGCATCGTAATACAAATATGACCACATATAATTTGATCAAAATCTTGAATACGATCGTCGATGTAATAAATTTTAACGTGTTTCAAGTAACGAATTAATTCTGTAGGGTGTACCCCTCTCGGAAGAATCGAAAATATAAGCATTGTCATTTTGTTTATAATAGCATATCCAGTGAGTACCAACGTTTTCGGACTTGTCCAAATTCACCACGCCACATTCTCGAGAGTGAGAACTATCTTTAGGGAGAGAATCAGACATGAAAACCCCCCTGAAGTGTTTAATTTTAAATATTTTAACTAAAGATTCAATGTCTTGGTTGGTAAGAGCTGCTTCTTTTTTTAATTTTCTGAGTGCTCTAGACTTCACACCTTTGCCTATTTTTTTTCTCCATGGCAAGATTATGACGCTTTTCTCTTCTACAGAATGCAGCCAGGATAGCTGGAATGCTGAATATGAATCCACCACTGTGTGTTTTTTTTCTTGTATTTTGCAATCGTTTTAATTGTGGCGTACTGAGTAATAATTTCATTCCATTTCCTTTGGCTATACATTGCCACTTTTTTCTTGTTGCTTTTCAGTTAAAATCGAATTAAGTTTTAAATTTTTAAGATCATGATATGGTATTTGGTATACAACTCCTTTTGGTTTCATGTTGTTTTATTATTATTATTTTTCAGGGTATTTATATTACAAACCCCACCCTGATTTTTGTTTTGTATTCATAGCAATAGTTGTACCCAACGCTGTTATTTTTCCACCCAATGATGCATCTCTGCTTGTTAATCTTTCAAAAGCTGCCTCTTCCAGTTTTTGATCAGCCACATGACGATCATTCAGATTTTTGTGTGTGTTGTATGCAAGATCATGTTCTTTGCAAGCTGCATCCAGAGGATTAATACCCCTGTCCCCTTTTCTATTCGTTTCTCAAATTTTGTACCAGGACCACAATATTGGTAACCAGGTACGTGTAACTCGAACGGAACTTTATTAATAATACCATTTACTAAACCTCGACCCTCTGATAACTAAAGAATTTAGGAGGTAAATTATGGATAATTTTAATTAAGTATCCTATACCTTTAGAATCGTTTACAATAAAATTTGCTAATTTGTCACTAATCATGTTTACAATACCCATTTTCTCATTATGGAAATTATTGTTCCCAGCATTTTCCTCCCCTGCTATAACCAGCAACCTATCTATAAGTTTTCTTTTCCCAGGGATCATCTTGTTATCAACACTGTATAATAAATTATATAATAAACAATCTTTTGGATAGTTACTAAAATCAAAATGTTCTTTCATATCTAGTAAATCTTTATACAAATCCTCTGTTTCTATTTCATATATAAAACTATCAGTATCCATGTATGCTACTTTTATATTTTTATATTTAGCTTGCATCACATCATAATGAAATTTACACATTTCTAATTTAGATAATTCAAGAATTGTAACACCCACAGCTATTGGCACATCACACACTACATCGGTGTTACTTCTTTCAATAAGAGTCATATTTTCGGTAATTTCTCTAAAACTTTTGTACGTTTTTCTATAGTTTGATGATAAAATAAAATTTATTTTGAGAGAACATATTGTAAGTTTACTATTTATTCTATTTATAATTTGGGGTTTAAGTTTAGTTAGAAAATGGGGAATATCTAATGCTTCATTATTTATATCAGTTGTATCATATATAATATGATCTAAAAAAAATTGATTATTCATTTTTATATAATTAAGTTTTGGAATTAGTTTTAAATATACAAATTTTTCTCTTTTGCTTTCTTAAATTATTTTTTTTAAAAATTATAAAATTTGAGATTGGTTCTATATATACACACAACTATATATTTTTTGGTAATTAACAAACCTCTTCTCTGTTTACTTTGATCAAAAATCTGTTTTAAAATCATAACAGCTGGTGGATATGAGAATATGCAAGTACGGTATCTTCGGTTCAGATATAATGTATACTGGGGTATTTTGCAAAAATTTTTAAAATTGACTCATCAGAGACAATTATTTTTTACAGTTAAAAAAGTAATGGATTTCGCTTTAAAATTGAAATTTAAGCTCTTGCGTAAAACAAATTATCAGTTTTTTACACTTGAAAAATCAGCTAAAACCATGATTTTTAATTAAATTACATTAAGAGAGCTCACTATGAAATTGTTAGATTTTGGGGGGTGTTTGCTCGTGCCCCCTCTATAACTACTATATTTTATATATTATTTTATATATATTATTTGAGGAAATTACCTGGGAAAATTAAATGGGAATTTCCATGCAGTTTCTTAGTTTTCCCTCGTTGCGATAAACATGTAGTTACTCTGCTGGACGATGTGGTTCTCGGAAAGAGTAATACAATGTCTTTCTTTTTCTACGTGGCGATAATCCCTGAGTAGATTGCCTGGACGTTGGAACACCTGCTAGTAAAATTTCAATGAAACGTGAAGCCTGGAGGATTCAGAGTAGTTAAAAACGGGGCACGAGCTATCACCCTCCAAAAACTAACAATTTCATAGTGAGCTCTCTTAGTGTAATTTAACTAAAAATCTTGATTTTAGCTGATTTTCCAAGTGTAAAAAACTGAAAATTTGTTTTACGCAAGAGCTTAAATTTCAATTTTATTGTATAAAAATTCTAGGATTTAAATAATTTCCCCTATGACACCCATTATTTTAAAATTTCACTTTTTCAAATTGTAGTTATATTTTAGGGGTTCAAACTCATTATTGGTACGAGGCCTATTGTTTTTATTAATTTAACCACAATGGTAAACCTATTTTGATGATGTTTTTGTCGATTTTATACTATTGCAAATATGAGATTTTTTTACCTCATACTTGGTACGATTGTCGAGGCCTATTGTTTTTATTAATTTAACCACAATGGTAAACCTATTTTGACGATGATTTTGTCGATTTTATACTATTGCAAATCTGTGTTTTTTTCATCTCGTACTTGGTACTAGTTAAATTACGTAACATTACATAATCTCATAGGTGATTATCAATGTGGATTTAAACGTAACAGATCAACTACAGATCAAATTTTTCACATCAGACAGACACTTGAAAAAAAGTGGGAATATAATCAAAATATCCATCAGCTATTCATTGATTTCAAAAAAGCATACGATTCGGTCAAAAGAAATAAATTATATAATATATTAGTAGAGTTTGGAATACCTAAGAAGCTTGTTAGTATGATAAAAATATGCACCAGTGAAACAGAAAGTAAAATTCGTGTGGGTATTAATATGTCTGACAAATTTACAATTCATGATGGGTTAAAACAAGGAGATGCATTATCTCAATTGCTCTTTAATTTTGCCTTAGAATATGCTGTTAGGAAGGTAAAAGAAACTAAAGAAGGACTAAAATTAAATGGTGTGACTCAGTTGTTAGCATATGCAGATGATGTAGACTTACTGGGGGATGATATGAATACAATTAATAATGCTAAAATATTTTTCAAAACTGCTAAAGAGATAGGTTTGGAAGTTAACAAAGAGAAAACTAAATATATGCTTACAGGCCGAAACCAAGTGTTAGGTAATAATCAAAATCTAGTTATTGATAACAACTCGTTTGAACCACTTTCCAAATTCAAATACTTAGGAGTAATATTAACAAATGAAAATTATATTAAAGAGGAAAAAAAAAGTAAGCTTAATTCAGGAAATGCATGTTACTTCTCTCTTCATAAACTTTTGTCTTCTCGTTTAATATCTAAGAAACTAAAAGTTAAAATATACAAAACAGTAATTTTGCCTGTAGTATTATATGGATGTGAAACTTGGTCCCTTACATTGAAAGAGGAAAATAAATTGAGAGTATTTGAAAATAAGATCCTTAGGAAAATATTTGTACCTAAAAGGGATGAGGAGACAGGTGAGTGGATAAGGTTACATAATTTAGAACTACATAATTTGTATTCATGTCCAGATATTATTAGAATAATTAAATCAAGAAGACTTAGGTGGGCAGGCCATGTGGCACGAATGGGAGAGGAAAGAGGAGTTTACAGGATTCTTGTTGGGAAACCTGATGGAAGGCCAAGACGAAGATGGAGGGACAACGTTGAGATGGACCTAAGGGAAATCGGTAGGGATGGAAAAGACTATATAGAACATGCTCAAGATAGGGAAATATGGAAGGCCTGTGTTGCTGCAGCCATGAACCTTCGGGTTTAAGAAGGCTAGGGAGTTAGTTAGTTAGTTAACATTACATAATATTGTGATGCCCCCATATTAAGCTTCCTTTATTGTATTTTTATAAGGGTAAACTATTGCATCATGCTTATGCAACAAGTTAGTATGCAACATTGCGATGGCTCGTAAGGGTAAACTATTGCGCAATGTTTCGCAACAAGTTATTACGCAATATTATGATGACCCGTATCTTACGTGGTTGGTTATGACGTAATGCGATGATGTGGTGTCTTCTGCTTGGATCACTGTTTCAGATGTTTTCAACGCGGTCCGCGCTTAGGTCTGCGCTGCGTGAAGATTGACGTACTTACGGGAGCGTGTGAATATTGATGCATTGACCTGTTAAGAATAAAATGAATCTAAGTAAGGTCATACGTTTTCATAGTGTTTTTGTTTTCTAATTTTTTTAAAAAAAATCCTTAACTAGTAACTTTAACCAAATTGAATGTTGGCAAGAATTCTCATGTAACCTAGTTGTTTTTACTCAGACAAATCAATATTCTTGCATTCCAAACTTTCCCCGAGTGTGTGTGCGTGTGTGTAGATGCGACGTCGACCTGTTAAGAATGTCACGTCGATAATACGTACTAGCTTGGGAATGTCATGACCTTATCTTTTATCTATAAAAAAAGAGAGAGAGGGTCATGTAACTTGCTTGGCTAAGAGAAATTTCCTGAGAATTCTTTCCATTCCAAACATTCCTGTGTGTGTGAGTGTGTGTATGTAGAGATTGATGCCCTTATGTATGTGTGTAAACATTAAGGTTTTGACTTGTTAAGATTGTTACATCAATAATACTGTCTCGGGAATGTGTGCTGATTGGTTGGCTAAGGGGAATTTCCCGATTACTTGTTTTGTCACGAGAATTCTTTGCATTCCAAACATTCCTAAGTGTAGAGATTGATGTACTTACAGCTATGTGTGGGCATTAACCTGTTAAGAATGTCACATCAATAATACTGGATCGGAAATGTCATGACCCCTCCCCCTTGTGACGAAGTTACGTGAATTGGTGTCTGCATGTGTAGTACTATGTTCTTGAGCGGTGTAGTGTGTGGTGTATGGTTACATGGTGCGAGCTAACTAAACAAATGAATGTTTAAAGCAGAGGCAATTGTTGATTTTTTTAACTTGAATACAGCTATTCGTCTATTTGGTTGAACCCAGTTCTACTGCACTTGCCTGGTGCTGGGATGTACCTGCACTCCATATGTCTAAAAGTGTAGCGAACTAGACGGGGTGCTAATAATTTCTTTTTGTCCCTTGCTGCGACTGTTGTACATTTAAAGAAGGTAGGGAAGGTAAGGAAATTGCTAGGGATGGTTAAGAATATATAGATCTTTCCCAAGATAGGGATAGATGGAAGGCCTGTGTTGCTGAAGCCAAGAACCTTTGGGTTTAAGAAGGCTAGAGAGTTAGTTAGTTATGAAAGCACATGTTACTCTAGAAACTATAAAAAATTACAATCCCTGGCATAAAATGAATTTTAAAAAAATGATACTTATTTCCATATAATGAACTTCAACCTATACAATTGTATTTTTTTTTATTCTGCAGTATTTAAATGAAACAGACTTTAATAAGAATTGGGAAGCACGTACATAATAGAATAGAATACATCGTTTACCGGAACGTTGAAACGTTTATATAGAAACGATGAAACGTACTGTCATCCTCATCTTCGCGATTAGTTAAACGTGTCACAAGGATGTAATCGCTATTGGTAAACTTACGAGGAAAGTGAGTTTTGTAGGAATTCCATTGGCAATATGAATAGCATGTTACTACCTTTGAGTTTTTTTAAATATGTGAAAACATATTACATTCAATATTAATTAATTAATTAATTCACTAGCTTTTTTTAACCCCAAAAATTCATAGTATAGTTTAATTTGAAGTGAAGTGAAGTGAGTTAAAATTTCTGGGTGCGTCGGCACTTAAGGCCATTTCGCACCCTTCTATGTGTACGGGGAAATGTCCCCTTATCTAAAATTCTGACTTAATTTTAAAAAAAGGGGTGTAGATAGCCCCTTGGGAAAAACTAAAAGTGCAAGGTTGTAAAAAGACTTGCACGAGACAAACACGACACATTAAAAAGTCAGAATAAACTAAAAACCTCCTTACAGACGGTGGAAGAGTCCAGCTCTTCGCAAAAAACTAAAAACACGTGATAAAATACTGCTGTCATCACCCAAGAGGGATGACAAACAGCCGGAAAGGTTAAAAGTCTGCCGGAGGTAAGCAAGATCGACACATTCAACGAGAATGTGTCGGATGCTTAAAATAACATTACAAGTACGACACAACGGAGGGTCCAGCCCTTGCAGTAGGTGACCATGCGTGAGACGGCTGTGTCCTATACGCAGGCGGGTAAGAATAACGTCTTCTCGCCGAGAGGGACGAGACGAGGAACGCCAAACACCTATGGTGGGCTTAACAGCGTGAAGCTTGTTCCCCGTTTCCACATCCCACTCGGTCTGCCAAGTGTCAAGAAGGCGAGAACGGAACACATTCTGCAGGTCGCTAGCTGGCAAAAGGTGGACGAGAACGTCGCCATCTGCATCAGCAGACTTGGCGGCAGCATCAGCTGCTTCGTTCCCCTGGATGCCCACGTGGCTAGGGACCCAACAGAAATGTACGTCTGTGCTGGCAGATAAGGACACAAGCCGTCTGAATATGCGTTGCGCTACGGGATGCCGGGAATACGGCGAATCCAGAGATTGCAACACGCTGGTCGAATCACAGCACACAAGGACTTTCTTCAGACCATTGACGTCTGCAAAGTCCAGTGCCTTTAGAATGGCGTACAACTCTGCCGTATAGATGGAACAGGCAGGATGTAGCAAGTAACTGGAACTTTGAGAGTCTAGGACGAAGGCGCAACCAACTGATTCGAATGTCTTGGACCCATCCGTGTAAAACACATTAAAATTGGGGTGCTTGGCACGAAGTTCTAAAAACCGTTGCTGGTATACAACCATTGGTGTCTCTGACTTTGGAAGAGCAGTCAGAGAAAAATCGATAGAAGGTGCAGGAAACTCCCAGGTAGGGAGAGGCGAAATGAGTGGAGAGACGTCAGGAAGATCACTGTCAACACAAAGTGCTGACAGGATCTCGTCTGCACGAACACCAACATATAGTTTAATTTGTCCTTATCCTAAGCAATATATATATATATAAATTATTTTTTAGTTCCTTAAATATGAAAAAAAAGATAGAGAGAAAAATAACATGAATTAAGCCTTCCTTTCATTTCCTCTTTAATATCATTTTTCACTTGTTAGTATTATTCCTAATTGTTTGAATTTGGAAAAATTGGTTCAAACAAGTTGTTATCACTTGGTTTCGGCCTGTAAGCACACATTTTGAAATTTCTCATTGCTAACTTCCAAACCTATCTCTTTAGCTGCTTTGAAAAAATATTTTAGCATTATTCTTAATTGTATTTACATCATTCCCCAGTAAGTCTACATCATCTGCATATGCTAACCGTTTAATTTTTAGTACTTCATTAGTTTCTTTTACCTTCCTAACAGCATATTCTAAGGCAAAATTAAAGAGCAACGGAGATAATGCATCTTCTTCTTTTTAATCCATTAAGAATTGTACATTTGTCAGACATATTAACAAAATTCTTAGGTATTCCAAATTCGAATAATTTATCTCTTTAGCATCTTTAACTTCAATCAAGTTAGTTTCTGGAACTATAGGTTCTACTGTGCATACTTCATTTATTTCTGATTTATCTCCTACATGAACATTTTAAAAGTCATTGAAGCAATTCCTCCATCTATTTAAAATAGTCAGCCTATTTTCATCAAGTTTACTTTAGGTTGCCACCCCTTTCTAAATTTATTTGCACCTCTGATACTTTTATTTCAATTGCATTAATTTTACTTTTCAAGTAATCTCTTTTTTTTTGTTACTTCTAAACATGCTGTTCTTTAACCACCTAAGTCTATTTCTATTAGGTTATGAGAACCATTGCTTACTTTTTTCTTGGTTTATACATTATTTAACTGTTGATTCTATTCTATTATGTACGTGCTTCCCAATTCTTATTTAAGTCTGTTTCATTTAAATACTGCAGAATGAAAAAAATATATACAATTGTATAGGTTGAAGTTCATTATATGGAAATAAGTTTCATTTTTTTAAAATTCATTTTATGCCAGGGATTGTAATTTTTTATAGATTTTAGAGTAAATGTGCTTTTATAACTAACTAACTAACTCTCTAGCCTTCTTAAACAAAAAGGTTCATGGCTGCAGCAACACAGGCCTTTCATTTATCCCTATCTTGAGAAAGATCTATATATTCTTAACCATCCCTTGCAATTTCCTTTAGGTCCATCTCAATATTGTCCTTCCATCTTCGTCTTGGCATTCCTACAGGTCTCTTACCATCAGGTCTCCCAACAAGAATCCTGTAAACTCCTCTTTCCTCTCCCATTCGTTCCACATGGCCTGTCCACCTAAGTCTTCTCGATGTAATTACGTACTTCTAAATTATGTACCCTTCTCCACTCATCCCTTTTAGGTCAAAATATTTTCATAACAATCTAATTTTCAAATGCTCTCAATTTATGTTCCTCTTTCAATATAATGGACCAAGTTTCACATCCATATAATACTACAGGCAAAATTACTGTTTTGTATATTTTCAATTTTAGTTTAATTGAGAGAAGTAACATACATTTCCTGAATTAAGCCTACTTTTTAAGATTTTCTAGAATATCACGCATTCCATGTTTATAAGTAATTACATTTTTAATGAAAAGCATATCTATCAATATTCATGAGATTTGGTCACCTGCAAAAGTTAATCCGTTCATCTCCTTGTTCTATCACAATAAGGAACTCAAAATGTAAAATTTTCCTTATCCTCTGCTTACAAATTTTCTCTTTTCACACAATCTCTATCTCGATCAATTATATCCCTACGTCTTAGAAACATGTTCCCTACCTTCTTTAAATGTACAACAGTCGCAGCAAGGGACAAAAAGGCGAAGTAAAATAAAGCAATTTAATCAATTAAACATTACAAGAATAATTTTACGCTGTGTGTTTGTGTTAAAACTCTAAAAGCATCCATAAACTCAAATCACCTTCTTTGGAAAAATAATTGCAATTAGGAAATTATTAGCCCCCCGTCTAGTTCGCTACACTTTTAGACATATGGAGTGCAGGTACATCCCAGCACCAGGCAAGTGCAGTAGAACTGGGTTCAACCAAATAGACGAATAGCTGTATTCAAGTTAAAAAAATCAACAATTGCCTCTGCTTTAAACATTCATTTGTTTAGTTAGCTCGCACCATGTAACCATACACTACACACTACACCGCTCCAGAACATAGTACTACACATGCAGAAACCAATTCACGTAACTTCGTCACAAGGGGGAGGGGTCATGACATTTCCGATCCAGTATTTTTGATGTGACATTCTTAACAGGTTAATGCCCACACATAGCTGTAAGTACATCAATCTCTACACTTAGGAATGTTTGGAATGCAAAGAATTCTCGTGACAAAACAAGTAATCGGGAAATTCCCCTTAGCCAACCAATCAGCACACATTCCCGAGACAGTATTATTGATGTAACAATCTTAACAAGTCAAAACCTTAATGTTTACACACATACATAAGGGCATCAATCTCTACATACACACACTCACACACACAGGAATGTTTGGAATGGAAAGAATTCTCAGGAAATTTCTCTTAGCCAAGCAAGTTACATGACCCTCTCTCTCTTTTTTTATAGATAAAAGAGAAGGTCATGACATTCCCAAGCTAGGTAAAGGTAAAGTCCTCCCCTGTGCATAGCACCACGCCATGAAGGCGTATAGGAGGTGTGGGGGTAACGCCCCACACTTTCTTGATCCGGTCGTGAGTGGGGATGATGTGATCAGCATCACGCCCCTGACCACCTTTACCCCCCAGGGTTTCCCCCAGGTACCCATGTTATTCGACGCTGTGTGGGCGCTTCCATCGTTAGAAAAGTTCCCGGATTTGAACAGGCCGGGGATCGAACTCGGGACCTTTAGCATAGTAGTCAGACGCGTTACCGACTGAGCCACCACGGCCAACGACATTCCCAAGCTAGTACGCATTATCGACGTGACATTCTTAACAGGTCGACGTCGCATCTACACACACGCACACACACTCGGGGAATGTTTGGAATGCAAAACTATTGTTTTGTCTGAGAAAAAACAACTAGGTTACATGAGAATTCTTGCCAACATTCAATTTGGTTAAAGTTACTAGTTAAGGATTTCTTTTTAAAATTAGAAAACAAAAGCACTACGAAAAGTTATGACCTTACTTAGATTCATTTTATTCTTAACAGGTCAATGCATCAATATTCACACGCTCCCGTAAGTACGTCAATCTTCACGTAGCGCAGACCTAAGCGCGGACCGCGTTGAAAACATCTGAAACAGTGAGTCAATCAGAAGACACGACATCATCGCATTACGTCATAACCAACCAATCAGAAAACACCACGTTAGATACGCGTCATCATAATATTGCGTAATAACTTGTTGCGAAACATTGTACAATAGCTTACTTTACAAACCATCGCAATGCTGCGTAATAACTTGTTGCGAAACATTGCGCAATAGTTTACCCTTACGAGCCATCGCAATGTTGCATACTAACTTGTTGCATAAGCATGATGCAATAGTCTACCCTTATAAAAATACAATAAAGGAAGCTTAATATGGGGGGCATCATAATATTATGTAATGTTACGTAATTTAACTCGTAAGGAATTATGACACTCGTACCAAGTACGAGATGAAAAAAACACAGATTTGCAATAGTATAATATCGACAAAAACGTCGTCAAAATAGGTTTACCATTGTGGTTAAATTAATAAAAACAATAGGCCTCGACACTCGTACCAAGTATGAGGTAAAAAATCTCATATTTGCAATAGTATAAAATCGACAAAAACATCATCAAAATAGGTTTACCATTGTGGTTAAATTAATAAAAACAATAGGCCTCGTACCAAGTATGAGTTTGAACCTCTAAAATATAACTACTATTTGAAAAAGTGAAATTTTTAAAAATTGGGTGTCATAGGGGAAATTATCTAAATCTTAGAATTTTTATACAATAAAATTGAAATTTAAGCTCTTGCTTAAAACAAAATTTCAGTTTTTTACACTTGGAAAACCGGCTAAAATCATGATTTTCAGTTAAATTACACTAAGAGAGCTCACTATGAAATTGTTAGATTTTGGAGGGTGATCGCTCGTGCCCCGTTTTTAACTACTATTCAGAAACACGAGACTAGGTTGACTAGGGTTTTATCTGCTGTAAAGGAGTGAAAATATATATTTTGAGTACGATCAAATACAAAAAAGTCCTTCGAATTTGTATTTTTGCTGTGCCCTAATATAAAGTTGTTGATTTATCCGATTTTTTCCCTCATTTACCCCTCCCATTTTTTTTCCAATGTACGAAGTTAGACCAATAGAAACCTTAAAATCTGTTTTGGACATGAAATTCACAACTGTGGTTTGAACGAAAAATGCTTTCTCCAAAAGTTAATTGAAGTTAAGAGGCTATAACAAACAAGTTGGTTCCCATCACCAAGAGTAAGATGTCACATGCGTTCAAAATATATCTCGACTTGCCTTACATGTTTTTTAGAGTGTGGTTAATCTATGTAAGTTATTATCCTCTTTTGAAACAAGTAGCTTGTTAGGAAGAAAACTATTGCTCCTCTAAGGGGTTCCGTTCATTTATATTTGCAGTGGAGTGCAGAAGACATTTCAGTGAAATTCATATACTTCTTTTCATATGATTTACCACAGTATAAAGTTTCAATTGAAATTTTTGTGTTTACCTAAATACAACACGTTTATGTACGAGTATAAATATCACTGGGTGAAAGTTTTCATCGGGTAGCCATAACAGTCATGGCCGTTAACGATTGGCAATATTCACCACTTCTAAGCAGAAGATATAGTAGCAGAGAACATTGGGATAAAATTATGTTTTAGTTGGCCTTCATTATTAAGAAGTAAAGAAACTGATTTCCTAATACCTTAATGCTTATTAAGAGAAGGGCAAGTTATACCATAAAACTCCCGAAAATCAAACAACGATTCCTTGAGGAAATTACCTGTGAATTTCCACGCAGCTTGTTTGCTTTCCTTTTGATGATGAAGTTGTAGATTCCCCCTGCTGGGAATCCTGGGACATAGAATCCCAACTCTTCCTTTTCAACGAGACGATAATTTTGTGGTTGCTTCGATGGACACTGCAACACCAAGAAAGGATGCCAGGACTACCTTTTCCTTTCAAAAGACACTAGGATAATAACAAATACTTAATGAAAATACTTGAGTTTAAGGAAGAGATGATATTTAACCAACGCACACTTCATACTATCAACTCATTATCAGTTTTATGAGATAAATACTGTAGTCCTATAGAATGTCAGAAGCTTATCATCGGCATTAAATGCACCATCATGAAGCGTTACCTATATTTTTTTCTAAAATATTAATGGTGTATTTTTAACTCGCTAGTAACGTTCGAAAAGCAGCTGAAATCGCAAATATTGAACATGTAGCCTGTCCTTATAATATGTTCACAGTGCGACGTACGCTATGACTGTATCATATGTATTTGGACTATGTGCTATATTGTAAATGTTTTACACATTTGTTTTGTTCGTGCATGAAGGGTGGGGGTGTACATAAGCGGATCCATTGGGGGGGGCGGTGACACAGCATGTGACAGACGACAGCGAGATGGCGACAGGAGTGTACAGTCGCTTACGAAAAATGGATTGCGCTGCCCTTTTTTGTAAAATAACAGACAAGGATAAAGATACAATATCGCATGTTTTAAAGTAACTGCGAACGATATTGAGCGAAGATAGCATCGCGGACACAAAAAAACAACTTTTTCAGACAAATTACAGAATTCCACTCCATGTGGGGTGCCCCTCGCACCTATATTACAGCATTTAACTACCACTTACACCCGTTCATTTGCAGTAACACTATAGTAAATGAAACATTGCCGATGTGTTAAATTTTGTACCTTAAATAGATTAAAACAGTCAGTTTCCTCTTACAGGATCAAAATCATTTTTCTGATTTTGTGTGTTGAAATGCTTACTAACAGTGACATGGATCAAATGAAAAATAAATTAATGATGAAGAGAACATGTCTCCTCCCTGAACGTTCCTAAAAGTGATATGTTTACTTGTTTGCAGAAGAAAATGAATACTGGATCATGATTTTTAATTTACAATAATAACTATTATATACTAATAGAAAGAAACCAATTTTATTCCAAATTCATTAATATTATTATTATTATACTCTTGGATGGATTTTTCTTCCCCGTCCACCAGAGGCGTGAATATCTAGCATAACTATATTTCATAGAGTTAGTGAACAGGTATACATAGTTATTCTATTTTGTAACTATCCTCTACACACAAAAGTTTGGGTAAAATCTTAGTCATAAATTTTATGTTGTGTGACCTCTCTTACATAAAACTCGATTTTTTCAAATTTAGAGACTGTGGAGCCATTTATTCTTTGAACTAAATTGAGAATATGAAAACATAATCTGTTTCCTATATTTTACACTATTTTTCCTAAGCAACGCAATTTATATTTCACTTGTTATGTTCGAATACTAACTCAATGATTTTTTTCTCTAACAATAAAAATAATACATTTTCTCCTTAATCGTAACTTGAATGATGTCAATTTCCAGGGGGTTGGCGCACCAGTTCGTAGCCCCCCTCTTCCCGACGCCCCACATGAGCATCCCTCCTCCATCACCAATTGGTGCTCCCTCAAGGTGCTTACGGGTTGTTTAAGCATATCACTATCTGCAATAAGACTCTTCTAAGATGGGAGATAATTTATGACGTCACTGCATCACTCGATGGTCACATGATTACAGGTAGATCTTTGTAGCTGTCTGCGTTGCTGAAGACAGCAATTGCCTTTTTAACAGATACTTTATCTACCCACTCTTTACACGCTAGAATAAGACTTTACGTAGAATTTGAAAGTTGCTTTCGTTTGCGAGGACTTATCGCTCTTCTTATTTTTGCTGTCTTCATTGATTTTGCATTAACTCTTACTCACACTTCATAATAATAATAAGCTGGGGCGCAAAAGCCTACCTACCGACTGCCGACTTGACTCTCACGAGAAAATCAGCAAACGTTAATTGGTATGAACCGTAAAGAACCTTTTTATCTCTAAAGCATTTCAATTCGGTCCATAAACCTTTTTTACGGATCAGTTTAAATACGGTCCAAGAAACTTAATTCCGGATCATTTTAAATAGGGTTCAAATTCCATATTGAAATGAAACAATACGCAACTTGGATTCAATTTAAATTGTGCGAGAGAAAAAAAGGTTCCGGTCCTTTAACAATCTCAGCGTTGTTAAAGGTCCAGGAATTGTAAATAAATTCAGTTTCTGTCCCGGAGGGGAAAGAAGCAGGTGTAGCTGGGTTCTGGACCATAAAGAACCTTTATTCTGTAAAGTATTTCAATTCGGTCCAGGAACCTATTTTACGGATAAATCTAAATACGGTCCAGGAACCTTTTTTCAATTATATAATACGCAACTTGGACAGAATTTAAATTGTGCGAGAGTAGTAATGGCAGCACTATGTTCCTACGCGTCAGCAAAATTCGATGCGACAGGTGTTATGTTACATCCGGTCGTAGCGGGCCACGAGCGATGTTATTGTTGAGTCAGCAGAACGTGTCTGATCACCTTGAAGACATCGGAAGCGGTGGGGGGAGGGGGTCAATGGATTTGTCACGTTGTTTCTTGATGTATGCTAACCTAACACGTGCGTATTTTTTTTTGTGTGTGTGTGTGTGTGTGTGTGTGTGTGTGGAGGAAATGCGCGCGCAACCATTGCGTATGATGGAAAGACATGAATAAATGATTTAAAGATGGCGCCGAAGGTGCTTTACCCCGAAAGTTTAGCGGCTAAGGTTATTGCTCTGTAAAACAAGAGGCGTCGAGGGTTCGATTCCTGGTAGAGTCAATATTGATTGATTGATAGATTGAGTTAGTTTTTTTAAGTCCGTTTTATGCACGGCAAAACTAATCAGGAGTGGAGCTACAGTTGAAAAGTGGTGATTCGGACCACTATGTGCCTCCACCGAGTATCGAACCTGGGACCCTTTGATTACAAGGCGACGATGTCAATATTGAATGGTCTCGATTAGCCTGTGTGTAAGTAAAGGCAACAGAATGGTTGAGTTCGAAAATCGAGTTGGGTTAGTGGTTAATGTTGTCAACTGGCAATGAAGAGGTCGCGGGTTCGATTTTCTAGGTAGTTAAATTAGGCCAATTGTTTAGTCCCGCCATTATAGGTCGCGATTAGTCCATCTGTGCATAAATAGTGATTGAATAAAATCAATATGGCGGCCTTGGGGTAGTGGTTAATGTTGTCGCCTGGTAATGAAGAGGTCGCGGGTTCGATTTTCTAGGTAGTTAAATGAGGCCAATTGTTTTGTCCCGCCATTATAGGTCCCGATTAGTCCATCTGTGCATAAATAGTATTTGAATAAAATCAATATGGCGGCCGCGTTTTGTGTTTAGCGGCGGCGGCGGCGGCGAACCGGGGCGCGGCGCGGCGCGGGGGCGGAGCGGGGCGGCGCGGCGCGGGGGGTGTTTTTTATTCCGCGAGATGTTTCAACCAAGTGGTTGAGGGTTCGATTCCCAATGTTGGTGAAAATTGGATATTCAATTGTATTTGTTTAAAAGTTCCGATTAGCTTTTTGTGCACAAAGAGAAAATGAACTAATTGGAAATAGGATGTTTATGCTGTAATGAAAAGGCCCCGGGGTTCGATTCACAATGTCAAATTGGCTGATAATGATGTTGTTTTAAAAAAAAAAAAAGAAGTGTGTTGAGTCCCCATTAGTATTTAGGCAGGAACAGATATTAAAAATCAAAACAAAATGCCTTTTGATTACAACGCAAAGACTTTACCGCTAATGTATAAAGATAAATTAGAATCTGTTGTTTTGCCGTGTGGGGCCCCAGTACCGATTAGCTTAAATGCATAAAGAGTAGGTAAAATAACCAAGATGGCTGTCACTATTGTTTTGTGATCAAAGAGGAGTCACAGGTTCGATTCAATCAAAGGAGGCAAGATTCTATGTTTCAATTCCATGTAAAAGTCTAAAGTTATGTTTCGATTAACCTCAATGCATAAAGAGGAATTAAACAAAAACAAGCAAACTGGCGACAGATGTGATAAAAGAAAAATTGAATTAGTTTTTTATAGTGACAAGAAAAAATAGCGAATCATTGTTAGAAATAGAATGAAAATAAAGATACTTGCCTTTGCGTGTCCAGCGCTGTGCAGAAAAGCTCTCATGCTTTATCTCCGACAAGTCCACAATACACATTTTTTTTATTGTATAGTTAATTATTAATGTTGTTATCAACACAGATTCTTACCAGTGTGAAGAAAAGCTCTCATGCTTTATCTCCGACAAATCCACAATACACACTTTTTCATTATATAGTTAATTATTAATGTTGTTATTAACACCGAGTTTTACCAGTGTGAAGAAAAGCTCTCATGCTTTATTTTCGACAAGTCCACAATACACACTTTTTCATTATATAGTTAATTATTAATGTTGTTATTAACGATTGTTACCAGTAAAAATATAAACCATGAGGATTTTTAAAGGGGTGATAAGTGAAAAAAATCCAAGACATATATTTTATCCCTGTTTATTACCAATATTTACAAAATTCAAAAGAGCCGCACACACACACACACACATACACACATACATATGTAAAATGTTTATATTGTGTCACCAGTTTATCAGCATGTTATTTAACAAGTTTTTATTCTTCAAGTTTGTTCACTCACCCACATAAGGAATTGTGTCACTATCATATCCACTTTCTGCTGCAACCACTGAATTAAAATGTTTCACTATTTTTTCAACAAGCATGTTCTCGCAAAAAACAAACACTTCTTTGGAAAGTCTTTTTCCGTCGATGTTTTGTATAGACAAAGGCTCAGGTTTTGTACATCCATGTAGATGGGAAAGCTCAAACTTCTCCTTATTACATGCATGGACATGGGAAATATCTGTGCAACCGAAACATTGTTCGCGAAGGTCGAGAATGCAAGATTCCACACAGTTTCCAAAATATGATTTCAGATACGGCGACACTGTTTCACACATAACTTTCGCATGCTCGATGCACACAAATATCTTCATAAAGTTCCGCCACGAACTTTCTGCGATGAACACTATCTCCAGGGAACCGTAAGCTGGTTTCTTCCTTATAATGATCTGACGGCGATTGTACAGTGTGGTTATCAGCAATTCATGTTGCTCACTTAGTGGGTAGGAAACACGAGGCTGCTCACCTGGAATAGCGATGTAATTGTCGATTACTGGAAACAATTCCTGAAGAGCGTGCCACTCCTGCAACTGTAGTTCAACACCGGCCGCCCCGCTTCTGTGTAGCCTGACCACAGGTTGGAAATCCAGATGAGAGGAAAGTCCGATTGAGATAACTTTTGTTTTCGAAGCATTCAAATAGTAGACGTGATCAAATAATATCGACTGGCGTATAAGACTAGTTACTTGTTTTTGTTCTTCAGGTAAATGCTGATCGCTCTCTTTCTGAAGAACCCCCTTGAAATTAGTGTACGGTTGAAATCTTTTTTTCAGCGGCATCGAAATAGAGGATTCCATGACTAAGAACTGCGAGATACTGCATGTCGCAGCGTGCAGGTATACATTTGAAGAAATGCGTGGGTGTGTTTTTGAGACGCATGCGCGCGTAGCAAACCAAGCATGTGCTGGACAAAAAAGGTGGAGGGGGCGGGGCATTACAAAGATCAATGGTGAGAGAAAAATCAGCAGAATATCATAAACGTCATATTGAGAAAATATTGGATAACAAATATTAATTAATTTAATTAAAACATCAACCGCATTGTCGATCTGAAATTAGGTTTATAGACAGGGGGCAAAATGGAAAATATCGACGATGTTCTAGTATTGGATTGTTTCTGTATTTCCATCGGTATAATCCTCCACCACATTTGAAGCATACTGTTTTATCCTCTTTTTGAATGTAAAATAATCCTGCTTCGGACAGAGCTTCTACAAACGGGAATTCTTTTGATTGCCAGTTTCTGAAAGAGGACAATCTAGCATTGAAAGATCCCATCTCTGGATATTGCGTCATTGTTCTGTAAAGACACAAAACAAGATAAATATTATAAGTAAGCTGTTGTAAACTGTAACGCTACAAAATTATTAATATACTATTAGGACTATATGTAACTTGTATAAAATTTCAAACAGTATTTACTGTCAATATTTTCTAGTATACGTACCGAGTATTATAAATTTAATTTACGAGTCAGCAAATAAGTTGATATAATATTGTCGTTTTTTATCGGTACTGGGAATAAAATTTGAAATTTATGCATGGGTTTACCAGAGGCTCTATGGAATAAATACAGAAAACAGTAATGCCCACAGTACACAGACCCGTAACTTTGTATCTGATGAGTGTTGTACGTATAGAATTTAGAGTTATTTTCCAAAAATCGCAAATGGTTATGCACATGTGGAGGTTTTCCGTAACTATCAAAAAATTCCCCCCGAGAGTTACTGTCTATGTAAATTGCTACCCAGTGCTTCCCGGGGCTATCTTTGGGATCTGTATTTACAATCAACGCTGCTAGTAGCTCCACATGTACAGGTAATTCATTAGCTGCGAAAACCCCAACATGATGATTGTCAAAGGCTCTATTTGATATTAACCCGTGAAGCAAATTTAAAGTCGACAGCATTGCTGGACACTAAATAGTAATATTGTGCAACTCACCTTGTTATACAATTAATCCAGATGAATATCTCTTTGATTATTAATTTCCATGAGAGCGTCAAATTCAGAGTAGATAACACAAGTCACAGTAGATTCCAAAGCCGATTTGAAGTGGACTTCCAAGCTAACAGCCCCTTGCCGTTGAAGACTGCAGTGGGATATGGCACTTGCAGCTGCGTCTGGTGTTATATCGAAAACAAGTAATGCGTATCCCTGGGGGTATTCCTCACGCGATATATTGTTTCCTTCATCCATATAGTGTATCCCTGTTCCAGAGAATAATGTGTGATATGCTGTTATGTACTTGTTGTTTTCAAAGTCTGGTTGAAGTGGTTTGCCGGGAATTTGGACTCCATCAACATATAAAGTAAAGAAGTTGTAATTGAAATGTTGAAAATTGAATGGGTTTGTAGACAGAGTGCCGTTGAATGCATCGTTGGTAACAAACCCCACAACTAATCGTTTCGGAAGACGTCCAAGTATCACATTGTCAATTGTTTTTGAAACAATATCTTTTGGAATAGTTACAGCTTTAAGTTGTACTCTTGTTAGAGGGTATTTTGCTGTATGTTTTTGCAATATGCGATTGTGACTAAGTTTGATGGATGAACTGACCGATACTTTTCTCACATATAGTGTAGCATCCAGAATTTCCACTTTGCCTTCACTGTCATCTAATCCCATCAAGCAGAAAGTGTTTTTCGAAGGAATCAGTTTTATTCGCATTTCCACTCCATTGATCAAAAATTTCTCTTGATTGAAAATATCAGAATGCAAGTAACCAAACATATCAAATGTTTTACTCTGTTTTGTTAGTTGGTTACGTTTTGTAAAGCCTTTGTTGTCTTCCGAAACGTTATCAAAAGCGCCTGCTGTATCTTTGTACCACAATGCACTTTGGAGATGAGATGATTTTGCAGATATGTCATAGTTCAGTGCTTTTTCAAAATAAGACCTGTATGGGTGCATGTGAGATGGAAACGAGATGAGTTTGTTATTTAAGTAGATTTGTACTTCGCTGAACATTGCATTGAGAAAATCATTGACAGGTCCAATTGTTTTATCTGTGGGTAGCAATAACTGACCATTCGTTTTTACAATTCTGGCATCTATATTCAACATTGTGTGTGCTAAATCCATATAATCATCACCATGTCCAGGTATTACAAACTCGGTGGGGGCATTATCTGCCAGAGAACTAACAGGTTTGTATCCGATAGTGTGGTGTTCTAAGATGCTTGTCTGAGTAGGTTTTACCGAGAAAATATCCAATTCACTTTTAAAACACTCACATGATTTCTCCCTAATTAGCGCCATATCTAATCAAAAATATCTGATGTTATTTGAATTTTCTTACGGTTGCGCTTGGTTGTTTTCTTGGTGTTTGTATTGGCACTGGATCTCTTCTTTCTCTGAGCGATCCTTCCAGTTCGCTGTCCCGAAGCAGAGTGATTCCTTTTGAAATGTTTATGCCCGTGATAACCTGAACCAATCATTTCCTTTAGCTTTGTTTCAGCTTTTCTTTTAAGATTTGATCTGGCATCCGAAATTCTGGATTGT
This sequence comes from Lepisma saccharinum, assembly GCF_977018435.1. Classification (NCBI taxonomy): domain Eukaryota; kingdom Metazoa; phylum Arthropoda; class Insecta; order Zygentoma; family Lepismatidae; genus Lepisma; species Lepisma saccharinum. Next base: position 24,889,429 of record NC_139235.1, read on the forward strand.
AGTGACTGTTTTAGGGGTGTTTTGTCTACAACATCACCTAACACATTTACCCCTGTTTTTAACATTTCTTTCCCTACAGCTTTCGCTCCTTTTTTGATAAGAGGCAAAGCTGACCGAAAAAGTCCTCCAAGAAAACTTCCAATGCCATGTCCTTTTTGATAGGCAGCACCGTAATATATGTTACCCACACCAGATCCAGCTTGTTGATGGTAGTATTGAAAATATGGGTTATTCATAATCAGAGCTTTTCACCACAACGTCTAAAATGAAGTTTCAAACACACTAGTCCGAAGGAGAATGGGATGTGTGCACCAGTGCTATCCCTTAAGTCAATTTCTATTTGTTCGAAATTATGTTTCTGCACTGGGATGTAATGTGGTGAATCGAAAATTTGCACACCATCACTTCCAAAAGTATGTTCCATAGGATTAATGTTTATAATACGTAATAGAGGGGCGACAGCATCTCCCACCATATGTGATTCCGCAATATCTGTGTAAATATACATCTGGGAAGGAATTTCTCTCACAACATTTGGAGGCGAGCGTCCAATTTTTACTTCTGATAGATCATCGGTCGGTTTAAAACCTAATATCCGAGCCAGTTGAGGTGACAATCGTACATTTATGTTTCTCTGCTTGGTAGATATATCAACAGTCACATGTTTGTACGCAGGATGATTTCGGAGACTAAAATTTAATGTTTCAGAATATTTATTGATTTCTGCAACAATGCTGTTTATAGATGCGTAATAGCCTTCGGATATTCGGAGTTCGTTCCATTTGACATCATCCATAGATTTATATTGAATATAGTTGTTAAATCTTGTAATGTTTAGTATTGAATAAGGATAATGCACTTCTACCAATGCCATCTCCCATTTGTTGGTGTCCAACTCCACACGGTTCTGAAGCTTTGTGGTGTAATTAGTTAGAGTATTATTGGGAAATATTTCATGGAACTGTTACTAGGCAAAGTAAGGTAGAAAGCGTTTGCTTTTCTCATGATGTGTTATGAAGGTTATTTGTACCACTGATGAGAATACCTACAAAAAATTATGCCTCTCTCTCTCTTTTTTTGACTCCAAAAACGATGCGCTAATCCAACTGTCAAATAATCTGGAGTAACCTTTCCAATGAACTAACAACTTTTTACTGGCTCCTTTACCTTTGGTCGCAAGGATTTTATCAATTTCATGCATATCCGGTAAGCGGACCAATTGCAACTCTTCCGTATAAAATGTTCCATCGATTTTATGTCCTTGTAGATCTTTTAATTCATACACTTGAGGATTTCTTTTCAAAATACGTTCCACCACAAATATTTCTCTTGTCCAATTTTCCATGTAACCTTTGTCAAAGCGTTTTTTTGTTTTTGTTATTCTCACTGTATCTCCTATTTTGAATGGCATCTTCAATGACAATAGTGGAGATGAATCAGATTTGAGTTTTTTGTCATACATATTGTGCCATACTTTCAAAACCTTCTCAGGAGTAACATCTGCTGGTGCCATTTTAATACTCGAGTGAATTTTATGATTATAAGCTTTCAAAAGCTTTGGGAGTACATTAACATAACAGCTGGTTCTTTGCTTAGTAAAATACTTCCACATGCGTTCCTTTAAAGTTCTGTTGAATCTTTCAACAATACTTGCTTTAATATCAGGATTCTTTGTTGTAAAATAAATTACATTTTGTTTTTTGAGATATTTCTGCACAATACTGTTGGTAAATTCACGGCCTTTGTCAGTTTGTAATTTCAAAGGTTTTCTTTTGCTTTGTTTGAAAATTTGCTGGAAAGCCTTTTTTATACATACACCAGTTTTATTTTTTACAGGGACAGCCCAAGCATGCCTGCTAAAAATATCGATAACTGTGAGTATATATCTGTACCCTTTGTTGTGATTCCGCAAACTCTGCATGTCATTCAAGTCAGCCTGCCATTGGTCATCGATATTATGCACAAAATAAAAGTTTCTCGGAAATCGACGCTTTACAGGTCTATGCAAAGTGTATGCAGTTTGCTTTGTCAACCAATGTTTGATTGTTGACAATGGTATGGATTTTTTTACAGCTTTCCATAGTGTTGAAGCTGTAGAATAGGATGCTGGATGAGATGGATTGTACCAGATATTCTCTAATATTTTTTCGCTCATGGTTTGTATCTTGACCAAACTGGAACAGTACGTTTACGTTTGTGCCCTGGAAATGATGATACAAAAGAAATTGGTTCCTTTTCTTCTTCTTCTTCTTCTGCTTCTGTTAATTCTTGTGCCTCTTCTTGGTTAGCTCCGGACAGCGGAACATGGCGTCCGGTGTTGCCAAAAACAATCTGTTGAATAAACTCCTGTCTCCGGGGGTTTCCAATATATTCTTGAGGAATATTAGATAACGCCAGAGCTCTATTGAATAGTTGCCACCCAACAGGATTGCTTGTTTTTCGTGGTCGAATTATATCCGATACTAGATCGACAATATTTGAGCCTTCAATTTTATTATTGTTAATAAAAACTGCCCCATATTTATCCCAATCAATATTACTATTATGTAAAAGACGTTCATACAACAGTTCGGCTTTTCTACGATACATGCTAGGTGTAGCAGCTAGAATTTCTTCTTTCATATCAGTCAACTTCTCAGTAGATTCTGTAATCGGTAGCGACACAGGTTCTCTTTGTTTTCGAGTAATAGACATAAATTTTTGGAGCACAATACTGTAACGATTCCATTTTTCATCATCCGAAAGACCTTTGAGATTCAAAATTACTTGCATATCCTGATACAATTGCGATAAGGATGTAGACGGTGCAGACATAACAGGATGTCTCATGTTATCCATAAATTCTTGAGGTATTATAACCATTTTTTTGGCATGCTCCATGTTCAGATTTTTTTTCACTTAAATAAACTTGATAACACACCTCCTATTAAAGGGGCTAATAACGCAGGTAGAAATCCTCCGTGTTGCACTAGTATCTGTTTCTTCTGCTTTGTAGAGTGTCCTTTGGCAGAGAGATTACGTATCACCTTCTTGTACCGGCTCAATCTTGTTTTCTGAGGTGTTGAAAGAGGAACATTCCCTTTTAGAACATTGTAACAACACTCACAGATTGAATTAACTAAGGAAGAATCAGCAGCTTGTAATATAGCTGTGCGAAGAGCTGGTTTAGCATCCGACAAAACTTGGAGCACTTTAGCGTGTTTCACTCTTGGAGCCATGATGACAGAATAAACGACTAGTGATTATGCTTGCTTTTTTTGTAGGAATATATACATAATTGATATCATCGTCGGGAAATATCCGCGACCGAAAACGTACTTCTTCCGGAGTGTTCTGCTTCAGATCAAACAGCAAATATCCATGGGGTTCAGCGGTGGCATTGTAATATGCATCTTTTATAAAATTTGGATTCTCCGGGTATACTTGTCTAGATAAATAATTAATTTGGGCTCTGTCTCTTGGATTTTTGAAGCATACAATATAATGACTATTTAAAGATATATCCCTATTCCCTTTTCCCTGATGGAATAGATTTTGAGTGATAAAGAAAAGACTAATATCACGATGATGACACCCTTTTGTAAATAAATCTGTGACTCTTTGATCGCATTCCCTCATCTGATCATCGATAATAATAAGATGAGGTCCAGAATTTGGCACAAATTGGTCAATATTAGGCATTCCTTCCCGAAATTGTACAAAACCAGGGAAATCATTGTATGCAGATTGCCATTCCCCGTAGCACACCAAAATATTGTTGAATTTTACATTTACCATTTGGGGTAAACACTGGAGAAAATGCTTCACAAAATATGTCTTTCCACATCCTGATGGACCAGCCAATATTGCAGAGAACGGGTGTTTCCACAAGCACTCCATTTCTCAAACTGTGAAGAATGTTTTAAATTACATATAATATAAAAGTCGAATGTTATGAATATTTTGCTAGTTGTTAGATTTTACTGATATGTTGTATCTTCAAATTACATATATATATATTATATTGTATTATATATATATATATATATACACTTCATCAATAAATAAATATGCGTGTGTGTCTGTATATATATATATATACACACACACATACAGACAATTTTCTTATAGTACAAAATTCATTTTACAACAGCACAACAAATGCCAGATAGCATTGTACGCATGCGCGTTTGTAAACCCCGCCTACATATTCCGAGCATCTGCGTTGTGTTAGATAGCTCTCCATTGTTTCAACAACGATAAACAGCTTGGTGACCCAGATCAAATTGGTTCTGGAATCTACTGTGACGTGTACCGTCTACTTTGAAGTATAAAAAGGTGAGTTGCACAATATTACTATTTAGTGTCCAGCAATGCTGTCGACTTTAAATTTGCTTCACGGGTTAATATCAAATAGAGCCTTTGACAATCATCATGTTGGGGTTTTCGCAGCTAATGAATTACCTGTACATGTGGAGCTACCAGCAGCGTTGATTGTAAATACAGATCCCAAAGATAGCCCCGGGAAGCACTGGGTAGCAATTTACATAGACAGTAACTCCCGGGGGGAATTTTTTGATAGTTACGGAAAACCTCCACATGTGCATAACCATTTGCGATTTTTGGAAAATAACTCTAAATTCTATACGTACAACACTCATCAGATACAAAGTTACGGGTCTGTGTACTGTGGGCATTACTGTTTTCTGTATTTATTCCATAGAGCCTCTGGTAAACCCATGCATAAATTTCAAATTTTATTCCCAGTACCGATAAAAAACGACAATATTATATCAACTTATTTGCTGACTCGTAAATTAAATTTATAATACTCGGTACGTATACTAGAAAATATTGACAGTAAATACTGTTTGAAATTTTATACAAGTTACATATAGTCCTAATAGTATATTAATAATTTTGTAGCGTTACAGTTTACAACAGCTTACTTATAATATTTATCTTGTTTTGTGTCTTTACAGAACAATGACGCAATATCCAGAGATGGGATCTTTCAATGCTAGATTGTCCTCTTTCAGAAACTGGCAATCAAAAGAATTCCCGTTTGTAGAAGCTCTGTCCGAAGCAGGATTATTTTACATTCAAAAAGAGGATAAAACAGTATGCTTCAAATGTGGTGGAGGATTATACCGATGGAAATACAGAAACAATCCAATACTAGAACATCGTCGATATTTTCCATTTTGCCCCCTGTCTATAAACCTAATTTCAGATCGACAATGCGGTTGATGTTTTAATTAAATTAATTAATATTTGTTATCCAATATTTTCTCAATATGACGTTTATGATATTCTGCTGATTTTTCTCTCACCATTGATCTTTGTAATGCCCCGCCCCCTCCACCTTTTTTGTCCAGCACATGCTTGGTTTGCTACGCGCGCATGCGTCTCAAAAACACACCCACGCATTTCTTCAAATGTATACCTGCACGCTGCGACATGCAGTATCTCGCAGTTCTTAGTCATGGAATCCTCTATTTCGATGCCGCTGAAAAAAAGATTTCAACCGTACACTAATTTCAAGGGGGTTCTTCAGAAAGAGAGCGATCAGCATTTACCTGAAGAACAAAAACAAGTAACTAGTCTTATACGCCAGTCGATATTATTTGATCACGTCTACTATTTGAATGCTTCGAAAACAAAAGTTATCTCAATCGGACTTTCCTCTCATCTGGATTTCCAACCTGTGGTCAGGCTACACAGAAGCGGGGCGGCCGGTGTTGAACTACAGTTGCAGGAGTGGCACGCTCTTCAGGAATTGTTTCCAGTAATCGACAATTACATCGCTATTCCAGGTGAGCAGCCTCGTGTTTCCTACCCACTAAGTGAGCAACATGAATTGCTGATAACCACACTGTACAATCGCCGTCAGATCATTATAAGGAAGAAACCAGCTTACGGTTCCCTGGAGATAGTGTTCATCGCAGAAAGTTCGTGGCGGAACTTTATGAAGATATTTGTGTGCATCGAGCATGCGAAAGTTATGTGTGAAACAGTGTCGCCGTATCTGAAATCATATTTTGGAAACTGTGTGGAATCTTGCATTCTCGACCTTCGCGAACAATGTTTCGGTTGCACAGATATTTCCCCTGTCCATGCATGTAATAAGGAGAAGTTTGTGCTTTCCCATCTACATGGATGTACAAAACCTGAGCCTTTGTCTATACAAAACATCGACGGAAAAAGACTTTCCAAAGAAGTGTTTGTTTTTTGCGAGAACATGCTTGTTGAAAAAATAGTGAAACATTTTAATTCAGTGGTTGCAGCAGAAAGTGGATATGATAGTGACACAATTCCTTATGTGGGTGAGTGAACAAACTTGAAGAATAAAAACTTGTTAAATAACATGCTGATAAACTGGTGACACAATATAAACATTTTACATATGTATGTGTGTATGTGTGTGTGTGTGTGTGCGGCTCTTTTGAATTTTGTAAATATTGGTAATAAACAGGGATAAAATATATGTCTTGGATTTTTTTCACTTATCACCCCTTTAAAAATCCTCATGGTTTATATTTTTACTGGTAACAATCGTTAATAACAACATTAATAATTAACTATATAATGAAAAAGTGTGTATTGTGGACTTGTCGAAAATAAAGCATGAGAGCTTTTCTTCACACTGGTAAAACTCGGTGTTAATAACAACATTAATAATTAACTATATAATGAAAAAGTGTGTATTGTGGATTTGTCGGAGATAAAGCATGAGAGCTTTTCTTCACACTGGTAAGAATCTGTGTTGATAACAACATTAATAATTAACTATACAATAAAAAAAATGTGTATTGTGGACTTGTCGGAGATAAAGCATGAGAGCTTTTCTGCACAGCGCTGGACACGCAAAGGCAAGTATCTTTATTTTCATTCTATTTCTAACAATGATTCGCTATTTTTTCTTGTCACTATAAAAAACTAATTCAATTTTTCTTTTATCACATCTGTCGCCATTTTGCTTGTTTTTGTTTAATTCCTCTTTATGCATTGAGGTTAATCGAAACATAACTTTAGACTTTTACATGGAATTGAAACATAGAATCTTGCCTCCTTTGATTGAATCGAACCTGTGACTCCTCTTTGATCACAAAACAATAGTGACAGCCATCTTGGTTATTTTACCTACTCTTTATGCATTTAAGCTAATCGGTACTGGGGCCCCACACGGCAAAACAACAGATTCTAATTTATCTTTATACATTAGCGGTAAAGTCTTTGCGTTGTAATCAAAAGGCATTTTGTTTTGATTTTTAATATCTGTTCCTGCCTAAATACTAATGGGGACTCAACACACTTCTTTTTTTTTTTTTTAAAACAACATCATTATCAGCCAATTTGACATTGTGAATCGAACCCCGGGGCCTTTTCATTACAGCATAAACATCCTATTTCCAATTAGTTCATTTTCTCTTTGTGCACAAAAAGCTAATCGGAACTTTTAAACAAATACAATTGAATATCCAATTTTCACCAACATTGGGAATCGAACCCTCAACCACTTGGTTGAAACATCTCGCGGAATAAAAAACACCCCCCGCGCCGCGCCGCCCCGCTCCGCCCCCGCGCCGCGCCGCGCCCCGGTTCGCCGCCGCCGCCGCCGCTAAACACAAAACGCGGCCGCCATATTGATTTTATTCAAATACTATTTATGCACAGATGGACTAATCGGGACCTATAATGGCGGGACAAAACAATTGGCCTCATTTAACTACCTAGAAAATCGAACCCGCGACCTCTTCATTACCAGGCGACAACATTAACCACTACCCCAAGGCCGCCATATTGATTTTATTCAATCACTATTTATGCACAGATGGACTAATCGCGACCTATAATGGCGGGACTAAACAATTGGCCTAATTTAACTACCTAGAAAATCGAACCCGCGACCTCTTCATTGCCAGTTGACAACATTAACCACTAACCCAACTCGATTTTCGAACTCAACCATTCTGTTGCCTTTATTTACACACAGGCTAATCGAGACCATTCAATATTGACATCGTCGCCTTGTAATCAAAGGGTCCCAGGTTCGATACTCGGTGGAGGCACATAGTGGTCCGAATCACCACTTTTCAACTGTAGCTCCACTCCTGATTAGTTTTGCCGTGCATAAAACGGACTTAAAAAAACTAACTCAATCTATCAATCAATCAATATTGACTCTACCAGGAATCGAACAATCGACGCCTCTTGTTTTACAGAGCAATAACTTTAGCCGCTAAACTTTCGGGGTAAAGCACCTTCGGCGCCATCTTTAAATCATTTATTCATGTCTTTCCATCATACGCAATGGTTGCGCGCGCATTTCCTCCACACACACACACACACACACACACACAAAAAAAATACGCACGTGTTAGGTTAGCATACATCAAGAAACAACATGACAAATCCATTGACCCCCTCCCCCCACCGCTTCCGATGTCTTCAAGGTGATCAGACACATTCTGCTGACTCAACAATAACATCGCTCGTGGCCCGCTACGACCGGATGTAACATAACACCTGTCGCATCGAATTTTGCTGACGCGTAGGAACATAGTGCTGCCATTACTACTGCGAGAATAAAGGTTTCGGTCCTGTTGTGCAACCCAATAGAACCCACTAGAATTTACGGCTTTCTGCACCTTTAACAACCCTGTGTTGAACTTCACGACGTCACTCTGCCGGCGTCTCTACGTGCATGAAAATACTTCCACAACGCACTATTGCATTTACTACGTTTTCAGACGCACAGAAACAAAATCGGTGAATGTGTGACGCAGGACTGCAGACGTAAAGATGAAATTTGATACGCTTTGTTTATTTTGACCATATGAAATATTTTATTTGTTTTCTGTTAATTTCACATTTGATTTATTTGTTAGTTTCAATACCGTTGTTTGATATTTTGATATTGGCTTAAATTTTTAATTTTTGTTGTATATTTGTTGCACGCAATATCGGAAGCGGAAGTCATTTCCGGTTTATAAACATTTGTAGAACTGTCCAATCTTTTATTGATTCCGTTGCCAGGACAACAGTGCGTGAAAAGGAAAAAGTAAGTTGAGTTGCGTGAGATGATGTTTATTTAGTGAAAAACACTGTTTTATAGGAAAAGCCGCAACTTAATTCAAATGTGATTGCGTTTGTGAATATTATTGTTATTTTGCAGTGATTGTTTAAAGGTAAAATGCGTTATTAAATTTGTACTTTAAATATGGAGGTACTTTGTGGCTGGTTAAGGAGAATTGAAGAAGGAAGGAAAGAAGATCAGAATGAAATGATAAAGAGGTTTGAGAAAATGGAAGAAGGAAGGAAAGAAGATAAGAATGAATTGAGGAAGATCATTGAAGAAGGAAGGAAAGAAGATCAGAATGAAATGATAAAGAGGTTTGAGAAAATGGAAGAAGGAAGGTTAGAAGATAAGAATGAATTGAGGAAGATGATAGAAGAAGGACGGAAAGAGGATAAAAAGGAACTGATGAAGATTATTGAAGACGGAAGAAACGAAACTAAACTAGCTTTCAGGAACTTAGAGGAGGTATTTAGGAATGATAAGGAGGAAATGATGACGAGAATGAAAGCAGACCGAGAAGAATTGATGAAGAAGATTGAGGATGAGCGGAAAGATGATAAAAATGAAATGATGAAAGTAATAGAAGACAGAAGACAAGAAAACAAAGAAGAATTGGAAGCTGTGCGATGTGATTTGTTAAAACAAATTGATGAAGGGAGAGATGCGCTAAATAAGATAGAAGAAGTTTGGGAAGTAGACAGACGAAAAGTAATGAATGAATTGGACACCGTAAGGGTAAGGATAGAATCCGTGGTGGATCAGCAAAGTACTTCAAGGAATTTATGTATGCAGGACAGCGAGAAGATGAATAAAGAAATTAACCAGAAGTTCTATTTTATGGAGGAATTCCTTTTAGGGAAGTTGGAGAGATTACATTTAGAATCTGTGCAAGGGAATCCAGGAATGACTACTGGAAATACTGACAGATCTGTGGAAAATATTCGATGGGTGAGAGATGATAATGACCCTTTGATTTCCGGTATATCTTCAACAGAATCTGTATCTTCTGCTGAATTGTTGACTAAAAGGAACCGTAAGAGGAGAAGACGTATCCAAAGTACAAAAGGGATACCCAGAGAAGATATTGATAAATCTCCTGATGTCTCTCATAGTCCATCTCACACTGGACATTTTTTTAGAATGTCGGATATTAACTCTCTGAGCAAATTTACCGGAGAAATAAATTCCATATCAGCGGAGCGTTATTTGAAAGAACTGAAAACGTCCATGGACATAATGAGAATGCCTATGCACTATAGATTAAAGGTGCTTCCTTCTGTAATGAAAGGAAAAGCTAAAGCCTGGTTTATTGCCAACGAGAGAAGGTGGAAGTCTTTTGAACAGTTTTGTGCCGCGTTTAAAAAACAGTATGCCTCTGCAGAAGCGAAGCAGAGAGAGATCCAGATTTTAAGAAACAGAAGATATTTCAAATCCTCAGGTCTTTCTATGGAGGATTATTGTTGGGACATCTACGGGTCATACTGTAATTTGGTCGAACGTGTGGACCAAACAGAAGTGTTAAGTTTAATTATTCATCAGCTCCCATACAGAATACGGCAGTTAGTATTAACAAGGGATCCTCGAAACATTGACCAGTTGACCAACTTCTTGGGGAAGTACGAAGCCTCAGAACAGATAGATGGGTGGAGAGGCGACGGTAATAAAGCAGAAGAAAGGAGACCTAACCAACCTCGAGTTCGCAGAGTACAGATGACAACTTCTACTAATAATCCTGGAGGATCCCGCAGCGCAGAGAGCGGAAATGGGAAGGAACCAATCACCAGAGAAGGACAGCGATTCCCGGGTGGAAGGTGGAAGAATAGGAACTGGACAAGTAACAGACTTTATAGAAGGACTACGCCGTACACAAATAGTTGGAGAAGAGATCAAAGAGCTCCAGAACGAAAAGAGTGTGCAATACAGACGGAAGAGCTACCTTCCAGTAATCTTAGAGTTACAGCGTCGCCATGGGAAATTAACTGCAATGAAGTTCTGGGTTTAGCCCAGCGCCCGTTGTAAGCGGTACTCTTACGCTTGCAATGAAGGGCATGCAAGTACAAGAAAGCGACGAAAGTGAAGACCCATTCCTAACAGAAGATCCGTTAGAAGTATTGTACTTGAATATCGAAGCCACTCCTCTAAATTATTTAAAAATTAGAAAGACGATAATGGAAGAAGATAGGGATAATGTGAAGAAACCTGAAATTTCAGTCGAGGTATTAGGATTCCAAATAAAATGCACTCTGGACACGGGTAGCGAATGTACCCTTATGAATTATAATATTTGGCTTCAAGTACGAGAGCGATTACCAGGTCTTAAATTGCAGAAGTGTCCAGGCGTAATATTAAAAGATTTTGCTGGAAAAGAAAGATCACGGATAGCTGGTTGTAGGCGAATAAATTTTGAAATTGGCGGTTTTATATTTGAAGATTTGGTATATGTGGTCAAGTGCTTAGAAGCTGACTTATTATTTGGTTATCCTTTCCTTCGAAGATACAAAGCCACTCTGGATGCAGGCGCAGAAAAATTGTATCTGATCAATGGCGGACACACAGTAGAGCAACATTTACTTCCTAACGCTGGAGATTCAGAGAAGGGCAAGTCGCGGGAGAAGACAGCCTTAATACAGTGTACGAAAGCGGAGGAAGAAGCTAACGCTGATGAGTGGACTGCAACAGAATCAGACATAAGAGATAAAGCCTTTGCTTCAGATGTTTTGAGAGTTGAGGAAAAGGAGCAGCTATTTAATTTATTGTTGAAATATAGAAGAATCTTCGCCGACAAACCAGGATTATCTAGGAATTCTATCTGTGAAATAAATCTGACCAGTGAAGAACCTGTTTTCTCCAATCCTTATCCTGTTCCGTTGTCCAAGAGAAAAAAGCTGGAAGAAGAATTATTGAAGTGGCAAGAGTGGGGAGTAATTATACCCTGCAACTCACCATATTTAAATCCCTTATTAGTAGTGGATAAACCGGACGGGTCGGTTAGACCCTGCATTGATTTTAGAAAACTAAATAAACAAATTGTAGCTCCCAGGAGTACAGTACCTCAAATTCAGGAAGCTCTACAGAAATTTAGAGGGAAGGAGTATTTCTCCTGTTTGGATCTTGCTTCAGGATATTTACAAATTCCAATTAATAAGAAGCATCAAATATACACAGCCTTTACATACAACGGAAGATCTTGGTGTTTTACGAGAATGCCTTTCGGTTTGACCAATGCTGTAGCTGTATTTATGTATTCCATGCACAATTTGTTTAATCCATCTACTGAGAAATTCTTGACAGTTTATATAGATGATCTTTTGATATTTGATGAAACGATTCACAAGCATTTTCAACACTTATCATTCGTCTTGGATACTCTTCAGAAGGAAGGTTTTACAGTGAAACTTAAGAAGTGTGAATTCGGAAAGGAAGAAATTAAATATCTAGGCCATATTATATCCGGAACACACATCAGGGTTGATCCTAAGAAGAATGAAGCCATTTTGAAATTTCCACGTCCCAGGAACAAGAAGGATTTGCAACAATTTCTCGGGCTGATTAACTGGAGACGTCGTTTTGTAGAGAATTTGGCACAAAAATCTGCCCCTTTAGAACAATTGTTGTCAAAGAACGTTAAATGGGAATGAACCAACACGAGAGAAAACTGTTTCAGAAGATTGAAACAGGAACTAGTGCAACTGCCGGCGTTAGCGCAACCCGATTTTTCTAAGACGTTTTGCATAATGTGTGATGCTTCTGCGTTAGGACTTGGATCGGTTCTATTTCAAGGAAACCACGAAACTCCAATAAATCTGACTGAGATTCACATTATTCAGTATGCCAGCAGAAAATTAAAGCCCCATGAAAAGCATTATACAGTGCAAGAACTAGAGTGTCCAGCTGTGTTATTTGCGATAGACCATTTTAAAGTTTATCTGTATGGTCAGAAATTTTTCATCTATACTGATCATAAAAATCTAATATGGTTAGAAAATAGTCGTAACTGGAATGGCAGATTAACGCGATGGGCTCTGAAACTTGAACAATATAAATATGAGATCATTCATGTGGAAGGAAAGAGTAATAAGATCGCTGACGTACTAAGTCGTTATCCTGTGGCTGAAGGGGTTCTGGAGACAGAAGGCAACACTCCTACCATTCTACAGGTGTGGTCAGCTAAGAAAATTCTCATGCCTAACCAGGAGATCCAACTGTGGAAGCAGTCCCAAAGTCAAGATCCAATATGTAAAGATATATCAGACAAGTTAAATAATGGAGATGAAGGGGCTAAATATTTTTTGAGGGAAGACCTTTTATTTAAGAATTCTAGAGGTAAAAAGAAATTCCATTGTATAGTGGTTCCGCAAAGTTTAAAGGATAAAGTGTTGGAGGCTGAACATGATAACACTGGCCATTTTGGGTTTACAAAAACTTATCAGAGAGTAAGAAAAAGGTACTTCTGGAAAAATATGAAGTCTGACATTTCACGATATATTCAAGAGTGCTTGATATGTTCAAAGAACAAGCCCGATAAGCTTGGGATATGTAGAGAGAGATTGACCACGACCCAAAAGAAACCACATGAAGTTCTGTCAATAGACATCATTGGCAAACTACCTAAGTCTTCATCGTTCTACTATATCCTGACCTTGATTGATGTAGGAACCCGATACTTAACAGCCTATCCGTTACGAACAGCCACTACTGGTGAAATTATTAGGAAGTTAGAGCAGGGATACTTCACCCATTATCCGAAACCTAAGTATGTGCTGTCGGACAGGGGAAGTCAATTTCTGTCCAAGCAATGGCTACAATTTATGGAAAACCACTCTGTTAGACCCATCAGGACCACTCCTTATCACCCAGCAAGCAATCCGATTGAGAGAAGCAATCAGGAAATTGTAAGACTTTTAAGGACGTTTTGCAATCGGAAACACGACTCCTGGTGCAAACAAGTGAGGACTGTCTGTTGGCTCATCAATAATTCTATATCCGAGGCTACCGGTTATGCCCCAGTGGAGTTATTTTATAATCGACCTGTAGCAGCTAACTTACTGCAGGAATTAGACTGGCCTGAAGACAGTGAGTGGAAGACTCTAGCCTGGGAAACCAAATTATTCATCACAGAAAGTCGAAACAGCCGACAGAAGTACAAAAAGAACATACGGATCAATCCCCATTCGTTCACACTAAAAGAAGGAGACCTGGTTTTAAAAAGGAACCACCGGTTAAGTTCAGCTAAAGATAAAGAAATATCCAAGTTCTTTGAATACTTCGTTGGCCCGTATGTAGTTGAGGATGTTAAGCACAACACAGCTAACTTGCTGGATCCTTGGAAGGACAAATTAATAGGAAGGGAAAATTTTTCCAACCTGAAGAAAATTAATTGTTCACCCGAAAGAACACAGGAATTATTGCAAAGATGGCATCACCAGATCAAAAAGGACTAATTTTCGTAGCAAAGAAAATTTCGTACATAAACATTACCTCAATTTTCTTTGTTTGTATGGGAGGAGAACTTGATACGCTTTGTTTATTTTGACCATATGAAATATTTTATTTGTTTTCTGTTAATTTCACATTTGATTTATTTGTTAGTTTCAATACCGTTGTTTGATATTTTGATATTGGCTTAAATTTTTAATTTTTGTTGTATATTTGTTGCACGCAATATCGGAAGCGGAAGTCATTTCCGGTTTATAAACATTTGTAGAACTGTCCAATCTTTTATTGATTCCGTTGCCAGGACAACAGTGCGTGAAAAGGAAAAAGTAAGTTGAGTTGCGTGAGATGATGTTTATTTAGTGAAAAACACTGTTTTATAGGAAAAGCCGCAACTTAATTCAAATGTGATTGCGTTTGTGAATATTATTGTTATTTTGCAGTGATTGTTTAAAGGTAAAATGCGTTATTAAATTTGTACAATAGCAAGAAGCTATTTTTTTTGTTCAAATCGTTTCGTCCTGAGAATGCTCATTGTAGCATAACATTAAGGAGAGTCTCATAACTCCGCCGCACAAGGAGATTGGGTAGTTACCGTGACGTAGTGATCCGTGATCCATTGGTGAACACCAGAAAGGAACGTCACAAATTGTCATTTTTAATGACTCATGACTTATAAGGTACAAAACATTATCAAGAGTTGTCCATCTTCATGTGTTCTACACGCATTGCGCATTTGTCTGTGCCTGGTCACAGAATTTGATGCCCAGTGAAGGCACATAGTGATTTATATCAATATCATCATAATATTGATATAAAAGACATTTCGCAACAAGAAAAATAGCTTTCTTATTACTTCTATAAAAAGAAATTACATACATTTTTCTTTATTGCAATTAGAAATTAAACTTTGTTATCTTCCTACATGTGGTTTATCTTCTCAATTTCAAATAAAATTATAAATCCTGTAAAAAGAGATCAAGAAATTAACTCATTTCCACCACAGTAAAACATTCAGAAACAATAAAGAAAAATGTTAGAAAAATACTCAAGTCCAGAGCCATCTATTGTTCACCATAGCAAACATATCCCAACATAGTAACGATTTTTTTTAAAAAAAACTATTTTATTTCAAATTATTCAATAATAAGTTATTATCACATAATATTGTCAAAAAAACTATTCAAATTTGTTAATATAAAACTTTGTAGAAATTATGTCCACTTGTATTCGATTCTGGAAAGAAAAAATATCAATAAAGAATGAGGTAAAAAAAAATATCATAAGCACTACTGAAAAAAAAAAGATGGTTGAAGCTGAAATCAAAAATTTGTAAGTATCTTATTTCTTTATCCTAGGTTGTGCTTTACCGAAGCAAAGTGACGTGTATTATTGCTGTATTACGCCTAGAGTGCTTAAAAACGTCATAAATAAGATTATGAGACTTAGAAGGGATAAATGACATAAGATAAATTGGATGTGCAAGACTTATACTGAACAAAGAACTAGGCAGGTGAGTTCAGTGCAAGTGTATAAAAGGAAAATCACAACAAAATGGAGAAGAAACTAGATAAAATAATGGCATTGATAATGGACACAAAAGTTAGTCTAGAAAGAAGTTTAGATCAAAAGGTAAGGGAATTGAAAAGTGAAATGAAACAAATGCAAAAGGATTTAGCACAGTACAGAGTGGAGTGTAGTCAGAGGAGTGAAAAGTCAGATAAGAAGATAGATAAACAAAACAGGGAAACCACCTGTTTAAAGCTAAATGTTGACATAATGGAAAAGAAAAATAAGGAGAGTAGAAAAATGATCCAGCACAACTCTTCCTCGATTAGTGAAGTTCGAAAGGAGTTAGCAGACACCAAAGAGGTAGTGAGAAAGATTTTAAATAAAAGTGAAAATGGAACCACATCAATGTTCTTGCAAGAATTAGGGAGTGTTAAGAAAAGATTAGGAGAATTAGAAGAAAAACAAGGGAGATGCATGCTAGACAGAGGTACTTCAAGAAATCTATTGGATGACTCACCAATCTTGATTCCTACGTCTGCACTTATTAGTCAGTTAGACACGGAAGCAGTTAGCCAATCAAAAATCCAAATTGAGCAAGAAGGACACAGCAATGCAACAGACACAGAGGAGGTATGTAAATTCTTGCGCCCAGAAAATGATGCAGGTCCACCTTCAGGTGTAGTTATTGCCACAAACAGTTTTGATTTATAAATAGAAGGTAAAAACAATGTGGAACAAAGCAACAAGTGTATGGTTAATGCCTTAAGTGAAATTAGAGAGTCTCTTAAGGAGAGTAGTAAAATCAATGCAAGCTTACTTGAATTTATGGAAGTAAATGTACACCATCAGAACACTTTGCATAAGAATAATTCTACGTACTTTTCTCAAAATCAAGCAGAGGATGTAAAGCGACTTAAGGTTGCCAGCTCCGAGAAATCCAGTAGCAGCAACGACTCCTCAGATAGTCAAAAACAAGAGAAAATGGTGAAGAAAGTAAAAAAGAGAAAGAGAAACTTGCGATCAACAAGAAATGAAGACAAATTAAGGGAAGTACAAGTGATGGCATTCACTAGTGATGAAAATGATGCAAGCGGAAACATAAAACAGGAATCCATGCAGGTTGCATTGAATGTTCCAAGCTCCAATACCAGTTTGAAGTCTAGTCCACAGAAGCCTGCTATGTTACACATGAAACCAGAGCACTTACAAAAGTTACCAAAATTCAATGGCATAGTAACTGATCAAATTCCATCGGAATTCATAGAAAAGATAGAAGAAACTCTGGATTTGTATGAAATAGACAGATCTCAATACCTACGTTATGTACCAAAATTGCTCACTGAGAGCGCAAAGACATGGTATCAAACAATAAAGGACAAGCTGAACACGTATGACCAATTTAAGAAGATTTTCTATACCATTACCAAAATTCACGTTGGAAAAGTATCATGTTGGCCAAAATTCTGAATACCCCATTTCAAGGAACACAACATGGAACAGTTGTAGAATTTTTCTGTAAGACTTACAAATTGCTGACTCTCGTGCAAACCAACAACGAGGAGGCTCAGATCATAGCTCAGGTGTCTACTTTGTTACCATACAGAATAAGGGAACATATCACAATGAATAACATCAACACATTCTGTGAAGCAATACAAGCAATCGAAAACTCAGAATCTTTGAAAAGCAATGTAGGATATGTGCCGATTTATAAACCAACAAAGAATAGTGTGGGTAAACAAACAAGTCAGGTCGTCTCTATGGTCAAAAAAGAGAATTTTCAAGTTGGCAAAAGGGCAGCAAAAAGTTTGAACTCCATGCCAAGCACTATTACTAAAAATGATAGCTTTAACACCAATGAATTAATGTTTAAGTCACGCATAACTAAAGACGTACCCACTTCGGAAAACTAAAGCTCACCCATGTGGAAGTTGGTGGTGACATGGGTGAGGTAAAAAATCCTCCGGCATCTATGGTGAAAGGTAGAAGCTTTTCAAACCAAAAGGGCAATTCTGACGGAAGAGTACTAAAATCACCGCATCCAATGATACAAGGCAACCAACTCTTAGGTGATAGTTTAGTGCTAAGGATGGCACAAACTATTGTAGAATACAATATGACTTATACAGCAGAAGGTACAAGGCAAATTGGCTTATCGAAAAGTGGGCAAACCATACAGGACCTTCTGAAAAGGGTAAGCTCGCATACTGAGCTTGCAAGTTCGGTGATACTTCTAGTTGGCACTAATGATATGCTTAAAGGCATCCCGTTAGAAGACATGAAAAGTTTATACCTGCAATTATTGGCAAAGTTGAAAAACCTAACAAAGAAAATTGTATTATTGACACTTCCACCTATTCCAAAAACGATGTCATCTCCATACTCAAGCTTCAGGGAGAAGTGGGAAGAATGGAATGCATTTATAATGTCATTGGAAGATGGCTCCGAGGTCAAAGTAATAAATGTGGCCCCAGTATTCTTCAAGGAAGATGGTAAAACCATCAACAATGCTCTCTTTGAAAGGCATATTGGTCCAATTCATAACCGTCGGGTAGACATGATCCACTGGAACAAGGAAGGTATGCTTAAAGTGATTGAATTACTAAATGGGCTAAATATTATTAATTTCACTCCAATGAATAACCCAATCCATAGAGTATGCGTTACAACCGAAAGTATGGTGCATTCGAATCCAACGAACACATCGTTGCTAGATGATGACGTTTGCAAAGTTGAACAATTAAGTGTATGTAATGAACAGGAAAACTGAATGTTCACTCCTGTAGTATGGTAGGTGACGGGAGTGAAGAAATAATTCCTACCATCCTTCATGTAAATTTGAATTGTAAAGATGTAAATATTAATGATTATGAAGCCAGTGCAAGTAATGATCTAGTACCTGTGAACAAGTTTAATAAGAGTGCTTCGGTGCTCATTGAAATAGGAATTAATGATAAAACATATAAATCCCTTTGTGACACGGGTGCCGAAACCAGCATAATGGCTGAAGCTGTATGGAAAGAAATATCTTCTTCTGCTTCTAGACCCAGATTACTACCTGCAAAAAACATAAAGTTGGTAGACTATTCAGGAAGCAAGACGGAGAGAGATTTAGGTATTACTCAAGTGTATATACATATAGCAAACCAATATTTCTATGTACAGTTCATGGTTGTGCGCAATCTGCAAGTACCGTTGATCTTAGGCTTGGACTTAATTTATGCTATTCAAGCCAAATTAGATTTGAAAAACAATAGCATGTTTCTTGAGTCTAGACTAGGTAAGTCCGTGTGCAAATTTTTACCATTGGTTGAATCGAATAATGCATTGAAAACTGCTGATCAAATGCAAGTATGTTCAGTGAAATGTGAATATAACATTCATCCATCTGATCAGCAAATACGAGAAAAAGTGGAAGCAGCAAATAATTTAACTTCACAACAAAAAAGCAAACTGCACAATTTGCTGATCAAGTATGGGAAGGTATTTTCTTCCAAGCCTGGTCTTTGCAAGGGTTATCAACATAAAATAGAATTAACTACCAGCAAACCTATTGTCAGTAAGATACATACAATTCCACATTCGTACAGAAAAGAAGTTAGGGAACACATCCAGAAGTTATTGGACTGGGATATTATAGAACCCTCGACTTCAGAATACTTATCACCTCTTTTGGTGGTACCTAAGCCAAATGGTACCTTACGCATATGTGTTGATCAACGAAATATTAACAAACATGTAAAATTGAAACAAATCCACCCTTTAAAAATTGTGGAATTATTACCAAAGTTTCATGGGTCAAGGTACCTCAGTTGCGTAGATATATCCAATGCCTTTTGGCAGACTGACTTGGATGAAAGTTGTCGAAAATTTACAGCATTTTCTTTCGAAGGCATCTTATACCAGTTTAAACGTGTGGTTTTTGGTTACGTCAACGGGACGGCAATCTTTGTAGATGTTATGAATAAGGTGCTAAATGGTACTCAAGATTTCACCATTGTATCTGTGGACGATGTGATCATAAAGTCACCTAGTTTTGAATCTCACCTTGAACATCTAGACACTGTATTAAAAAAGATATTGAACTCCGGAATGACTCTCAGACTAGAAAATGTGAATTCTGTCAACCAGAAATTACCTTCCTCGGTCACATCATTTCTCCTTTGGGGTATAAGAAAGATCCACGATATGTTGAGTCTATACTTAAATTACCCACACCACAAAACTTCAAACAAATCCAAAAAATTCTAGGGTCCTTCAATTGGGTCAAGAAGTACATAAAAAATTATGCTTTAATAGCTCAACCCTTATATGAACTGTTACGAAAAGGTTCCAAATGGAAGTGGGATGATAACGTAGAACAAGCCTTCCAGAAAATCAAACGACTAATAGCCGAAGATGTAATGTTAACATACCCAG
The DNA here is from genome assembly GCF_977018435.1 of Lepisma saccharinum. Taxonomy (NCBI): domain Eukaryota; kingdom Metazoa; phylum Arthropoda; class Insecta; order Zygentoma; family Lepismatidae; genus Lepisma; species Lepisma saccharinum. The sequence continues at coordinate 24,909,854 of NC_139235.1, forward strand.
ACTTTCAGGAGACTTTTTACATACAGACTCATGCCTCGGCTGTAGGTGTAGCAGGATATTGTTTTCAGTTTATTGAAGGAAACTTTAGACCTTTGGGCTTCGTAAGCAGAATCTTAAAAGGTTTTGAGAGGTCATATACCTCAACTGAATTGGAAGTCTTAGCAATACTAGTCACCATAGATAAATTCCAGTCCTTTTTGAAAGGTCGCAAATTTATCATCATATGAAATCACAAAACCCTAACATGGTTGGAGTCTGCACATGGCTGGAATGCACGTCTTACGCGGTGGTTTATTCAAATCCAACAATATTGCTTTGAAGTGCGGTATTGCAAAGGAACTGAAAATCAACTTGCAGATATGCTCAGCCGAACATTCCAAGAATTCCCAACAGAAATCTACAAAGTAAACCAGTTCTCATTAAGTGAATCATTGCAACCTCTGGTTACATCATCACAGCTTATAGAAGCTCAGGATAGAGATGTGGAGCTGTCCGAAGTGAAACTACATGTGTTGGGCAAGAAACTTAGTCAGAGTAGACAGTCTAGAAACTGGTCAAGAACATATACTGTACATGAAAACATCTTGTGTATAAGGGATTTCCATGACCCTTCAAGGCTGAGAGTGTGCGTACCTTCACATCTAATTGGAAACATGTTAATTCACTTCCATGACAAATCAGGACACTTTGGAACCACCAAAACAATTAACCAAATATTTAGACATTTCTGGTGGAAAAATATGAAATCTGACGTAAAAGCGTACATCTCGGACTGTGAGATTTGCATCCGTAACAAACCGAATAGGCATCCTGTGAAATGTTCATGTACATACATTCCAGTCTAAAACCAGGAAAATTGATCTTCATAGATCTCCAAGGTCCATTTCTTCCAGGTCCAAATAGAGAGAGATTCCTGTCGACCATTTTAGATTCTTTTACACGGTACTTAATGGCATATCCAATACCCAATAGTGATACCAAGTCAATTTTGAAAAAAACTAGTGAACATTTACATGCCACATCTAGGAATACCAGACATCATCATATGTGACAATGGACCACAGTTTAGATCAGCTCAGTTCAGAGAGACTTTAAATCAGTACCACATAAAACTATATTTCACTCCACCTTACCAACCAAGCTCGAATCTGGTGGAAAGGTACCATGCTGAACTAAATCGATTGATGCGAGTTTTATGTCAAGAAAATCAAGCAAAGTGGCCACGCTATGTAAATGATGCATTGTCGTTGTTGAACAACTCTATCTCAGACCAGTTTGACTTCACGCCTTCGGAATTACGTCTGAACAGCACCACCCAAGTGGATTATGGAAAGTTGCTAGGCATTACTTCCACAACTTCAGAACCTGCCTGGGAAAATAAGTTGTTGATGGCTAGTTCAAAAAATAAGCAGAAGAGGAGCAAGAAATTAGCCAAGTTGAATGCACTTCAATCCCGCAGGCTAGTGGTAAACATAGGTGATCTTGTGTTCATGAAAAACCATCAGCAAAACACTCCTTGGCATACAAGCATAAAAAAGTACTGCAACTTTCTATCTTTTGTATTGCCAAGAATAAAGAATCCACCATAAGTGTTGTCAATTGTTACACTGGGGAAACCATACACAATCAATCTCTTGATAACATAAAGTTGTGGCGATGTTCGAAGCTAAAGAGAGAGGAATATCTCTCAAAACTTAAAACTATAAATGAAGATGTATATCATCTACTAACTACATCCATAGGCAACAATACAGACAATCTTGGATCCGAAAACACACACATGAAATTTTTAGTATTGCCTTAATGTCAATAGTGTGCTTTGTGAAATTAACCAGATGTATATATTGTAATTCTTTCAAAAGTGATTTATAGTGAGACATGTTGTTGTCTTGTTCTTTCATAAGTCTTTGATAAAAAAAATTAAAAAAAGTTAAGTGCAAGATAATATGTTAGAAGCTTATGTATATTAACTTAACTACTTTTGTTTTCTCATAAGTGTACTATGAATTATGTTTTAATAATAAGTTGAGTGGTAGATAGTAATTTTAAAATATTAGAGATGATAAGTGTGTATGCATGTTCATGTATATCTCTATATGTGCATACATCTAGGTATGTTGATGTAATGAAAACTGCTTTGCTGGCAAAACCTAAATCAAGTATTTAGAGAATTGAAAAGTATCAGTTTTTAAATATCGCTCTTGGTACAGTCAGCTGCAAAATAAATACATTTATTTTCTTTTATATCCTTCATGTCTCAAAATAACATTATTATTTATGATGCTAGTCCAGCATTTGTATTCTGGTGTCTTTGAATTTAGGTTTAATTCTTGAACTCCGAATAATAACAAATGAGTAAATATGGCGAAGTGCAATGTACTTCGTGATACATTTGCAGCCATCTGTTCACTTTTATGCTATTAATCGATCGCAAAGTTCTTCATAACATGACCCTAGGAGAACTCTTACCTGAAATTGTATTGTCATTGTAACAACAAAAATTTGTAGAGATCAATTTGGTATCCACACCTCCACTAAAAACAAATATTTCAAAGGCATTATAGTAATTAGGGTAGCATTTGACTTCTAGATAGTGAGTTATATTTACAGTATTCCATTACTTTGGTCAGTATCTCATTCACATGCAAGGTATTTTAGTAGTCTGTCTCATGTGATGTACTGTACTTTGAATATTCAATCTTGAAATTGAGTGGTCAATTAGGTCTAATATTTCACTCGTGGTTCATGCTTAATTAGTACAACATAGATACAAACATATAAATAAAATTTTGATTTTATAAAGCTGCTGTGGCAGTATTGTAGATGCACGGCATTTGGCGTAACAATATTTATGGTATAAAATTATAATAAAAAGAAATTGTATTTCTTATTTAGACGGTAATTTGTCTGGTTCATTGAAATAATCACTTTAATCAATGCAATCCCATTTTAGCTTAAGTATACTGACTGTTTATTTTTTCTAATTATTCAGACATAAGTGCATGGTAAAATATGTATATATTTAATAGTAAAAAGAAAAAAAAAGAAATAGTAAAGAACAAGGTATGCAATATTTTCTTAGTAATGTAAATTTGGTAATATTTTGTAACTTGATATACACATAGACGCGTAAGCTCTGTAGAGTGATATATTAAATGTGATGAAAATGTATATGTGATACCCTTAGATTTCTCAAGGTAATGTTATAAAATCACATAATATTTATTTTCCAGTATAATGTAAGTTGTACCTACCTAGCTCATCGGAGATAGATTTTCCTTAAATGTTTTGTTCTTTGTGAATAGTTAAGGTATGCAACCTTAATTTTTGAATATTCAATCATGGTATGCAATGAGCATAAACACTGATGGTATGTGAATAGTCGGAATAACCAGTTAACAAATTTTGTGCTTTCACTCATAGTTAATACTCATCATAATATATGCAAGAGCAAATAACCAAAATTTTAAATTTGCAAGATTAATAAGGTGGTATTCCACACACTTACATGTAAAAGAATATGCCCAGTGTTTAATTAGTTACTGCTGAAGGTAAAAATTTGTATGCTCTTTCAATATGCTTATTTTGTCCATGTTCAGGTATAATTGGCATTTGAAGGACATGTGGTGTACACACGCTCAGTTGAAAATATATTTCATACATAATATTCATTCCTTAAACTTATTTTATTCATGTTGACAATGTGAGGTCAGCAAAAATAAATATATTTATATATATATATATATATATATATATATATATATATATATATATATATATATATATATATATGCATCTTGCTCACAAATGAAGAGTTTGTACTATTTCTTGTATTGCATTAAGATTGGAAGTAGCAAAGTGCTTCCTGCTGAATTTCGTTAAAAATTTCTTGTAGAACTTACTACTATTTTGTAACATGATTGTTGCATATTGTCATTGCAAATTAGTCATTCAGTCAGGTATTATACCATATTTGCTATTCTTGTTTTTATAGCATTATGCTATTAAGCTAGGATATATAAAAAAAATATGGGTTCATTTCATAATTTCACATCAAATATCATTTTGCCTTTGTATGTTTCCATATAAACATAGTAAAACTAAAAAATCATTATGAAATAAATTTATTTAGGTAAATGTTTCAAAACAAAACAGAAAAGTTCAGGATATTCAAAAAACAAATTGTAATTATATTATTTGTACAAGAAAAATTTCATACTTATGTACATTTTAAAATTTCATGTAAAATTTCTTGGTTTTGTTGTGCAGTGGATGGTTTGGGACATTCAGGTTCGTGTAGTTCAAACCCTTGTTGAGCGCCATATATCAATATCATCATAATATTGATATAAAAGCCATTTCGCAAAAAAAAAAAAAAAAAAAAAATAGCTTTCTTATTACTTCTATAAAAAGAAATTACATACATTTTTCTTTATGGCAATTAGAAATTAAAATTTGTTATCTTCCTACATGTGGTTTATCTTCTCAATTTCAAATAAAATTATAAATCCTGTAAAAAGAGATCAAGAAATTAACTCATTCCACCACAGTAAAACATTCAGAAACAATAAAGAAAAATGTTAGAAAAATACTCAAGTCCAGAGCCATCTATTGTTCACCATAGCAAACATATCCCAACATAGTAACGATTTTTTTAAAAAAACCTATTTTATTTCAAATTATTCAATAATAAGTTATTATCAGACAATATTGTCAAAAAAACTATTCAAATTTGTTAATATAAAACTTTGTAGAAATTATGTCCACTTGTATTCGATTCTGGAAAGAAAAAATATCAATAAAGAATGAGGTAAAAAAAATTATCATGAGCACTACTGAAAAAAAAAAGATGGTTGAAACTGAAATCAAAAATTTGTAAGTATCTTATTTCTTTATCCCAGGTTGTGCTTTACCGAAGCAAAGTGACGTGTATTATTGTTGTATTACGCCTAGAGTGCTTAAAAACGTCATAGATTCGAATCCTACTTCAAACTTACAAGTTTCGATTAGTCTATCTGTGCATAAAGTGGACTTCAAAGCTTAAACGTTTGTCTGTGTTGCGTGTGTTAGAAGCTAGTCTCGGCTGTTTAGTCGTCATTGGAGAGTAATAGTCCCCACATTAGATTCAAAATACTTACGTCTGATTCAAAGATTTACAAGCAGATAACAAAGAATACAATTAATTCAATCTGATTTAATTGAAATTATCCCTTTTATTCTCACAATGAAACAATTTTTGTTCACGAAGTGCTTCGAAAAGTTTTCCGTATGAATAGTGTATAAACATAAGTAACTGGTGCTGCTGGCCGAGTGATCTTTTGGACAAAGAAGCAACCTAGAAATAAGCCATGCCGTTGCATAAGAAAAATCGTATATACCATACACATTTTACATTGCCATACGGTTTCATGCATTCAACTAGGAGCGAAAATTAAAATTAGGAAATTTGATAATTTCAGTCAATATTACATGTATATTAATGTATCTAGTTATATATATGTGTGTGTGTGGGGGGGGGGGGTATCTCAGAAGGGTGTTAGAATTTCTGAACATATTCTTAAAGCTATTCTGGACTATCCCACCCCCAACACCAAACGCAAGCTTCGAAGTTTTTTGGAACTTGTGAACTTTATTAGGCGATTTGTTCAAAGATTTGCAGGACCGACAGAATGTTTATTCAAGCTTCTCAAAAAGAATGTCAAGTTTGAATGGATTAACGAACACCAGACAAGTTTCGAAAAACTAAAACAAATGATAACGTCAGCCTCTATCCTCCGCCCTTATGACCCTAAACGACCCTCATTTGTATTTATAGACGCATGCGCGGATGGCATTGGGTTCGTTTCCCGGTGGAGGCACATAGTGGTTCGGATACCACTGGAAACTGTACGTCCAGTCCCAATTAGCCGCACTGTGTATAAAGTGGACTTACACGCCAACTCAATCAATCAAATCGTATTTATATATGTCGCCACACAACAGACAGTAAGCTCCATAGTGACTAAACGACATCAAGACGAATAATTCTTATCCTATGATTTCAAAATCCATTGGACCATAGGTGTGAAAGTGCTATAATGACAAAGGTATTTCACATAGAACTGCCGTTCGTTACTGAAAGAAAGAAATGTTAATATTCGTAGAACCCATCCCTGTTTTATGCTTACAAAATGTAATGTACAGTACTATATTTACGCGTGTGTAAAAAAGGGGGGACCTTCCGAAGCAGTCCTACCTCCACTCGCATACTTTCGAAGGTATGCGCGTAGGTTTTGGTGCATTAAGATATGCTCTGAATCTAACATAAAATTATGATTGATCGATTTATTTATTTATTTGGTGTTTTAATTCCACTTTATGCACAGTATATATATATATATATATATATATATATATATATATATATATATATATATATATATATCAGAGTTTTTGTAAATATTACGTACTTTCTTCTATAATTTTACCAATAGGATTGCATTGTGAGTAGAAATGCAAATAGACACAAGAAGTTTTAGAAACGTAAGTTTCCGACGTCGACAAAAGGAAACCTCCACGGTCCTAAGCAACTATCATAATTACTCTATCATTTCTCCAGATTTTACGATTGTAGATTTCTCAGCTCACTTTCAGGTATTTGGCTTTAATGAGAAACTTTCACGTTTATAATTGTTTGCAATCTGGAAGGAATTTCTATATGTTCTTGTCAATTACATTGTTTCGAACCTCAATCGAGTGATATAGTTTTTTAATCGAGAAATCGAAGTTTGTTTTAAGACAACCGTGGAGATGAAGGCATTATCAGTACGTTCGTTTTTCACAGTTATTTTATAGGTATATCGACTGGTTTGTACATGATCTTGTGATATTTCCTTTTGAGATAACGTTTGTTTTTAACATCTTATCTTATAAGAGGCCTATTTCATAAAAGATATGTTTCTGTGTTTGTCATTCGCTATGAAAGACCTACGATTCCTAACACGAGCTGACTTCCGTGGCGGAGTGGTTAGCACATCGCGGCCTGGGCATGGATCTTTATGAGTGTCCATTCATCCATTTCATCATATCATCCCTCATCCCCATCTTCGTAAATTAGCCACCTCCCCGATGGCGCAGTGGTAGCGTCCCCGCCTTGTAATCAAGGGGTCCCGGGTTCCATACCCGGTGGAGGCACATAGTGGTTCGGATCCTACTTTAAACTGTAGGTCCAGTCCCGATTAGCCTTTCTGTTAATAATGTAGACTTGAAACAACAATTCAATCGTAAATTAGCCAACAGTAGCACAAAAAGCAAAGTAAAATAACGCAAATCAATCAATCAATCGTAATGCTCAATTTGAAGCTGGACCTTAGTTTTAAATTTTCAAATTTTAATGTTCAATTTCAATGCCAAATTTTCAAAAACAAGAGAAAATTTTTAATACAAAATATATTTGAAAAATAATGAAGATAATGAGGGAATCCACTTCATAAAGTCTAAGTCTACAGTAACTACTTGAACAACAACCATACTACATATAAATTAAATGTTCAATTCGAGATTTCATTCAGAACATGTTCATTAGTGGACTCACGATATTTTGGCTCCCTGTTCTGAGCACAGTTCTTACTTTTCCAGTGTTCATTTAACAATTCCATCTAATTATCATTCATCCTCATCGTCCTGAATAACCTAAGAGGGGAAAAACGGTGACATAAAGAAAGAAAAATAGAAGTAGAAAATAGAAAACCTCAGCATTCAGAATTGCTGTGAAACAAATAGTTTTAAAGAAAACAAATGTACAGGGTGGACATCTGAAATTGTGTTTCGACTGTTTTGAATCCAACTACACTTTTTATGGCGTCAACCTAATTCACTAACATTGTCCATCTACTAAGTTTGTGTAGTTTAGTTTCTGTTTTCGTACTTCTTTTTGTTTTACATGTTTAGTGCATATGTTCGGTTTTAGCTTAATGACAGAAGGTAAAAGCAAAATAATTTATGAGGAGAATTTCTAGGAATATCAACAAGGACAGTTCAGGATTCGTTCCGAGCTATCGAGAGCTAACGTAGTTCTTTGAACTTTCCGAGCTAAGTGACTTTCAATTGTTCATCTTCTCTTACAGCGATGTCATTTTTATTGGGTTGAGCTATTATTTGATAGGTTCATAGGTCAGTCAAGTTTTCTCTATATATCTCCGATAGTTTCTAAGATTGTCATGAAAGGCTGGCCGGACATATCGCCAGACCTGACTGTTGCATGATGTAATTGTTTTCAGCTCCTCTTAACCATTGGACATGAATGAACAACTAGTGATCAGGTTCAAAACCAAGAATGGAAAACAACCTTTGAAAAACAGTTTGAACTATGTACCATGGGTGTAATTTTTTTCGATATGGAGTCATTTTACTTTTTTATTTTCACAAGTTTTTAGCAAATTGATTATCATTAACATTTGTGAAAAACCCTGCACGCATCTCAGTACGTACAGGTCTAAAACTGTCCGTACTCTTATTCAAAAGTGTGAAATATCACAATGAGAATTGTATTTAACGTTATCAAAGTGGAAGGCATTAGCGGTAGTGCAGCATATGGAACACTATTGGAACAATAACAATTTAGTAGAGCTGAGCTGATACAGATGCCGATGTATCGGTATCGACCGATACCGGTGGTATCGGTATCGGAAAGTATCGGTTGGAATTCATATACCGATACCAGTCGATACTTTACTGCATTTTCGTCTTCCACGGGGTCCGCAAATATGTGGCGTGACATATTATCCTAAAAATTATGCAAAATTCATTTTATTTATTTTACACAAATTTTGCAAGAAAAACTGTCTCTTTTTGATTACATAACATCTATTTTAATATTCTGATATAATTCTTGATATTCCAAAGGCAAATTTCTTGGTAAATTGATGCGTATAATTGGGGGGGAAAATATTTACACACCAATATTGATCAATATTTTGAACAAATATTAACTATTGCAATTTTCAAGTATCGATGTCGGTTCAAAGTGGATGCCGATGCTCAGTCCTACAATGTAGTAGCATATATTTAATTGGAGGTGTTGTTTCATCACTTAAGCTATTTGGCCTTTGGAAAGCAACATTTACTTGACAACAACCAAGTGATAAAAAGTTTAATGGTTGTAAATATTTGCATCAGTTAAAACATTATGGAGATATACTTCTTGTCCGCACTAAAATCAAAACATGATTCTGAAGCCAAAACACATATTTGAGGCACACATTTTTCACACCAATAGTAAGGCAAGGCCCGCACAAGATGTATTCATGATTTATTGATTGATTTGGTGTTTTAAGTCCACTTTATGTACAGTAAGACTAATTGGGACTGGACCTACAGTTTTAAGTGGAATCCGAGCCACTATGTGCCTCCACCAGGCATCGAACACAGGACACCTTATTTACAAAGCGCGATCGGGGAGACCCTCAAGATGTATTCAGTACAGCATGTTGGATGTTGAATTTTTGTTTTGTTCTGCCTTATCAGTAATTGTTCTTTATTCTCGGATTCTTATCTTGATTTAATCCATGTACAGGTTTTCCATAAAGATACAAAAGGCTTTAGCATCCGATGCGGAGGCAATGCTTCCTACCATGTGTGATGGAAAACTTATTACATAACAGTAGGTGCTGAAGGTACGTGGCGTCGACAACTTCCAAATTGGCCACTGTCGCTTAATTAATGGTGGCAGTAGCGGCTTCGATGTTCCTCTCCAGAGCTGCTGAGGTGAGGGGCATCGTCTTCACCATAACCTCCTTTGAATGTTCCCACAAGTAAAGATCGGGGTGGGTTAGGTCTGGTGACCAGGGAGTTGATAATCTTGTATTCAATGTAGTTGGCCTGGTATTCCATGCTGAGCTCTCCTTCCAAATGTGTGGTTTGTCTGCAAAGGATCCTGGGTTCGATCTCAGGTGGAGGCACATTGAACAATGATTCGCATTTCACTTAGACTATATACTCGGTCCCAGCTAACTGTGGAGACGGCTCCATCAATGAACACGTAAGAGGAGCGGAATATAATATTGAAGAGAACACTATGTGAAATAAGGAAAGTTATGTAGTTAAATTATATCATGTTACCATTTATCAATGTCTACAGTTACATAAATGGGTTGATAATGTTAAATGATATTAATATATCCATAGTCATGACATGTGAGATGTTGATTGTACTGTTTTTTGTCCTTTTACATCGCAACGGTCGAATTGACATAGAACTGAAGTACAATTCTCAAAATGCTGGCTGCATAGACAACCCGAATAACACTAAAACTCTAGAGATATCTAAAATTTAACAGTGATAAATTTCGAGTTGAACGGTGCAATGTTTCTTGTCACATATTCTTTAAAAGCAACAGTTCTGCTGTCTGACATGAATTATTGCAAACGCTACATTTTTAGGAAAAACTAATAATATAAATATGAAATTTTATGAATCTAATCCCTAGTAGAAAATCGTAAAACACGAAAACATTCACACACACACACACACATACACACACAAACACGCGCGCGGGCGAGTGCTAGTCTACTTAAAGAAATGGTATAGGTAACATGCTTCTTCTTCTTCTTCTTATGGCGCTATAGTCCACTGATGAACCTTGGCCTCCTCTGTGATTTGTCTCCATCTATCTCTACCTTTTGCCACAACTTTCCAATTTCTATACTGGAGCTTCCGAACATCCTCATCCACTCTATCCACCCATCTTAATTTAGGCCTTCCTCGCTTCCTTTAGGCCTTCCTCGCCTTCTTTGCAGAGTCACTATCACTCATGCGCATCACATGACCTGCCCATCTTAATCTTGCCGCTTTTATTACACCAATAACTGTTGGTTCTTGATATAAGTCGTAGAGCTCCTTATGAAATCGCTTTCTCCATTTTCCATTCTCACATACTGGTCCCAATATTCTTTGTAATATCTTTCTTTCAAAGGTCTCTACCAGCTGTTCATCTTTCCTTGAACTGGTCCAAGTTTCCGAAGCATAGGTCAATACAGGTCTTATCAGTGTCTTGTAAAGTATTAACTTAGTTGTTCTGGACAATATGGTGCTCTTAAAATGTCTCTGTAGTCCATAATAGGCCCTATTCGCTGCTATAAGTCGTGCCTTTACTTCCTCCTGTGAATCATTTTCATATGTCACAACAGAACCCAGGTAGATAAAGGCATCCACTCTATCAAAGGTATAATTAGCCATTGTTATGGTCGGTGATGAATTATATCCGTGTGCTTTACCTGCTGCCATGTACTTAGTCTTCCCTTCATTCAACACCAATCCCATCTTCTTTCCTTCCCTTTCTATGGCTAGAAATGCTTCTTCTACTGCATGTAGAGATCTCCTACTATGTCCACATCATCCGCATATGCTAGTATCTGGATTGACTTACAATATATGGTACCCCTAATTTGCACCCGAGCTTCCCGTATAACCTTCTCTAAGGCAATGTTAAACAACAAACAGGATAGCACATCGCCTTGTCTTAGTCCATTTTCTATTTCGACAGGTTCTGAGAGTTGTCCTCCTACTCTTATCTTACTATTAGAGCCCTCCATAATTATCCTCACCATTCTTATTAATCCTATTGGAATTCCAAGATCTTTCATTGCCAGATATAGTTGGGCCCTGTTTATACTATCGTATGCAGATTTAAAATCAAGAAATAGATGGTGCGTTCCTATCCCAAACTCCAGAGTTTTCTCCAGTATTTGCCTTAAGGTGAATATCTGGTTAATTGTAGATTTTCCTGGCCTGAACCCACATTGATATGGTCCAATGCACTTGTCTACATATGGTAGTAGTCTTTTATATATAATTCTTGCAAATACTTTATATGCAACGTTCAACAATGTAATTCCACGATAGTTTGCACACTCCATCATGTCCCCTTTCTTGTGGATAGGTACTATGATACCCGCCCTCCATTCACTTGGCATCTGTCCCTTTTTCCAGATTATGTTTATTATTTCTTTCAAGCCTCTAATGACACTCTCGCCTCCATGCTTAAGCAGCTCTGCTTGCGAGTTATCTATCCCAGGTGCTTTACTATTTTTCAATATCTTGACTGCCTCCCATACTTCATCTAACTTTGGACTTTCTATGCCCTCTTCTCCTTCCTCTTCTTCATTTAATCCTTCTTTCAGCATACCTGCTACATCTGCACTGCAATTCAATACATCCTTAAAATGCCTTCTCCACCTTTCTAAAATTGCATTACTGTCACTAATTATATCGCCTGTTTCATTTCTACAGACTGTTGTCCTTGGCTTAAAAACATCTTTTGTATTATTTACCAACTTATACATCTGTCTTACATTCTTCTGCTCATGCAGGCTTTCCAACTGCTTCATCTCCTGCTTCATCTATTCCCTTTTTTTCTTCCTATGGACTCTCTTCTCAATTCTTCTTTTCTATTGATATTCATCCCTAGCTCTCCTTGTTGCACTTCTTTGCTGCATCCTCTTATATACATCATTCTTTTCTTTTTTAAATTTTGACATTCCTCAGCGAACCATGTTTCTTTCTTTACTGGCTTTTGTGTTTCAAGTATTTCCTTTGCTACATTACTGATCCTCAGCTTATAGTATCTATCCCACCTCTCATCTACATTTTCCACTTCTGCCGCTTTCGTCCCGACGAATCTCTCTTGTAGTTTACTTCTGTACCTCTCAACGACCGTTGGATTTCTTAACTGCGTGACATTTAATTTAATCAGGCTAGTCATCTTCATTTCTCGACTATTAGATGTTCTTGCTCTAATCCTTCCCATAATCAAATAATGATCGGAATCAATATTGGCCCCTCTAAAAGATCTAACATCAATGATGTCTGATCTATGTCTACAATCTATCAGCATGTGGTCAATTTGATTGTAAGTTTTCCCATCCGGGGCTCTCCATGTCATTTTATGAATATCCTTGTGCTGGAACAGAGATGTGTTATTACTTGATTCCGAGATGCTGCAAACATTATTAGCCTCATACCGTTGTTATTTGTTACTTTAGCATACTGTGTTTACCAATTGTTGGTTGATACACGTCTTTAATGCCTATCTGAGCATTAAAGTCTCCAATTACTACTTTTATGTCATTTTTGGGCAATCATCAAATGCTTTCTCCAACGCATAATAAAAATTTTCTTTTACATCATCTGGATACTTCCGTGGGTGCATGTGCATTGATTATACTGTAATTAAAGAACTCTCCTTTAACTCTTAATGTTGATAATCTTGAACTTATAACCTTAAATCCTATCACTAGATGTTTTAGTTGTTTATGTATTATAAACCCAGTTTCTAGCATATGCAGCCTCTCATCACAGCTATAGAAGACCATACTTCTTGCAATGCCACTATCGCAGGCTTATAATTATTTAGTTGATCCAGCAACTACCTCAATGCACCTGCCCTATACAAAGATAGCACATTCCAGCTCCCTATATATAGATCCCTTCCCTTTCCATAATTCGCTTGTCCATTGTTCACGCCAGCCCGTCGTCGTAGATCTGTTCGGCTACATTTCCTTGAGGTCTCGTAACGTGGTTCCTTTGTGGGATGGGGTTGTTGGCCCCACGCCCAACCCCCATTCTTGGAGGACCAGGATTTGTTTAGGGTTTACTCCCGTAGGTCAGCTGGTTTCACTATGCCTTACGAGTCTGCCCCACACTTGGTTTTTTGTCAGGGTATCCTTCCCTTAGCTTTGGGGATCCCTCCCCTCCCTGCAAGGCAGCAGGGGCTGAGCTTAGTTAGTGGCGGCTTTCCTCGCTACATCGCAGAATTTTCATCGGAGCCTTGCAGTATTTACCGAGATGCAGTTGCCACTCCACATCTCGCTGCCTCCTCCAATCCTGCTGCTGCTTGTCCGCGACTGTTTCCAGCTAGCCAACATATCTGCTGGCCGTTCCCTATCCGCAACCTGGGGACGCGCCTGGTGACATGCAGCTCTGCCTCTGGGAAGGTAGTCCAGCCCAGGATACGTAACATGCTAAGAAGATAAATTCTCAGAAAACAGACTCGTAAGTTCGAAACGAGGGCTTAAGGAGCAAAACATTGATAAGAATAATTGCTCGTCTTGACGTCTTCTACACTCTGTAAAAGTTTGTCAGTTTTGCACAGTGTCACCCTATTGTGTACATGTGTGTTTGTTAAGAGTAATAAGATTAAGGAAATCAGTTGGTGAATCCCTCCCTCCCCCCTCTTTGGAAGAAATCTCCAAAGTCACTTCATCCTTATCAGTTCTATTACTTGATCTGACTACGTGCTCGGATATTGAAAAGAAAGCATGAAGGTAGTGTTTACGCAACACAGACCTTTGCGCAAGTTGTTTGTGCCAATCTTCACCCCTCTTACACACAAAGTGTACACTTCTGATAATTCTTCAAATATGAACTACTTACTGAAGGTAACAGCACACGCAGTAAACCTTTTCAGTTGAAATATTACATCCATTTGCAGTGGCGTACCCAAAGGTAGTTATTAGGAGTCAAGATCCCCTTTTAGCCCAATATTCATAAAAAAGGAACCTCAAAGGCAGGAGAAAGTGGCAAAATCTGACTACTAGAAAGTATCCTGTGCACGCCACTGTCCACTTGCCATATTCAATCAGTCAGGAAATTCTATATTTACAGTGCGTAGCTAAAGTGTCAGTCTATTCCAAAATGGTCCCTGACAAGTGAGCCACACATGTCTCAACTAAGGGAAAAAATATGATATGTACTATTACTTTCCACCGACATACTATGGCGATTCTCCTCTGTTCCTAGAGACCATAAGGAACATCCTTGAAAGAATTTCACAATTTACAAAATTTATAATTAATGTACCACTTGTGATCTCAAACTCCCAAAAAGACAAGAATGGGGTAGAATGAGATTCAACGACTGTGCGTATCTGTGTCGAGAATTATACATAAATAGCCCTTGAAGAACACTAGCTGCTATGGGTCACAGGTGTAGCAAGTGAGGGGTGGACGAAGAGTATCATTTTGGGGACGCTGGGTCAGATGCTAAACCCACGAATTCTTACATCCTAATGACAGTTCATCTTTTTTGAGCCTAGACAAAACAAAACAACAACGACAAAGAAGGATAACTCCGCAGATCCTATGGGTATTACGTTCGTGGGAATTTGTTCCCTCCAGCTCGGTGTTGAGCGCGCCAAGTGGTCGACTTTCGGTCACGCCACAGAAATTCCCTGGTTTAAATCCCGACGGAGTCTTTGCGAGCGTCCCTTCATCAATTTTATCATATCATCACTCATCCTCATCGTCACGACTAGCCGCAAGTGAAGGAAAGCACGACTCTAAATGAAAACGTACAAAATAATAAAAAGAGAAGTTGATACCAGTAAAATATACACTACTTGTGGCATGCAGTCAACTAACGTTTATTACATCAAACCAACCATTAATTTTGTGCGATGCATCAAAAACACTGTGCAAATTTCGAAGATAATGCAAAGCATTTATACGATTTTCCTGATCTTCAAACCTTTCAATTCTGGAATCCAGATTCCCAAATTGATCCGATTTGCTTTCTTCAAAGGTGGATTTTCGAAAAATCATATTACCTTAATTCAAACTCCATTGGGTTTCAGTAGTGTAAGTTGGCCGGTTCAAAATAGTACTTGGTACGAGTGCTTTTTTAGCCTCTTTTTTTATCAATCGAATATCAGTTTTTGACATATTTTGACAATTTTTTGTCTGTGTTTTAGCGTTTAGCGATGTTTTAGTAAAATTTCCCTTTTTTCCCACTCGTTCTTGGTACGAATGCTACGATCTTACGTGATATAACTTAACCTATTCATTTTTTTTTGTGCTAAACTACACGTGCTTTGACCTACTTTAGAGTAGGATCATAAAGACAGTTCTGCAACCGAAAGTGAGGCTCGACTTAATGGTTTGCTCTTGTAAGACATAAGCCTCATTTTCTCGCAGTGTTGCCAACACCTTACTCGAAATAAAATCACCAAGGTTTTTTTCTTGGTCTAACCTATGTTATTGAACTGCGTCGTCACGTCAAAACCCGCATGACTTCCGGACACTATTGGTTCTATTCATATTTTTTCTTACGTATAGGTGTACATGATGAATCCCCAAACAGATTTTTCCTAAGTCTTACAGTTTCCAAGATAATCCCACATCCGGTCGCTATTTTGGATTTCCAAGCACAGGTTCTATTCATACTTTTTCTCACGTATAGATGTACATGATGAATCTGCAAACAGATTTTTTCTAAGTCTTACAGTTTCCAAGATAACCCCACTTCCGGTCGCTATTTTGGATTTCCGAGCATAGGTTCTATCCATACTTTTTCTCACGTATAGGTGTACATGATGAATCACCAAACAGATTTTTCCTAAGTCTTACTGTTTCCAAGATAACCCCACTCCCGGTTGCCATTTTGGATTTCCGAGCATAGGTTCTATTCATATTTTACTTACATATAGGTGTACATGATGAATCACCAAACAGATTTTTCCTAAGTCTTACTGTTTCCAAGATAAACCCACTTTCGGTCGCCATTTTGGATTTCCGAGCATAGGTTCTATTCATATTTTACTTACATATAGGCGTACGTGATGAATCCGCAAACAGATTTCTCCTAAGTCTTACTGTTTCCAAGATAAACCCACTTCCGGTCGCTATTTTGGATTTCCGAACATAAGTTTTATTCATACTTTTTCTCACGTATAGGTGTACATGACGAATCCGCAAACAGATTTTTTCTAAGTCTTACTGTTTCCAAGATAACCCCACTTCCGGTCGCTATTTTGGATTTCCGAGCATAGGTTCTATCCATACTTTTTCTCACGTATAGGTGTACATGATGAATCACCAAACAGATTTTTCCTAAGTCTTACTGTTTCCAAGATAACCCCACTCCCGGTTGCCATTTTGGATTTCCGAGCATAGGTTCTATTCATATTTTACTTACATATAGGTGTACATGATGAATCACCAAACAGATTTTTCCTAAGTCTTACTGTTTCCAAGATAAACCCACTTTCGGTCGCCATTTTGGATTTCCGAGCATAGGTTCTATTCATATTTTACTTACATATAGGCGTACGTGATGAATCCGCAAACAGATTTCTCCTAAGTCTTACTGTTTCCAAGATAAACCCACTTCCGGTCGCTATTTTGGATTTCCGAACATAAGTTTTATTCATACTTTTTCTCACGTATAGGTGTACATGACGAATCCGCAAACAGATTTTTTCTAAGTCTTACTGTTTCCAAGATAACCCCACTTCCGGTCGCTATTTTCGATTTCCGAACATAGGTTAGTAGATAGTAAATGTATGTTTGACGCCAATTCTGATTTCTTGACCAAACGACCACAAAAACCTCAAAAACTCACTTTCTCTCCACGTTCCGCGCCTCATTTATTACGCTGACGATGTTTCACGGCGCAGAAAAGCAGTGATGAGTGAAAGATGCACTCTCATCCTCTCATCCTTTGAAGGATGAATGCACCTTATCGTAATTTTCCAAGTCCGGGGGGTCATGTTTATATATCGTGACCTTTGTAAACCTCTCGGGGGGAACGATGTGCCACACGCGCGCACGTGCCTCTCATTATTTCTGTATTGTGACGCAAACAAACAAATAATAATTGTTTTTTTTTTTTTTTTAGGATCTCTGGCCTCTATAAACTCGCCAGGGTGCGTGGTGCTCCAACCAAAAAAAAAAGTTCTAACGGCTGCGGTTAGATAACCACACCTCTGTAGAGTTTCACGTATTTTTTTTCTCAAAGGTTCTATGGGACACCTCTGTTTGTCAAAAATTCGAGATATTTGCAATTTAACTCAGGACTTGGAAAAAAATTTCGGAAAATTTTTGGTTCTATGACGACCTATGTTTATTTTGGTATGGGCAGACAGAGGACACCGAGACTCGACCGATACACTAAACCCGACCTCTCTACGACTATTTGTTCAAAAGTTACGAGTGATCAAAATTTTTGGAGGTGGGTGGGCTAACTTCTTAACCCTTGACCCCAGGACCACCAAAACTTGATATACGTATTCTACACCTCCAAAATCGACAGGGGGCATCTAACGATGCCGTATGGGGGTGTTTTTCGATATATTTTTTCGATAACTCTTACCATTTTCGAGATATTTGCAATTTAAGATTTTTTTAACGCTGGACAGAAAATTTTCGGAACATTTTTTTTTTTGTTCCATGACGACCTATGTTTATTTTGGTATGGGAGGACAGAGGATACCGAGACTCCACCGACGCGCTAAACCCGACCTCTCTACGCGTACTCTACGTCACCAAAAAAGGTTAAAGATTCCAAATAACAATAGTTAGAGTTTCCCCAATCTAGTAAAGTGGATTGGTTGAAATCTCCAAGGCGTATTTTGCATTTTTTTTTTCGAATATGAACACGTTAAAACTGAACTGTCTCGGATTTTTGAGTTTTGTATTCGCCCTGAGAAAAATTCTATATAAAATAACATACCTGAAAATTATATTCACAGTAGATTGATTTTTTTGAGTTTTGTAATCACCTCAAGAAATTCTATATAAAATAACATACCTGAAAATTGTATTCACAGTAGATTGAATTCTTGAGTTTTTGTATTCGCACACAAGAAATTCTATATAAATAACATACCTGAAATTCTATTTACAGTAGATTGAATTTTTGAGTTTTGTAATCACTCCAAGAAATTCTATATAAAATAACATACCTGAAAATTGTATCGCTATATACTAGACTTTTTGATTTCTGTGATTTTGGAGAAAGCAATGGCATCCACCACCAGTGTCAATCGTAAAAATGATAAAACTGAATGTGTTACTTGCGAAAAATTAATATCTAAAACTAATATTAGCAAGCACAGGGCAAGATGTAGCGAAACAGGTTCGAGAATTAATCGTTCCTTACCTTCTAAGTCTTGTGCTCGATGTGGAAAGATGATTAGCATTACAAATTTAAGTAAACACCTCAAAATTTGCAAACCATCGACCGGACAAGCATCGAAAAGGAAAATCGATAATGCAGATACGGAAGCTTCCACTTCCAAGCAAATTAAATTATCCAATGAACGCAAACCAATTAGATCTGCATTCAACGACCAACTCCAGGATTTTTCAATTAAGTCAGAAGCAGGCCGTGACATCCTTAGTTTTTTGCATGAAACGAAAACATCTGTACTAAATATTTTGAAAGATAAACTTGAAAACAACTCTATAAAAGTATACGTTGTTCTGTTTTCCGAATACGAGAAAGTTGATGGCACAACGAGTATTTTTTATCATTGTACAAAAAACCAGACACTTTATTTTGCTGACGTCGAAAATTTGGACAACTTCTATTATAAAGTTTCTAACGAGCTGGTTAAGAAACACGACGATTTTGAGGCTAAAGGGTCGGGATGGTCTCTGTCCTCACACGTTAACTGTTTACGTGAACCGATTCTCACCTCTTCGCGCTTCCAGCTACGTTCCTCTTCCACCGAACATTCAACACAAGAGGGCTGTGTTAAATATACAGAACAGCGATAAAAAATGTTTCCTTTGGTGTATATTGGCTGCACTGCATCCTATTTATTGCAAAAATAATCCACAGTGGGTTGGACATTACAAACAATACGAGTCCGACTTTCAAAGTGTAATGTCTGGCATCGAATACCCGGTGACATTGTCGGATATAACAAAGTTCGAAAATCGTGCAGGAAAACGCATCGCTATTAATGTATATTCCTTCACGTCAGATAAATATCTCGTGCATCCCGTCAGGATAAGCGATATCGACGATGACGATGCTCGTGTAATAAATCTCCTTCTCATTTCCAACGAGGATGTCTATCATTACACGCTAATTCGTTCAATGTCTCGATTACTAGGAAGCCAAACAACCAAGCATGAACATTGCATCGAAGTTTGTCCGAGATGTCTAACCATGTTCGACGATCGAAAACAACTCGATTATCAAAATTACACCGGACGTCAAATTGCTATCGAGAAACTTGCCGAACATAAAATTTATTGCGGCAACAACAGACCGGCTAGAATGTTGATGCCCGAAACAAACGAAGTCGAAGAATTCAAAATGCACAAGGCATTGTTAGAACATCCCGCAATCATCGTCGCAGATTTCGAGGCGTTCCTCAAACCACTCTCGTACTGCGAACCGGATCCCGAACTTTCCTCCACAACGCCGTACCAGCTTCATCAACCAAACAGTTTCGGCTATGTTGTTGTGCGACGTGATAAAATAAATGAAGCATATATATACCGCGGGCCAAATGTAATCGAACACTTCCTGGAAAAAATGGTGGAGGAAGTTGAGGTAATTGGTAGCGTACTGCTTACATCAAAACCGATGGCACCTTTAACTGAAAATGAACTTCAAAATTACAATTCCACTGAGGTGTGTCCGGTATGTGATCAAAGTTTCACTGATGAGAACAAGAAAATATTCCACCACGATCATTTCAGCGGAAACTACATAGGTGGAATTTGCAACACGTGCAATCTTAAAATCCAGAAACCTAAATTCATCCCCATATTCTTTCACAACGGAAGCGGATATGATTTTCACCACCTGGTGAGACATCTTGGCTACGATCCGAAACGTATAGGTGTCTTGGCCGAGAATGAAGAACACTACATTAGTCTCAGCAAGCAAGTGTCGATTCCGGGAACGAAAAATACAATCGAGATGCGCTTCCTGGATTCGTATAGATTTCTCTCTGCAAGTCTGGATGCTTTAGCGAACAAACTCACCGACGATCAATTTAAAATAACTAGAGCTAGTTTTCCCAACGTAGACATAGAACTTGTTAGACGTAAAGGGATTTATCCTTACGAATATGTTAGTGATGGTTCTAAATTTAACGACGACGCTCTTCCACTTCCAAGAGAATTTTACAGCAGACTCAGAGAGAAAGGAATCACGGACGAAGAATACCAACACGCGCAACTCATATGGGAGAAATTAGAATGTAGGACACTCGGAGACTACCACGACGCATACTTAAAATTAGACGTGACGATACTCGCGGATGTTTTTCAAGCGTTCAGGAAAACGGCAACGAATATTTATAAATTAGATCCAGCGTATTTCTACAGTCTACCGGGATTAGCGTGGTCGGCAATGTTATTCCAGACAAAGGTCAAGCTGGAACTGATATCGGACGTTGACATGTTGCTATTCATCGAAAGAGGGATACGAGGTGGAATGGTGCAATGCGTACAGAGACATGCAAAAGCTAATAACGTACACATGAAAGAAGATTACGATTCAAATCGAGCATCGAATTACATCTTCTACGCCGACGTTAATAATCTCTACGGACATGCAATGGTTCAGAAATCTAATTGATAAATTGATTGATCAACAGGCCGTTGAGTTTAGATAACATGGAAGGTAGAAATTCATGATCTGCCTTGCGGTGTACAGTCTCCATTGTTTGCTTTCGGAAACCAAATAAATTCATTGTCCTTGCTAGTTATTTATTGTGTATGTGATAATATAAGACAGTTAAATTTTTTTTTATTTTAGTTATAGTTATTTAAGTTTATTTTTTTTCATTTGCATTGCCTACAATTTTTACTAATTTCTAAACGATAGTGTCCCCAAGGCAACGTGTGGATTCCACAAGACAAAATACATCTCTTATCGTCATGCGGATCTAATGCTACTTTCCTAACTTTGTTTGTTGTAATCACGTGGTCTACACTTTGGATTCTTTGTTCTATACTTAGTATCGTCGATTGTGAGTAAAGGCAATCGATGTAATCGTGGAAGGTGAGTTTGTTCTCCACCGTATTCTTGCCCACACCTTTTGCTTTCTTCGTGACGCTACTCTCTGTTCTCATGGCATACATCTTCGAACGCAAACCCGCGAACTCGACAATAATATCACCGTTACATTCATCTTTCAGTTTACCTAGGACTTTTTTGTTACGAGATGGAATTCCAAATCTGTTGGGTTGAGGATCAAAATACTCAAGCATGGAAGGATTTTTTATGTCTTCGTAGAGGTTAGGTGTTTGTATGCTGTAAATAAAGCTGTCGGTGTCCGTGTACAAAAGTGATATTTTATCATTGTAGAAGGGTTTCATCACGTCGTAATGAAATTCGAACATGTAAAGTTTCGACAAGTCGAGAACCGTTGCGCCAACGTAAATTGGTTTTCTGAATTTCATCAATTTTATATCTAGATTGAAAAGTGCCAAATTCTCGTTGTAAATTTTTCTCGACTTGAATCTAGGATCGGATATCCACTTCCGACATTTATTCTTATCGGAAATTAATTTCACGTCTACGTGGCCGCGGTGGCTCAGTCGGTAACGCGTCTGACTACCATGCTAAAGGTCCCGGGTTCGATCCCCGGCCGGTTCAAATCCGGGAACTTTTCTAACGATGGAAGCGGCCCCGGCGCCCACCCAGCGTCGAATAACATGGGTACCTGGGGGAAACCCTGGGGGGTAAAGGCGGTCAGGGGCGTGATGCTGATCACATCACCCCCACTCACGACCGGATCAAGAAAGTATGGGGCGTTACTCCCACACCCCCTATACGCCTTCATGGCGTGGTGCTAAGCACAGGGGAGCACTTTACTTTACTTTTTACTTCACTTTACGTGCTTTCTAACATTCTCCATGGTCTTTCCGTACACCGCATTGTTCATTAATTTAAAGAAGTCCTTGTCTAAATCGGAAGTGGCAGCTGTTCTATGTTGTGTGTTAGTTTCTATGTAAGGTCTTAACCACGTGGAATGTTTAAACTTTAGTATTCTTCTAACATTTACTATCTGAACACCCTTCCCAATCAAAAACCGGAGATTCTTGTAGTGGACGACGTATCTCTGTTTAGGGTCCAATGTTAACAAAAGCTTGTGTTGAACAGAGTCGGGTGGACATTTGATTTCGGGAGTCGGAGGCAAATCCGAGTACGTGTCGTGCAGGTGGTCGGAGAATTGGAGATCTACCTCTGCGAAGAAACCACACTCGCTATCGTCGAAATGAATAATGTCTATCGAAGTGGGATCTAACCATTCGAATCCCCCGTAAGGAAGTTTCTGAACCATTGCATGTCCTTAGAGATTATTAACGTCGGCGTAGAAGATGTAATTCGATGCTCGATTTGAATCGTAATCTTCTTTCATGTGTACGTTATTAGCTTTTGCATGTCTCTGTACGCATTGCACCATTCCACCTCGTATCCCTCTTTCGATGAATAGCAACATGTCAACGTCCGATATCAGTTCCAGCTTGACCTTTGTCTGGAATAACATTGCCGACCACGCTAATCCCGGTAGACTGTAGAAATACGCTGGATCTAATTTATAAATATTCGTTGCCGTTTTCCTGAACGCTTGAAAAACATCCGCGAGTATCGTCACGTCTAATTTTAAGTATGCGTCGTGGTAGTCTCCGAGTGTCCTACATTCTAATTTCTCCCATATGAGTTGCGCGTGTTGGTATTCTTCGTCCGTGATTCCTTTCTCTCTGAGTCTGCTGTAAAATTCTCTTGGAAGTGGAAGAGCGTCGTCGTTAAATTTAGAACCATCGCTAACATATTCGTAAGGATAAATCCCTTTACGTCTAACAAGTTCTATGTCTACGTTGGGAAAACTAGCTCTAGTTATTTTAAATTGATCGTCGGTGAGTTTGTTCGCTAAAGCATCCAGACTTGCAGAGAGAAATCTATACGAATCCAGGAAGCGCATCTCGATTGTATTTTTCGTTCCCGGAATCGACACTTGCTTGCTGAGACTAATGTAGTGTTCTTCATTCTCGGCCAAGACACCTATACGTTTCGGATCGTAGCCAAGATGTCTCACCAGGTGGTGAAAATCATATCCGCTTCCGTTGTGAAAGAATATGGGGATGAATTTAGGTTTCTGGATTTTAAGATTGCACGTGTTGCAAATTCCACCTATGTAGTTTCCGCTGAAATGATCGTGGTGGAATATTTTCTTGTTCTCATCAGTGAAACTTTGATCACATACCGGACACACCTCAGTGGAATTGTAATTTTGAAGTTCATTTTCAGTTAAAGGTGCCATCGGTTTTGATGTAAGCAGTACGCTACCAATTACCTCAACTTCCTCCACCATTTTTTCCAGGAAGTGTTCGATTACATTTGGCCCGCGGTATATATATGCTTCATTTATTTTATCACGTCGCACAACAACATAGCCGAAACTGTTTGGTTGATGAAGCTGGTACGGCGTTGTGGAGGAAAGTTCGGGATCCGGTTCGCAGTACGAGAGTGGTTTGAGGAACGCCTCGAAATCTGCGACGATGATTGCGGGATGTTCTAACAATGCCTTGTGCATTTTGAATTCTTCGACTTCGTTTGTTTCGGGCATCAACATTCTAGCCGGTCTGTTGTTGCCGCAATAAATTTTATGTTCGGCAAGTTTCTCGATAGCAATTTGACGTCCGGTGTAATTTTGATAATCGAGTTGTTTTCGATCGTCGAACATGGTTAGACATCTCGGACAAACTTCGATGCAATGTTCATGCTTGGTTGTTTGGCTTCCTAGTAATCGAGACATTGAACGAATTAGCGTGTAATGATAGACATCCTCGTTGGAAATGAGAAGGAGATTTATTACACGAGCATCGTCATCGTCGATATCGCTTATCCTGACGGGATGCACGAGATATTTATCTGACGTGAAGGAATATACATTAATAGCGATGCGTTTTCCTGCACGATTTTCGAACTTCGTTATATCCGACAATGTCACCGGGTATTCGATGCCAGACATTACACTTTGAAAGTCGGACTCGTATTGTTTGTAATGTCCAACCCACTGTGGATTATTTTTGCAATAAATAGGATGCAGTGCAGCCAATATACACCAAAGGAAACATTTTTTATCGCTGTTCTGTATATTTAACACAGCCCTCTTGTGTTGAATGTTCGGTGGAAGAGGAACGTAGCTGGAAGCGCGAAGAGGCGAGAATCGGTTCACGTAAACAGTTAACGTGTGAGGACTTCCACACAGAGACCATCCCGACCCTTTAGCCTCAAAATCGTCGTGTTTCTTAACCAGCTCGTTAGAAACTTTATAATAGAAGTTGTCCAAATTTTCGACGTCAGCAAAATAAAGTGTCTGGTTTTTTGTACAATGATAAAAAATACTCGTTGTGCCATCAACTTTCTCGTATTCGGAAAACAGAACAACGTATACTTTTATAGAGTTGTTTTCAAGTTTATCTTTCAAAATATTTAGTACAGATGTTTTCGTTTCATGCAAAAAACTAAGGATGTCACGGCCTGCTTCTGACTTAATTGAAAAATCCTGGAGTTGGTCGTTGAATGCAGATCTAATTGGTTTGCGTTCATTGGATAATTTAATTTGCTTGGAAGTGGAAGCTTCCGTATCTGCATTATCGATTTTCCTTTTCGATGCTTGTCCGGTCGATGGTTTGCAAATTTTGAGGTGTTTACTTAAATTTGTAATGCTAATCATCTTTCCACATCGAGCACAAGACTTAGAAGGTAAGGAACGATTAATTCTCGAACCTGTTTCGCTACATCTTGCCCTGTGCTTGCTAATATTAGTTTTAGATATTAATTTTTCGCAAGTAACACATTCAGTTTTATCATTTTTACGATTGACACTGGTGGTGGATGCCATTGCTTTCTCCAAAATCACAGAAATCAAAAAGTCTAGTATATAGCGATACAATTTTCAGGTATGTTATTTTATATAGAATTTCTTGGAGTGATTACAAAACTCAAAAATTCAATCTACTGTAAATAGAATTTCAGGTATGTTATTTATATAGAATTTCTTGTGTGCGAATACAAAAACTCAAGAATTCAATCTACTGTGAATACAATTTTCAGGTATGTTATTTTATATAGAATTTCTTGAGGTGATTACAAAACTCAAAAAAATCAATCTACTGTGAATATAATTTTCAGGTATGTTATTTTATATAGAATTTTTCTCAGGGCGAATACAAAACTCAAAAATCCGAGACAGTTCAGTTTTAACGTGTTCATATTCGAAAAAAAAAATGCAAAATACGCCTTGGAGATTTCAACCAATCCACTTTACTAGATTGGGGAAACTCTAACTATTGTTATTTGGAATCTTTAACCTTTTTTGGTGACGTAGAGTACGCGTAGAGAGGTCGGGTTTAGTGCGTCGGTGGAGTCTCGGTATCCTCTGTCCTCCCATACCAAAATAAACATAGGTCGTCATGGAACAAAAAAAAAAAAATGTTCCGAAAATTTTCTAAGTCCAGCGTTAAAAAAATCTTAAATTGCAAATATCTCGAAAATGGTAAGAGTTATCGAAAAAATATATCGAAAAACACCCCCATACGGCATCGTTAGATGCCCCCTGTCGATTTTGGAGGTGTAGAATACGTATATCAAGTTTTGGTGGTCCTGGGGTCAAGGGTTAAGAAGTTAGCCCACCCACCTCCAAAACTTTTGATAACTCGTAACTTTTGAACAAATAGTCGTAGAGAGGTCGGGTTTAGTGTATCGGTCGAGTCTCGGTGTCCTCTGTCCGCCCATACCAAAATAAACATAGGTCGTCATAGAACCAAAAATTTTCCGAAATTTTTTTCCAAGTCCTGAGTTAAATTGCAAATATCTCGAATTTTTGACAAACAGAGGTGTCCCATAGAACCTTTGAGAAAAAAAATACGTGAAACTCTACAGAGGTGTGGTTATCTAACCGCAGCCGTTAGAACTTTTTTTTTTGGTTGGAGCACCACGCACCCTGGCGAGGTTATAGAGGCCAGAGATCCTAAAAAAAAAAACAATTATTATTTGTTTGTTTGCGTCACAATACAGAAATAATGAGAGGCACGTGCGCGCGTGTGGCACATCGTTCCCCCCGAGAGGTTTACAAAGGTCACGATATATAAACAGGACCCCCCGGACTTGGAAAATTACGATAAGGTGCATTCATCCTTCAAAGGATGAGAGGATGAGAGTGCATCTTTCACTCATCACTGCTTTTCTGCGCCGTGAAACATCGTCAGCGTAATAAATGAGGCGCGGAACGTGGAGAGAAAGTGAGTTTTTGAGGTTTTTGTGGTCGTTTGGTCAAGAAATCAGAATTGGCGTCAAACATACATTTACTATCTACTAACCTATGTTCGGAAATCGAAAATAGCGACCGGAAGTGGGGTTATCTTGGAAACAGTAAGACTTAGAAAAAATCTGTTTGCGGATTCGTCATGTACACCTATACGTGAGAAAAAGTATGAATAAAACTTATGTTCGGAAATCCAAAATAGCGACCGGAAGTGGGTTTATCTTGGAAACAGTAAGACTTAGGAGAAATCTGTTTGCGGATTCATCACGTACGCCTATATGTAAGTAAAATATGAATAGAACCTATGCTCGGAAATCCAAAATGGCGACCGAAAGTGGGTTTATCTTGGAAACAGTAAGACTTAGGAGAAATCTGTTTGCGGATTCATCACGTACGCCTATATGTAAGTAAAATATCAATAGAACCTATGATCGGAAATACAAAATGGCGACCGGAAGTGGGGTTATCTTGGAAACGGTAAGATTTAGGAAAAATCTGTTTGGTGATTCATCATGTACACCTATATGTGAGAAAAAGTATGAATAGAACCTATGCTCGGAAATCGAAAATGGCGACCGGAAGTGGGGTTATCTTGGAAACGGTAAGACTTAGGAAAAATCTGTTTGGTGATTCATCATGTACACCTATATGTAAGTAAAATATGAATAGAACCTATGCTCGGAAATCCAAAATGGCAACCGGAAGTGGGGTTATCTTGGAAACGGTAAGACTTAGGAAAAATCTGTTTGGTGATTCATCATGTACACCTATATGTAAGTAAAATATGAATAGAACATATGCTCGGAAATCCAAAATGGCAACCGGAAGTGGGGTTATCTTGGAAACAGTAAGACTTAGGAAAAATCTGTTTGCGGATTCGTCATGTACACCTATACGTGAGAAAAAGTATGGATAGAACCTATGCTCGGAAATCCAAAATAGCGACCGGAAGTGGGGTTATCTTGGAAACTGTAAGACTTAGAAAAAATCTGTTTGCAGATTCATCATGTACATCTATACGTGAGAAAAAGTATGAATAGAACCTATGCTTGGAAATCCAAAATAGCGACCGGATGTGGGATTATCTTGGAAACTGTAAGATTTAGGAAAAATCTGTTTGGGGATTCATCATGTACACCTATACGTAAGAAAAAATATGAATAGAACCAATAGTGTCCGGAAGTCATGCGGGTTTTGACGTGACGACGCAGTTCAATAACATAGGTTAGACCAAGAAAAAAACCTTGGTGATTTTATTTCGAGTAAGGTGTTGGCAACACTGCGAGAAAATGAGGCTTATGTCTTACAAGAGCAAACCATTAAGTCGAGCCTCACTTTCGGTTGCAGAACTGTCTTTATGATCCTACTCTAAAGTAGGTCAAAGCACGTGTAGTTTAGCACAAAAAAAATGAATAGGTTAAGTTATATCACGTAAGATCGTAGCATTCGTACCAAGTACGAGTGGGAAAAAAGGGAAATTTTACTAAAACATCGCTAAACGCTAAAACACAGACAAAAAATTGTCAAAATATGTCAAAAACTGATATTCGATTGATAAAAAAGAGGCTAAAAAAGCACTCGTACCAAGTACTATTTTGAACCGGCCAACTTACACTACTGGTTTCTGCGTTCTCCTCGTACAGTTGTTTACCCCCTTACTCTTTCTAGGTCTACTCTGAAGCCATGAAAACTACAGCACAGTTATATTGTTGCAAACAGTTAATTGTAGAAGCAGCATGCAATCATTTGGGTTATAGGAGTTGGAAAGAAAACTTGGAAAATCTGAAAAGGGATATTTTAGCCAAGGAACTGTTGCAAATTGGAAAACATTCTGTAATGCGAATCTTCTGTAACTGGACACTCCTGGTCCACCCAGAGATTAATTGCCAAGGAAAAGAATTCTACAATATTATCGAAACTTCTGAAATTTTATACCCGATGTTTTACTCTCTAACCCTTTTTACATCTTATTTAAGTTACATTTACTGAAATTATTTAAAGATATGTTCATTGAATGTTACAATTTTTGAAAGTTGAGATATTATACATTTATTTATTTTATCTTTCGTTTTATAAAAGAGAAATTTAGTTTACCATAAGCAGCCACTAGTAAGTTACATTCAGATTAGTCACATGGCCTCCAAAGGAAATTTCACCCTTCAACCCAATACAAATGCCTTTATTAAATATAGCAATTTGTTTCATAACAGCTGAACACCGTTTCCTTTAACATACGAAAATTCCCAACTAACAAATACGTATTTTATATTTATTTTCGAATGTTTATATGTTACGTTTGTTACAGGGGTGCCGCAGGTATTGGTTTCAAAGTGGATAAATGGAAGAAGCGTTTCACCGGCAGCTGCGCAACGAATGCGCATGGGGTTCCACAAAGGAAATAGGAGTGTCCCGCAAAACAAGTGAAGGGAAAGGGTAGCGATCGACAACGGTAGGGAGAAAAGAAGCTATGAAGCATGAAGTAACAATTGCACAGCGGGAAACAAACGCATGCAGCGCGTGGGGAGTCCCCAAACACAGTGGGGAGACACCGCAGCAAGAACAAAGCACGGTTGAACAAAAGAGAAAGAGGACCGGACGGGGAATGGTACCTGTCAAGGAGACAACAAATGCGGGACGAGGGATTCCCCGTAGCAGCACCGAGGGGATGTCACACAGAGGTCGTGCGCCAGCAGGACAAACACAGCAACTACGGGCACATGAGGTTTATTGCCACGCAAAGGTGCACTTACAGATAGGAATAGTACGTAGTACGTAGTCGTACCCCGGACTGACGTTGTTACAAAAGTTGCTCAAATTGACGACCACCACATTCAATGCAGGAATTGCAGCGTCGCAGGAAATTCTGGCGAACCCTATCAAAAATCCCTGGCATGTTACACACCTCGGCCGATGCTGCAAGTATCCGCGCTACCAATGTTTCCTTGTCAGGCACCTGGTCTCGTAGACGAGTGTTTTCACATGGTCCCACAAGAAGAAATCCATTAGTGTGAGGTCAGGCGAACGGGCGGGTCAGGGGACGGGGCCCTCTCTGCCGATCCAGCGCTGTGGGTAGGTACGGTGCAAAAGGGTTCGCACTGTGCCATCAAAATGTGCAGGCGCTATATCCAATTGAAACCACATACGATGTCGCACGTTGAGGGGTACATCTTCTAGCAGCTCTGAAAGAACTGATGCAAGAAAGGTGCGATAGAGGCGGCCATTTAAACGTGGTGGCAGCAAGTATGGACCGATAATCTGTTCATCGATGATACCTGCCCAGATATTCACTGCAAACTGGGTCTGATGGTGCACCTCGACTGCTGCATGTGGATTTTCATAATCCCACACATGGCTGTTTCGGCAATTGAAGATGCCCTCACGGGTGAATGTTGCCTCGTCCGTGAAAAGCACATGACGCAAAAAACGGGGATCGTCGAGTAGTGTTATTTGTGATATTACTGGCGCGAGAAAGTATGAGCCCCCCTTAGACTGATTTGGCTAAACTTAAAACTAGGTCAAGATGTCCATATGAGCTTATTGCTCAAGTGTGCTGCTCTGTCTAACCCAAGACCTTTGTAAAAAAGGCCTCGGGAATTTCCCGTGAAAGTATGACCCCACTCAGATTGATTTGGCTACACTTACAAAAGCTGCATCTGTCAGATTGTTGTCCATAAGCTTGTCAAAAATATGCCCCTCTTGACACTGTTTTGACTACACTTAAAACTAAGCCAAGATGCTTATATGAGCTTATTGCCTCTAGTGTAATACTCTGTCAAGTGTAATCTTATTAGCTACATCTACACCCACACACACCCACACCTATACATACACCCACACACATTTACTTCCTGTCCACTTCCGGTCCACTTCCGGTCAACTTCTGGTTTATTAAATTTAGAATATTAATATGTTAACTCAAATATTTTAATTGCACACCAGGCTCAACTTGTTTATCTAATACTAAACACAATATAATATGCAAAAGTCTTCTAGAATTGCTCTGTAACTCTCTCATTTCTTACATCATAAACATATGATTTTTCACCTATGAGAATAACACTACATATGGTGTCAATAGGGAGTGTATCATGGAATTCACAAATAATTTTAATGTTTGTCCTGTCATTAACCACAACCTGTTTCCTTTTTGAGGTGTTGATGACAAACATGGGTCTCTGTGCTTTGAATTCATCTGGTGAGTAACAGATGTCAGTATTCCCGGTTGTAACTCTTTTGTATGCTGTAAATGCCTCATATAATTTAAGAAAATCATCCTTGGACATGTTTAAATTATAATTTTCTCTAAGAAGCATCTCATTTCTGCCATGTTTAAGATATATGTTTTTAATGTTGCAGCTATCAAATTTACTTGAATTTTTTCTTGGTTATTGTGTCTTCCAGTCTGAAACAGTACCACCACAAAATCTGGCATGTCATATTGTATACTGGAGAATGAGTTTGTAGCATCAAATTCATAATAGCTACCAGTGGCAGGCTTCTGGACACATTGATATGTATAAAATTGTAAAGGCACCTGTGGATTTTTTAGTATATCTGCTTTGTATTTAAGAGCATAACTGGCTTCATATTCAACAACCGGAATTCTTAGCTCCATAGTCTGAATAAGACATTTGCCCTCATCAGGTAGGGTATTAGGCAGAGCTGCCCCAGTAGAGTTTAATGTACTGTACCTCATCAAAGCATTATTATCATTGGCGGCTCTTCTAAATGTAATTCTTAAACCACCCTTCCACATAATATCTTTGTAATCTGAGAAAAATCCTGGCAACAGGCGCATAGGAAACAATACTGTGTGGCTTTTGGTTAATATTTTATCACCAGCCTCAAATCCACCTATTTTGTAGTAAGAAGCCTCGGTCTTGGATAATTTTAGTGTGGCCAAAGCAGTAGATGTAATACCAGGATAATCTACTCTGTTTATAACAACACCATGTTTTCTGATCTCGATTTCAGAGAACAGATGGGGTACAAAATTGTCTACCAGTCTTATATTTGAGTTAGCCGGATAATCTGTACCATCGAGTTTTAAAACATCAAACTTGATATATAGGTCTGCTCTGTGAGGGTGTATAAAGCCATCCCCTACATCAAGATCAACCTCAATCTCTGTGTTAGCTTGATTTAAATTTGCAAAGGTCCTACGGTTTGGGGGGAATGATTGTAGCTCATAACTCTCAATATTTTCCATTTTATTTATTTATTATTTGTATGTATTTTTATTTAAATATTAATTTCTATGATAGGAGTTGTTGTGGCTCCAGCAAAATCAACTAATTCTTCTTTTTCACTAGTGACCATCAACTCAATATAGTCTATTCTATTATGGCACACAGGAAAATATAATGTTGGTGATGGAGTGTAGATGATCGGTTCCATAAATTCAGAGTTAGGTTTGAATGTTGCAATAATGCCAGTTCATTTGTGAGTGCCTATGCCATCTGATTTGGTGATCATACCCTCGGCCACATTACAGTGAATATTTAAAGTTTCTATGGCTAAGAATTTAGGTATATTAATAGCAGTGTGCTTGATGGCTTGTTCAAGTTTTGTGTTATTTTGGAAGCCTAATAGCTCTCCTATAGTACGCAGATCCACTATCTCTGTAGCAGACACAATTTCTACTCTGTGAGTAACAGAATTTTGAGTTAACACTATACCTCTGGGTAATTGAGCATTTAGAGTAGACAGATTATACTGCCCTGGAGTGATGACAATGTTTTGGTCACCAACTGTGATTGTGTTGTTGTGGTGTGTAATATTAGGGATCAAGTACATGCCATAGAATGCTCTGAGAGCTATTGTTTTGGGATATACTATATCATCATGTAGTCTGAGCTTCAATATTGAATTTTGGCTGGTAAGATGGAATACCCCCATGATGTTTCAGATACCACAAGGCTTTTTGAAAATTTTCAATTGATGGTTTATTTATTTGAGACAGATATTTAAGAACAGATAAACACAGATGTCCACAATTAACATCTTTGAAGTTTTGAACACGGGCATTATTGTAATAAAGATTAGTTGATTTTAGATATTTTACTAAATTCTCAGGTGGAATTACTCCAAATGAATCAAACACAAATGCCTCATTGTTTAAATATTTAAGATAACAGATCCAGTGAGTGCCCTGATTTTTGTACTTATCCAAATTAACTATGCCACACTCTTTGTTGAGTGGTTGTTCTGGTAATGAATCAGACATGTACACACCTCTAAAATGTTTGATGCCCAGTGGTTTGATTAAAGCTTCAATGTCTTGGTTTGTAAGCGGCACTTGTTTTTTTTAAACTTATTTATGGCTCTCTTAAGACCTTTGCCTTGTTTTTCCATAGCCAGATTATGGCGCTTTTTTCATCTAATTCTGCCTTATTTTTCTTGGCATCTATTACTGTTTTTGCTATGGCAACCGATCCCCCAGCCAAGCTCCCCACAGCCCCCAAACCTGCTAAAATAGCTGGGATGCTAAATATAAAACCCCCTATATGTGATTTTCTTCTGGAATGCTGTAATTTTTTTAATTGGGGGGTACTAAGTAACAATTTCATACCATGTCCCTTGGCAAGACAAGAGCTTTTCTTCTTGCGCTGCTTTTTGGTTAGAAGACTATCAATAGTTTTAAGAGATTTAAGACCTGCATAAGGTATCTGATACATAACACCCTTAGCCTTCATTGTTGGTTTATTATATACATATTCTGGGAATAACTACCTCAATTAAATTGTATCTAATTTATTTAATCTTTTACAACCCCCACCCCAGTTTTTGTTTAGTGTTCATAGCTATGGTGGTCCCCAATGCTGCTATTTTTTCACCTAAAGAAGCATTTTTGCTTACAAATCTACCAAATGCAGCCTCTTCTAATTTTTTGTCTGATAACCTGTCGTTGGTCAAGATCGGTATATGTGTTGTATGCTATGTCATGGTCTCTACAAGCAGCATCTAGGGGATTAACACCAGGGTCCCCTCTGTTTAGTCTATGGTCTAGTTTGGTACCTGGACCACAATACTGATATCCTGGTATGTGTAGCTCAAATGGCAGCTTGTTTATGATGTCATTAACCAGCCCTCGACCC
Organism: Lepisma saccharinum; assembly: GCF_977018435.1. Taxonomy (NCBI): domain Eukaryota; kingdom Metazoa; phylum Arthropoda; class Insecta; order Zygentoma; family Lepismatidae; genus Lepisma; species Lepisma saccharinum. The sequence goes on from NC_139235.1 coordinate 24,944,007, forward strand.
TCGGATATATTCCAAAATTTGGGGGGTAGAGTATTAATAATTTTTATAAGATATCCAATGCCCTTAGTGTCATTCACTATAAAATTAGACAATTTGGTGCTTATCATGTCCATAATTCCAACCTTTTCAATGTAAAAATTGTGGTTACCAGCATTTTCTTCCTCTGCTATGACTAGTAACCTATCTATGAGTTTCCTGACATCATCAACCCAGACAAATTCTTTAGGCAATGTGTTGTACTGTTTGATCCCACTACCTGTCTTGATCTGTGACCATATGGGCTTGATTAAGTTGTTGTATTTTGTTCCACTGCTAGACTTGACTCTTTTTTGTGTGGGATCATTGTTCTGGTATAGAGCATCTGATTTTATTAATATTTCTTTGTAATGCTCATAATCTTGATCTGTATAGCTGCCAGGTCTCTTACGAGTCATCAGTTCCCACAATCCACGTGTTCCAGGATACTTAACAAAACCACCTCTTTCTCCAAGATGAGATTCTGAATATACTATTAAATCATCCCCCATAAATGTTACCCTAAAATTGCCAATTTTATGTATGATGCTACCATCATGCTCTGTGTCAGCATATAAACCAAATACCTCATCTTTGTTGTCTTTAGGTGTGCTTAAATATTTTTGAGCAAGAAGACCCAATTCAATAGGATCCTGAGTAGCCTCAATTCTTCGAGGAGGAACAGGACTAGGTGTATGAATACTAGAAAGTGGGGTGATTGGATAATCTAATATGTTCCTAGCAGCTACAGGTACAAGCTCTGTTATCAAATTTTGATTCTGCTCTGTAACAGTTTTGATATTTTTACCTAATACACTAATAGCATCAATAATAGGTTGTTCTGTGCGCTTGTGTTGTTAATAGATATCTCGGTTCTCTACTTTCCATCCCTTAAATCTTTTTACAAGATAGTCTCTTAATTTAAGATCATCAATAATTGGCATTTTCATGGTTATTTATATATGTCTCAATGTCTAGAAAATTTTTGATTTTATTTATGTATTTACCACTATTGGGTTTCCTTGTCATATCAATTGTGACAAACCCATACCTGTCCTGGTTCCAGCACCTACTGCAAAACTTAGAAAAATTATTGTAGCTCAAGTCACCACCTACATATTCATCATGTATGTGTTTGAGGTTAGTATGGTCTTGATGAAACACACATATAAAATTGCTGTTGTCTCTTATCAGCTGTTTTGGTATTTTAGAAAAAGTCTGTGCCAGGTAGAAGCAATCTATATTTTTGTGTCGGCACTGTGTAAAAAAATTTCTAACCTTGTTTTGGTTTTCCAGTATAATATCATCAAATACAACTATAGAGTTATTAAGACAGTCATGAAGTGGCTTAACATCTGATTCAAAAGTGGCTATATCCAGTCCATCATATAACTTCATCAGCTGCTGATATTTTAATTGTTCTAAGCTCTTAGAAAAGACATACAAGTGCCTGTTTTTCCAGTCTAACAAGTTGGGTGCCAATAAAAAATTATCAATCATTAGTGTAGTTTTACCACAAGCCGATGGCCCAACAATAAGACATCTAATATTATCAGGCAACAGTTTGCCATTTCTCTTAGTTTGCTGTTCAGGATCTGGTAGTATTTTTATAACATCCCAGGTGTTCATAGTATCACTTTGTCTGCCTCGATCCAACTGTGTTCTGGGAGACCTAGCCATTTGACCAGTATTTTGTTGGCTTTTCTGCGGATGACTTTCTCTATAAGATATGTGTCTGGCTGCTTAGTTTTGCTGTTCTTCTTCATAGAACCTGCCTTTGAGAATTTCTCCTCGATGGTCTTTTATTATATATGTGTTACGGGTCCCAGGTTTAACTTGAACCACTGTAAATAATTCAGTACTCCAGTTTCTGGTAAAGCCTCTTTTGAATAAGTGCTTATATTTGCTAATTCTTATTTGATCACCAACCTTGTATTTAGCTTTTCTAGTTGTTGGCTGATATCTAGGATAGTAAACAGTGCTGATCAATTTCTGCTCATCAGATGAAGTTACCTCAGAGGGTTTCATTTTGATTGTGGTGTGGACCGAGTTGTTATATCGATCTAGAAGTTCTGGTAGGATATTAAGCCATTTATAATTACCTTGAAGGGTAAATTGTTTATACATATGATTTTTTAGGGTTCTGTTAAATCTTTCTACAATAGAGGCTTTTAGAATTCTTTGCCATTATCTGTTTGTAGATAGCGTGGTGATCTTCCACTTTGATTAATAATTGTCCTAAAAGCTTCTGTAACACATTTTCCAGTCTTAGATTTGAGCCGCATAGCCCAAACAAATTTTGAAAATGTATCTATGACAGTAAGTATATACTTGTATCCTTTGTTGACCTTGTCTAAGTTTTTCAGCTGTCCACTTGCCATCTCAACCAAGTCAGACTGCCATAAATCATCTATGCTTTTTGTAACCACTGGCAGTCGCTTATAATTATGTCTGGCTGATTTGTGTAGTTCATCAACAATAGTTTGTCTAGACATGGTATGTGAACAAGAATATTGCAACTATAGGGTGTTCAGCAGCTGATACTACAGGATTTTCTAAATATAGTTTGTCTCCTATTTGTATATTAAATTCAAGAGAACCATCATCGTCAGCATAAGCTGTCTCTAATGTATTGGGATCTGTAAAATCCTCTAACTCTACACTGGTGACCTTTGGTTTGTTGTCAGCATTAGTTATTGATAAAGTAGGATAGTGGTGAGCTTGTGGTTGTAGCCAATATTTGATCTTGATTGGTCTGAGTGTGCCTCCAACAAAAAACTGGTAATAAAATTGTGCAGGGGACAGCATATTCAGTTTGCCGCCTGGTGTAAATGGTGAATCATATTCTTTGTTGGGGATACTGTTCAATTCAAGGATTACTGTATGCTTAGGATTCTCGATTAGGCCAGTTATTTCTTTTTCTGCTGTAAGCAATCTACTCATTACAGATTCAAGATGCTCATTGATAGTCCTAACAACATCATCGTGGCCTGGTTTGATCTTTATGTCCACAGCAAGTTTTTTGTATTGTTGCACAATTTCTTGAAGTTGCGTGGCAAAAACAGACAGAGCATTTTCTTGGTTGGATTCCATGGTCCCTAGCTGTTGCTTGATGTTTGCTACAATTTGCTGTAGATTTTCAACAACAGCTAATTTAGAACTTTGGGCAGTAAGATCATGGACTTGTCTTGTGATATCCTCAAACAAAGCATAAAGTTCATTAATATGTTGATTGGTTGGAAGAGTAGCCACTGTCTGAGTAAGCTGTTTGATCTCTGTCTGAATATTCTTGATATCTTCTGATTTTAATATGTGATTCATTGCTCTTTTAATATTTTTAAGTTCCTGTGATGTAGGTAGATTAGCTACAATATTCTGCAAAGATTCCAAAGCCAATTTCACAGTATTTAATTCAGTAGCATCAACCACACTACGCATAGCATCTTGGAGCAGGGCCAAGTCTGCCTGAGTAGGTGTTGATTGTTGTAAAATTTCAAGTTTTGTTTGGATATCATCGATCAAGTGATGAAAATGAGATAGCTCAGATTCAGTGTTGAGGTTTTCAAGTTTGGTGATCTGTTGCTGGACACTGACAAGAGTGTCTACAATACCAGGTAGGCGAGATTCTAGAGTTTCTTGTACATTTGTCAGATCACTTTGTACTGCTGCTATGGTACCCTCAAGATGGCTTATGGTACTTTGAATTTTTCCAAAATCTTCATATGTCTCGAGTTGCAGCTTAATATTGGCTACACTACGAGTGATAGCACTCAGAGCATCAGAAGATGGTAGGTTGTTCATAAAATTCTCAAGTGTGTCAATTTTTTCTTTAACCTCAGCTTTGGCATTGTTCAAGGGGTCCAGATTAGGTATTTATAATGATTTAATTTGTTCTTTTAGAGTGGAAATTACTAGATCAAAATCTTCTTGTGATTTTATGCTTTTGACAATTGTTTGGAGCTGTGTCTGGACACTATTAATCTGCTCTTCTAGTTGCTGTTTCAATTGCTCAGAGTTGGTAACCTGAGTCTTTAATTTGGTTTGAAGAGCTGCTACAGCCTCCTCTAAACTTTGAAAATTATCTAATGTAGCCAAGTCAGTATATATTTGAAGTAGCAATTTAAGTTCTGAGTCAATTTTAAGTAGAGGGTCCATGCATTGTGATTGTAAATTTGTAATTTCTACTTGAAGACTGGCATTGAGTGTAGTTTGTAGAGCTTGTAAATCACTTCTTAATTTTTTAACTCTGACATCAAGCATCAGAATCTCATCACTGTGATCTTCATGCCTTGTAAGGCCAAATATATCATTAGGCATTTTTGTTTTTGATTTAGTGGTTATTTATTATAAAATATCTAATTCTTAATTCTATAGAAAAAGGTATAAGTTTGTCATAATATCCCGGGACCTCAATATATAAACAGTCACAGGCGGAAACAGTATATACAGTGCCAGAAATCATGTTTGAGTGCTTAATTCTATAAATATTTCTCCCTACTGAAACCTTGACATCACCCTCGGGAGTTGTAATAAATTGTAATTGACCACCTATAGGTAATTGGTAATAATTTAAATTATTGTTAAATATGTATAACATTTTACCTGTTTTATCATCAACATCTGTAAGTATGCTATTGAGATCAATAATTAAGAAACCACTTAGTTTAGATTTTATATCAGGAGAGGGTGCTGGTGTTGGCAGGTCCATAATAGCCTGTTTTTTGAACCCAAATAAGTTCATTGGCATGTTTATTTATTTCAAATCATGCTCTGTGATTGGGCATTGATTGCCATTTATCAAGTTACAATGACCACATGGTAGTGTATGTAACCCACATGATAAAATGCATCTCTTATCATCATGTGGGTCCAGAGCCACTTTTCTTACAACATTTGTGGTCAACAAGTGATCCACACTCTGGATTCTACATTCTGATGTTCTGATTGAACTCTGTGATTTGAGACAATGTTTATAATCTTTAAATTGGAGCTCTTTGTCCACAGTTACTCTACCAATGCCCTTTGCTTTTTTGGCAACAGCACCACTACATGTTTCAAAGCTGTACATTTTGGCTCTTAACCCAGAAAATCCTACAATAACATCGCCGAGTGTCTCATCTTTTAACTTGCCAGGAACCTTTTTGTTGTGGGGTTGAATCTTTGTGTGTTCACTGGTATCAAAATATTCAAGCAATACAGGCTGTGATATATCTTGATAGATATCTTCTGTCTGAATATCAAGGATAAAACTATCTGTGTCCATGTACATCAGTTTTACACGATCACCATCAAAAGGCTTCAGCACATCATAATAGAGCTTTAGCATGTGTAATTTGGCCAATTCTAATATCACAGCCCCTACATAAATAGGCTTATCAAACTTAATCTTTGTTTTTTTCATGGTGAAGACTGTTATCATAAATTCTTCTGTAGTTGAAATTAGGCTTTGCTACCAATATTTTGCTCTGGTTGGGGTCAGTAACTAATTTAACATCACTATGCTTTCTGACATTTTCAATTGTTTTGCCATACACCGAATTGACCATTAATTTAAACAATGTTTTATCAAATTGGGTCACTGCAGATGTTCGAAGCTCGGTGTTTGTATCAATATATGGTTTCAACCATCTTGAGTGCCTGAACCTCAAAACGTTCCCAACTTTGGTAATTTGAACACCATGATCTATTAGGAACTGGAGGTTTTTGTAATATATAACATAACCCTGTTTTGGCTCTAGAGTCATCATTAATTTCTTTTGTTTAGAACCAGGTGAACACTTAACCTCAGGAATTGGGGGCAGATCAGAAAACTTGTTGTGTAAATTATTAGGAATTATCAGATCAACCTCTAAGAACAGGCCATAGTGACTGTCATCAAAATCCTGAAGATTTTCAATACTAAAATTTTCAAAACGCTCAAGCCCTGCATATGGCAATTTATCCATCATAGCATGACCATACAAGCTGTTGGCATCCACATAAAGTATATATTTTGATTGCCGTGATGGATCATAATCAGAAATATATTTGTTATTAGCTCTGGCATATCTCTGAGAACATTGCACCATGCCTCCTCGTATACATTGTTCCATAAACAGATACATGTCCTGATCCTGGATCAGATCTAATTGCATTTTAGTGTTTAAAAACATTGCAGACCATGCTAGGCCTGGAGCACTGTAGAAATATATTGGATCCAGCTTATAATTTTCCATCGATGATTTTCTAAATGCCTGAAGTATAGCGGCTAAGAGAGTCACATCAAGTTTCAAGTATGCATTATGATAATCACCAAGTTATGCATTATGATAATCACCAAGTGTCTGGCATTTTAAGTTGGTCCACATCAACTGGGCATGGTGATAATCTTCATCAGTGATTCCGGATGCTCTGAGTTTGCTGTAGAACTCTTGTTGTGGTGGCAGAGCACACTCATCAAATATAGAAAAATCTGTAACATAGTCATATGGGTATACACCCTTCCGCCTAATTAATTTCAAGTCCTGATTTGGAAACATTGCACATGTGATTTTGAATTGATCATCAGATAATTGACTGGCCAGAGTAGCTAAGCTAGCCGACAAAATTCTGTATGAATCAAGAAATCTTAAGTGAATAAGAACACCATTAACTTTAATTATTTTGCTAATAGCTATATATTTCTCATCATTTTCTGCTAAAATATTGAAATTCTGCTTGTCAAACCCCTCGTACCTGATCAGATGTTGAAAATCATAATTAGATGCACCATGGAAAAATATTGGGACAAATTTTGGTCTCTGGATCTTAATATTACAACTATTACACAGAGCCATTAAAAATTTACCATCTGTATGGGAATGGTGTTTCACCTTGATATTTGTATCTGAAAATTTAAAATCACATACCAGGCATTTTTCTGCATTGTTGAAATTTTGAATTTGTTCTCCTGTTAAAGGCATCATAGGTTTTGATTTTAATAAGATATTAGATGCTATGTCATGGCACTCATTTTCTATTCTATGTGCAAATTCTTTATTGGCATTTGGTCCCATATATAAGTGTGGTTTACTAGCAACACCATTCTGTATAACTATATAACAAAAACTAGAAGGTTCATGTAACTGGTATGATGTAATTGAAGATTCATCAGGATCTGGGCTGCAGAATGCAAGAGGTTACAGGTTTGATTCAAAATCACAAACTATATATGCTGGGTGTTCCAACAAAGCTTCAAATTTTTTGAATTTGGCATTTTCATTTGGCTTAGGCATAACCATATGAACAGGTTTATGGTTGCCACAGTATTTCATATGCTCAACTAACTTGCTTTTAGCAATTTCTGCATTCTGTTCACAAACACTATTCAACATTTTTCTACCATCAAATACAGTCAAACATCTTCCGCACAACTTGTATATTGTATTAGATTTGTCTAGTTGTTTTCTAACTAAAGCTTCAAGACTGTGTATTAGAGTGTAATGGTATGTGCCATCCCCTTCAATTAAAAGCAAATCAATCGGAATAGCAGATTCATCATCAAGTGTACTAATTCTGAGAGGTTCTATCAGGCAATTGCCACGACCAGTAGAACAAAAAAATACATTAATAGATAATTTTTTACCATTTATTTCTCTGGCCTTTTTTCAAATTTATCAATATTTTGAACAGACATTGGATATTCTAAGCCCTCCATAGTTCATCAAAATAATGTTCATGTTGTTTATAATAACTTATTCTTTCTGGATCCCTTAAAACTGGAAACAAAGCAGCTAAAATACACCACAGAAAGCATTTCTCATCATTATTTTCTATGTTAACCACGGCTTTTTTGCTTTTAATATTGGCAGGTAATGGCAAATATGTAGAACCTTGTAATGGCTTAAATTCAGAAATATTAATATATAACTTGTGTGGAGATCCACATAGGCTCCAACCCGATTCCTTAGCAGAAAACTCAGAGTGTTTGATAAGCAATTGCTCTATCAACCTGCTTAGTATTTTGTCTAAATTTGTATTTGAGTATACAGGCACAGTTTCTGTTATGTGGGGCTGTGTAAATTTTGTGCTATTCGGTTTCTTATATTGAGTATACAATTTGAGGGATAGCTTATAAGAGCCATTTTGTGCATTTAGAATAGCCTGCACATCAGGATTTATACTGTTCAAAAAATTCTTAATGTCACATTTTGGCTCTGATACAAAACAGTAATCCCTTAGTTGGCCAGCAAAACTGCTATGGATGGGTGCATAGCGTGGCTGCTGTACTGGTCTATGATTATTGAGTATTTCAAGCTTCCTTTTTTAGCCAGATGAAGATGTAGATAGCTGTGGGGGCAATGTTGATGACTGTGTAGAACAAGTATCTTTATGTTTATATGTGAAGTATTCCATGCTATATTTTCTATGGCATTTTGGGCATATTTTGTGGGTGTTCTGCATTTTTCTGGATCACAATTTCGCTGGTGCTTAGCCCAATTAGGGCTGGATATATTCTTATTGCATTGATTACAATATTTCTGATTTAGCATTTTTGTTGTTGGTTTATTATATAAGATTTCTTGGGGTTCAAATCAAAACTCTATACTTAATACAAAATATCAGTTGGGTTCAGCAGTGTGCTTTGTATTATTTTGGTTTATTATATAAGATTTCTTGTGGTTCAAATCAAAACTCTATACTTAATAAAACTATGACAGGTTGTAAAGCTAATAGCCTACAAGCACAAAGGTAGAATAAACATTGATCTACAGAAGCACTGACCTAGCACAAATGACTGTGCAGACATGCATGTCGTGGTGTGCATAGAAAGGCAATGACCTAATACCATGTGTCATGTATTGATCTTGTATAACAAACTGGGACAGATATAAGCCTGACTCTAAATATGAGTGGATTACAACAAACAAGCAAGATGTGTCAAATATCAGACTCCTTTATGCAAAATAAAAGACTTTTATTCAGTATACCAGAAATATGTTTAATATGAATAATAGGAAATTTTATATATCAAACCAAACAGACCTGTATGAGGAGCACTGCAACAACATGTCCATACTCTTCAACCATTCTTACAATACTAACTGATATGTAATGCAAAAGCTCTTGCCTAATAATTTGTTGCATAATATTGGATAATAATTTGTTGCACAACATGATGCAATAGAAGAAGACCAGAAGTAAACTTGTGTGTGTGTGTGTGTGGGTGGGTGAACTTAAACCGGAAGTGTACCGGAAGTGGATAGGAAGTGGACCGGAAGTGGACCGGAAGTGGACCGGAAGTAAATGTGTGTGGGTGTATGTGGGTGTAGATGTAGCTAATAAGATTACACTTGACAAAGTATTACACTAGAGGCAATAAGCTCATATAAGCATCTTGGCTTAGTTTTAAGTGTAGTCAAAACAGTGTCAAGAGGGGCATATTTTTGACAAGCTTATGGACAACAATCTGACAGATGCAGCTTTTGTAAGTGTAGCCAAATCAATCTGAGGGGGGTCATACTTTCACGGGAAATTCCCGAGGGCTTTTTTACAAAAGTCTTGGGTTAGACAGAGCAGCACACTTGAGCAATAAGCTCATATGGACATCTTGACCTAGTTTTAAGTTTAGCCAAATCAGTCTAAGGGGGGCTCATACTTTCTCGCGCCAGTAATATCACAAAAAACACTACTTCGTCGGTACAAAACTGCAACAGTCGTTGACAGAATTCCACACGTCGTGGGTAATCCCCAGCCTGCAACGCGTGGACTCGCTGTGGATGATAGGGATGCAGCAGATCATCATGAAGGACACGCCACACTGTCGACTGTGATACTCCCACTGCACGTGCAATGCTACGGGTGCTAGTGGACGGTGTGTCGTCCACGCGAGCAAGTACGTCCTCCTCGACCGCCGCAGTGTGCACATGTCTTGGGTGACCGACATAATGGCCTGCACGTAACACACCCGATTCACCAAGGGTACGGTGCACGTTCGAAAACAACCTGCTGTTGGGTTGTCGCCTCTCCGGATACCGTCCGCGATGAAGGCGTGCAGCTGCTCGGCCATTGCCATCTGCAAGGCCGTAGACAAAATGCATGTCCCTCAGTTCTACAAATGTGTAGCGTTCCATGGTACGGTGAGGATAGTGCCTGCCAATTATGGAATACTGTACTGCAGTGCACAGGTGGCACACACACACACACACTGGTCACAACGGCTTCGAAACAACGTACTCAATTGTCGTACGTCAAGCACACCACCACCGCACCGGCTCTTTCACTGACACGCTCCCTGACGTTGCACTTCCAATCAGCCCACACGTCCGCACGGCGCTGTGGTACAATCAGCTGACGTTCCTGAGCCACCCGTGCCTGTGCTCTTCACTACCTGACCACTGCCGTCAGGTGGGGCCATGTACTCTGGGCCTTGTCATCGTGGAACACATGTAGCGTCCTTCATTCTTGCCCCATTCACCCACAACACGTACTTCGTCCGTCTTGCTCGAGCCGACTGGGAGCACTACGTACGATCGTGTGGTGTTTGTGTACACCAATGTGAGGTAACCCAGCAGTTGAAAAGACGTGCATACCCCCACGTAGCTTCATTACACGATTGTCCCACGCAGGTTATCTGTCCAGCCTTGCTCGGCCCGGTCTCACACCCACGCGGCAGTGTGCGGCTGCGGTGGTGTGAGGCCACGCTTGGTTTCGGAGCGGAAGGCTGCGGCCGAGGAGGGACTCGAGTTTTTCGGCTGGGGTTGCGCTCGGAAGCAAGCAGCCGCGTCAGGTCTGGAACATTCCGACCTCGTCCATTAGTGTCGTCCACCGTACGGAGTGGTGGGGTCCGTACGACACTCCAGCAGCCTTTCGCGCGCTCCCACCCAGCGATGTGCCTCCGGCTTCATTTCTAAGAGTCTGATTGGGTCCCATCACGACGTTTGTTACAACGTCAGTACGGGGTACGTGGTCCTATCTGTACGTGCACCTTTCATTAGCAATAACCTCCTGTGCACGTAGTTGCTGTGTTTGTCCTGCTGGCGCACGACCTCTGTGTGACATCCCCTCGGTGCTGCTACGGGGAATCCCTCGTCCCGCATTTGTTGTCTCCTTGGCAGGTACCATTCCCCGTCCGGTCCTCTTTCTCTTTTGTTGCACCGTGCTTTGTTCTTGCTGCGGTGTCTCCCCACTGTGTTTTGGGGACTCGCCTTGCGCTGCACCGCCAGCGCCGCCATTTCTGCCCCGAACCATGTACGCGTCTGTTGCCTGTCGAGTGTCACGGACCACTTTGCTTGCATTCTCGGTGTGTTTTTACATCCTACGTCGTCCTCCCGTGGTTCTGCAACCCCGCACTACTTTTCTCGACTGCACTGCTTCAGTCATGGTGTTTGTTTCCCGCTGTGCAATTGTTACTTCATGCTTCATAGCTTCTTTTCTCCCTACCGTTGTCGATCGCTACCCTTTCCCTTCACTTGTCTTGCGGGACACTCCTATTTCCTTTGTGGAACCCCATGCGCATGCGTTGCGCAGCTGCCGCCTAGTGTTTTTCGGATGGGCGACTTTGGTGTTCCTTTTGACTTCGTTTGTTCCGCCTTTCTATCTTCACTGGTACTGGCTGTACAGAGGTGTGAAGTTCATTTTCACACGTTTTCGGCGTTGTCTAGCTCCTCACGGAGGCATCTCTCGGCAAAGTGGAAGGGGAACTTTCGTCTCTATTTCATGGGAGGTATCTGTGGTTTTCGTTTGTACTATACCTTTAGAATCACCCTGTATTCTACGTGAGTGATATCTCTCTCTCTCTATACAGTTTGTAGAATCCCCCACCCCCACTACAATGGACATTCCTTAAGAACAACAATGATAATAAATACAAATGTTTAAGTCGCAGTAGCTCATGTCAACCTCCGTGACGGAGTGGTTAGCACATCGCACTATATGTCAGGGGCCCCGGATTCTAGTTCGTTTCGGACATGGATGTTTGTGTTTGTTCCAATGAGAATACAGAAAACAGAAAATTGACATACGTAAAAATTGAGAAGATGTGAATAACGGGGGATACTACCGCATATGGTATTCCTTAAAAAAAAAAGTCGTTTGGGTGCCTGAATACCATGCGAGAGACCCTGGGTTCGATCCTTGGTGGGGGAGAATCTAGATTTTTTCCACCTGGAAGCGCCCACCCAGCGTCGTATAAAGTGGGTATCTGGAGGAAATTGTGGGGGGATAAAGGATACCAGGGACGTGGTGCTGATCACATCGGCCTGTGACTGACCCAAATATGTTCATTTATTTCATTTATTAATTATTGTTTATTTTGTGTTTAATATGCATTATGATATTTATGTTGTTATCAATTACTATTTTGTTATGTTCCAAAACGTTGTCCAATTAATAAGATGTATAAGTAATTATTGATAATGTGAAATTGCGGTGTATAATTTTCTGTGCACATTTTGAACATAGCAACGAAAAAAAAGACAGTAGATCAATAAGTGAAAAAATATATGGAAATTTTATATAGTGACGTCCGAGTTCCATTGAAGTTATCAAAATCCTAATTGCTATTTCGTAAAGTGAATACTAGGATGCTTCGTTGAAGTTCAAGTTAAAGGCTTGCTTCAATAATTTGGCACCTACAGCCAGGATTGAACAAAGAAAGGACTATCTTCTGATACGTGGTGTGAAGTTTGCGCAATGGTAGTTATAGACTTTTAATTTTTATTTTGTCTTGGATTTGCAATTTGTTGAACATGTTGCGAAGACAATATTGGCGACCCTAAATATTATACTCAAGATTATTATTATTATTTGCAGTCATGGCAGATAAAACTAAAGAAACGAAGCCTAGACACTCACGTAGGCTAAAGTCTAATGTTGCATATGAAGGAACCTACTTAAATAGTAGTAATTCTCACGATGGTGACATTTGTGATGTACAGTCAGGTAAGATTGAAAGAATGGCTTTTGTGATAAACTCGATAATGACCTGAGGTATGTGCAATGTTTTGATTGTCATTCGTGGTATCATGTATCATGTTTGAAGCTTTCCGTTACAAATTGGACAATTTATTCTACCACGAACTAAAGATACTGTTGTAACAAATGTGATTCCAGTTACGATCCATATCAATTGCCGCCTTATTTGGAAAGCATAAATCCTAATTTAAATGACATACTAAACAGCATTAGAAGCATACAATTAGCTCATTTAGCTGTTGTAAGTTCTAACCAAGAACTTAAGACTCAGTGTGAACAGTCTAACCAAGAACTTAACCAGTCTAATCAAGAACATAGGACTCAGTTTGAGCAGTCTAACCAAGAACTTAAGCAGTCTAATCAAGAACTTAGGACTCAGTTTGAGCAGTCTAACCAAGAACGTAAGCAGTCTAATCAAGAACTTAAGTCTCAGTTTGAACAGTCTAATCAGGAACTTAGATCAGAATTAAATCTGTCTAATGAAGATATTCAGGTTAAGCTCGAAGTTATATCTTCGAAACAAGCTGAATTATCTAGTGCACATACACAGTTATCTTCACAGCTTGATGTTAAATTTGAAGCTGTTACATGATATTAGTCATGTTAACAATCGGCTCAATATCTTAAAGTCTGAATTTTAGGACAAGATAGATGCGGTTGGAACAGCGTGTTTACAATCAACTACACGTCTTGAATCTGTATTTGATAATAAATGTCGTAACGTTGATGTCAAACTATCTGAATTTGAAAATGTACAAGAATCATTGAAAGAACACGTGCTTGAATATGACCAACGTTTAGATAATCTCATTCAAATTATAATGACTGCTCTGCTAATATAGTTGATCTTATGTCTAGAGTCACTATTTTAGAAAGTAAAAGCGATGTTAATGCTGATGTACATAAGCATATTTCTCATTGTACAGAAAGTTCCAACAGTTTAATTCCCGTATTGAAAGTATAGAACAAAATATCCAAAAGCTTCAAGCTGATGGCAAGGAATTAACAGTCAAAATTAATTCTAACGATAATGATGAAGGTAGCGTAGCCCTTGCACATAATTCCTCTGCTTGTTATTCATCTGTTACAAATAGTAAAGGTAGAACAAAACTAACTGTTGTGGATAATATGGAATTTAATACATGTCAGAATGGAAGAACCCAGTGTGATGTTGGACTCAGTACTTCGTCTAGTGATGTATCAGATGATTCTTCTAGGACAGTTTCCGGTGAGAAGAATGTTACTATCACTCGTGCTCGTAAACATGTCCGTTGGAAGCACAAGTATAATAAATCTGTAAGATCTAGCTCTGAAGAAACTTCCGTAAAGAAATTCCGAAGTGACGACACAGAAGGTCCATTCCAAAATCGAGAGTTAGGTGCTGAGAAATATAACTACACTGATGCTTGCTATCAACTGTTTGCTACAAATACACATCCTACTTCTAGTTTTGTGCTTACTAAGAATAATGGGAATGGTAGGAATGTACATAATAATCCACATTCTCATCTAGATCAAAGCTTTAATTCTCCTTGTATGTGGTGTGATTTTAACCCACAAATATCGGAACCTAACCCACAAAATGATTGTGTTAGTAATATTTATCGTGATGCAAGTGTACCATATTCAGTTTCGAACAATCACGATGATCCTCATCCTTCTGTAAATGGTTCGAGATTGCATGATAATGGTAACACAGGGTTAAACGGAGCAAATCATATTTGCTATAATCGACCGTATAGTTCGAGAGGAAGAAGTGATCATCCTATAACTAGAAATACATGCAATGGAGAAGGAAATGCAAGAAGTGGACGTTTAAAATTAAGTGAATTATCTCAATTACCTATGTTATCGGGAAAGATAGAGCAACAATCAGAGAGAGAATATATTGAACAGCTCGATAACATATTAAATGTTGTAGGAGTGCCAACAGAAATGAAACTGCAAAGTATTCAACAATGCTTCATTGGGAGAGCTGGTTATTGGTTTCGGACTCATAAATATTCCTTTAATTCTTATGATCAGTTTGTATAAGAATTCATTAATCAGTTTGCTTCTTCGGAAGTTATCCAATCACAACTCTCCGTAATGAGGAATCGCAAATACGATCCCAGTGTACATGGTAGTTTAGAGACTTTTGCTTTAAAAACTCACTCTAGTTATTGCAATTTGGTTGAAAATCCTCAAGATATAGATGTTGTGCAGTTAATAATTAGCCAAATTATCTGATAATATTGCCAATCACATTACTTGTCACGAAATTCGTTCTGTAGATCAACTGACTAGCATGTTGAGAAGGTTAGATATAATAATATTTAGTAGAACGGGGCTTGTTGTTCTTCCTAATGAAGACAACGAACGTGAAAATATTTCAAAGGTTTTTAAGAACTCTGAACAAAATAGAGGCAAGTTAAATGTGCGGCAAGTTAATGTTCGACGTTCGAAGACCACTAGTGTTTGTACTCAGACTCCAACTAGTAGTGAGGTAGAAGCCAATGCTGTTATCAATCAAGGTTACGAAAATCGGCAGGGAAACAATATTCGAGGTCAATATTTCAACAATTTTAGGCGTACCTCTAATAATTATGGATTTCATGGAAATTTTATTGCACGAAAAAATTATAATGGCTTAAGATCTAGAAACGGAGGACAATTCCAAAATAATTACATGCAAAATAATTATAGTTCACCTACAGGACAATTTAATGATGAAAATTTGCTCAATCAATCGCGATTCTATTACAGGAATGAAAATCACAGTGCTAATAATAATACAATGCCATATCACTGTTTTCCTGCAAATTCAAATTCATTAAATTCTCAACCTGAAGCAGCAGGTTTGGTATCACAAACTAATTCTGATTCTACAAGAATGGAAAATTGTGATCAAAATACTTCGCGAATGGATCAAGTACAAGGATCGATACACCAACAAATTCCTAACTCTGCATCTTTAAATTAGTTGCGCAGAAGGAAGTGCCTCAGTCCCTCTGCTGTCCTGTTAAGAGGCAACGCTCAATTCATGATAGTGTTAGTGAAGAAGGTCATATTAATGTTGTAAATATTGCGAGTTCATCTTTCAAAACGTTTGAAATAAACTTTCTGTTAGAATGGTTCGAGGATGAACCCGACTGGACTTTTAATGAGGATGGTGTTCCTATTCCTGTAACGGAAGTTCCAATCATACATGGACTCATACGTAAACTACCTATTACTTGTATAATAGACTCTGGAAGTCAAGCAAATGCTTTAAATTAAGAAGTTTGGTGCAAAATAACATCATTGATTGGTAATCTTAGATTAGACAAGGTTGAAGATATTAGATTGTCTGGATTTGTTGGAAGTATAAGGTGCAAGATTGCTGGTTGCAAAACGATAAGCCTTGAAATTGATGATGAATATTTTCCTATGGAAATCTTTATTCTAAAGGAACTTAACGCTGTTGTTATTTTGGGAGTTCCATTCTTACGAAAGTATGAGGCTATAGTAGATCTCAGGACACAGCACATAAGTTTAGTAAGCTCTTCAGGTAAGGAAATTTGTGCGACATTAAACAATGAAGATTCTAATTTGTTACACTCTAAATGTGACGAACAATGTAGCTCTATGATTAAGAATGAACCTCAATCCAAAGTAAATAAATTGAAGTCTTGTGGATTGTTAAATTATGTGTCTGTATCAGATATCGAATCAAAATACATGCCTTCTAAGAGCGATATTTACAATAAAGTTTTTGAAATTAACAACATAATTGAAGTACAAAGACAAGATTTACTTTCACTTTTATGGAAGTACGAGGGTCACTATTTATATTTTGAGCCTTGGCAACACTGATTGAAGTTAGGCGAGATTTGACGTTTGCACGGAATCGTCTGGCATTATTGACCATAACGTACTTCAAATGTTTTGTCAATAGCTTCATTTGTGTTGTTTATGTTGCCTTGGAGATTGCGCGACAACAAAAAAATGGAATTAACTTGTGAACATTTTCGTGCGACGATTTTTTACGATTTTCGACGTGGATTATCAAGACAAGAGTGCATCGATCAACTTACTTCCACATTTGGCGATGAAGCCCCATCTTTTGCCACTGTGAAACGCTTTTATAACGAATTTAATCGTAGCCGCCATTCGCTCACCGACGAGATTCGCGAAGGTCGTCCAAAATCAGTTGTTGTTCAAGAAAACATTGATGCTGTGCAAACCCTAATACTGCAAGATCGTCATGTGACATACTGTGAGATTGAGGCAACCATAGGCATTAGTTCCACCAGCATATATAAAATATTATATGATCATTTAGCTCGTTGGATCCCACACAATTTGACAAAAACTCAAAAAGACGCTCGCGTCAATTGGTGCAAACAAATGCTCAATAAATAGAATCGTGGTGCTTCAAAAGACGTATATAAGATTGTAACAGGTGACGAATCATGGATATATGCATATGAGCCGGAACGTAAACAGCAGTCGACTGTATGGGTGTTTCAAGATGAACCCAATCCAACAAAAGTTGTTCGCGCTCGAAGCACATCGAAACAAATGGTCGCCTGTTTTTCCGGGAAAACTGGTCATGTGGCAACTGTGCCTTTAGAGGAACGTAGAACGGTCAACTCTGATTGGTACACAACAATTTGTTTGCCAGAGGTCTTCGGTCAAATACGGAAAACATACAAACGCCGTCGGATCATTCTTGATCAAGACAATGAAAGCTGTCACACATCTGGTCTAACAACCGACTTTATGAACAGTCAAAAAATCGAATTGATGAATCATCCGCCGTACAGTCCTGATTTGGCACCCAATGACTTCTTCTTGTTCCCGAATGTCAAAAATAAATTGCGTGGACAACGATTTTCGTCGGCGGAAGACGCCGTTGATGCGTTCAAAAACCATAGTATGGAGGTGTCTCAAGAAGATTGGAAAAACTGCTTTGACAAATGGTTCGAACGAATGCAAAAGTGTATTGACCATAAAGGAGAATACTTCGAAAAACAATAAAGCAGTTTTCAATGCCAAATTCCTGTTTTTTTTTTATTGTTAGGCTCAAAATATAAATAGTGACCCTCGTACTATAACCAATTTTCCGATAGACCAAGACATGCAAATGTAGAAGCATATAAAATACAATTGGATACTGAAATACCTGTATCTACTGCACCATATCCCATACCGATTGCTAGACGAAAACCTTTGGAAGAAGAACTTGCCAAATGGGAAAATTCGGGCATAATTTACCAGGAATCTTCGCCATATTTAAATTCTTTGCACACAGTCCCAAAACAAGGGGGTCTGTGGAGTTCAGTTGTGGATTTTAGGAATTTCAATAAGCATGTTATTAGTCCGCAAGTTAGAGTGGAACCAATCAATGAAATGTTGGAACGCTTTTTGGGAGCGCAGTATTTTTCTTCTATTGACTTATCTTGTGGATATTTTCAGATCCCGTTAAGTCCGGATTCATATATTTATACTGCTTTCTCATATTGTGGAATACAGTATCTCTTTCGATATCTTCCTTTTGGTATAAAGTCTGAAGTTTCTGTTTTCCAAGACAGAATGAATAAGATATTCACAAGGGAATTTAATGATTATGTTGTTTGCTACTTGGATGACCTCTTGATCTTCAGTAAAACTTGGCAGGAACATTTACGGCATATAGCAGCTGTTATTCAGAAGCTCAAGGAGACTAATATGTCAATTAAGTTTTCGAAGTGCAAATTTTCATGTAAGGAAATTTCTTTTCTTGGCCATATAATTTCTCGAAGCCAAATTAAAGTTGATTCAAGCAAGAATTCTGCAATAATAAATTTTCCGACACCTAATAACAAAAGAGCTCTTCGTAAATTCCTTGGTTTGGTCAACTGGAGACGAAAATTTATAAATAAATTTGCAGAAACTGCTCAGCCACTTTATGAACTTCTGAAATCTGATGTTCCTTAGATGTGGAAGGAATTGCATTCAGAGGCATTTGAGAAGTTACTTGAGTTAGTTATATCTCCAGAGGGTTTAGCACAACCTGATTTTTTAAAACCTTTCAACATATATGTAGATGGCTGGAAGAAGGGGATCGGTGCGGTTTTATGGAAAAATGGCGACACTTAGGAGAGGATCTCAAGATTATACAATATGCTAGCAGAGTTCTTCGCGGTAATGAGGTGACTTACAGCACGCACGAGATTGAATGTTTGGCAATTCTTTTTGCTTTTGAAAAATTTTATATATATGTTGCTGGAACCAAAGTTAATTTGTATACTGATCACAAATCATTATCATGGCTAGAGTCTGCGAAGTCATTAAATCAGAGACTTAACAGATGGTCCTTAAAACTACAAGCATTTGATTATTCCGTGCATCATATACCTGGAACTTGTAACCTAGCTGCCGATACCCTTAGTAGGTATCCTGATCTATCTACAGGCGTTCCTTTCATCAATGAATTATACATTAATTATTTGAATTTAGATATTGTTGATGAGGACACAGTTGACTTTTGGAAGGAGTGTCAAAGACTGGATCAATTCTGTTCTGAAATTATGTGGCATTTAAAGGAAGGCAATACTCCGAAAGGATCCAAAGAGATTTACACATTCCATGATGGTCTTCTGTTTCTGAAACACTTTCCAGACGATAAGTTTAAACTGGTAGTTCCAAGGGAGTTAGTACCTAGAAATCTACATCGGCTTCACGATAAGCAAAAACATTTTGGATATTTTAAGGTTCATAATAAATGCAAAGATTATTTTTATTGGCCAAAAATGAAAGATACTATTAAGGAATATCTCAGAAACTGCTTAACATGTGCAAAGACTAAGCAGGCAGTCTTCAAAATTGATAAAGTACTCTTGCATGTACATACTACAAGACCTCACAGTATGCTTTCTATAGACCTTATTGGACCTTTACCGAAATCACAAGGTCACAGCTTTATTTTAACAATTGTGGACGTTATGTCGAAATTTATAATAGCTTACAGTAGAATGACAGCACTATGTTCCTACGCGTCAGCAAAAATTTGATGAGGATGTAACATCCGCTACCACCGGATGTTACATCCGGTGGTAGCGGGCCACGAGCGATTTTATTGTTGAGTCAGCAGAACGTGTCTGATCATGTTGAAGACATCGGAAGCGGTGGGGGGAGGGGGCCAATGGATTTGTCACGTTGTTTCTTGATGTATGCTAACATAACACGTGCGTATGTTTGTGTGTGTGTGGAGGAAATGCGCGCGCAACCATTGCCTATGATTCAAAGACATGAAGAAATGATTTAAAGATGGCGCCGAAGGTGCTGTACCCCGAAAGTTTAGCGGCTAAGGTTATTGCTCTGTAAAACAAGAGGCGTCGAGGGTTCGATTCCTGGTAGAGTCAATATTGATTGATTGATAGATTGAGTTAGTTTTTTTAAGTCCGTTTTATGCACGGTAAAACTAATCAGGATTGGAGCTACAGTTGAAAAGTGGTGATTCGGACCACTATGTGCCTCCACCGAGTATCGAACCTGGGACCCCCTTGATTACAAGGCGACGATGTCAATATTGAATGGTATGGATTAGCCTGTGTGTAAATAAAGGCAACAAAATGGTTGAGTTCGAAAATCGAGTTGGGTTAGTGGTTAATGTTGTCACCTGGCAATGAAGAGGTCGCGGGTTCGATTCTCTAGGTAGTTAAATTAGGCCAATTGTTTAGTCCCGCCATTATAGTTCCCCGATTAGTCCATCTGTGCATAAATAGTGTTTGAATAAAATCAATATGGCGGCTTTGGGTTAGTGGTTATTGTTGTCGCCTGGTAATGAAGAGGTCGCGGGTTCGATTCTCTAGGTAGTTAAATGAGGCCAATTGTTTTGTCCCGCCATTATAGGTCCCGATTAGTCCATCTGTGCATAAATAGTATTTGAATAAAATCAATATGGCGGCCGCGTTTTGTGTTTAGCGGCGGCGGCGGCGGCGGCGGCGACCGGGGAGCGGCGCGGGGCGGAGCGGGGCGGCGCGGCGCGGGCGCGGGGGGTGTTTTTTATTCCGCGAGATGTTTCAACCAAGTGGTTGAGGGTTCGATTCCCAATGTTGGTGAAAATTGGATATTCAATTGTATTTGTTTAAAAGTTCCGATTAGCTTTTTGTGCACAAAGAGAAAATGAACTAATTGGAAATAGGATGTTTATGCTGTAATGAAAAGGTCCCGGGTTCGATTCACAATGTCAAATTGGCTGATAATGATGTTTTTTTTTAAAAAAAAAAAAGAAGTGTGTTGAGTCCCCATTAGTATTTAGGCAGGAACAGATATTAAAAATCAAAACAAAATGCCTTTTGATTACAACGCAAAGACTTTACCGCTAATGTATAAAGATAAATTAGAATCTGTTGTTTTGCCGTGTGGGGCCCCAGTACCGATTAGCTTAAATGCATAAAGAGTAGGTAAAATAAGCAAGATGGCCGTCACTATTGTTTTGTGATCAAAGAGGAGTCACAGGTTCGATTCAATCAAAGGAGGCAAGATTCTATGTTTCAATTCCATGTAAAAGTCTAAAGTTATGTTTCGATTAACCTCAGTGCATAAAGAGGAATTAAACAAAAGCAAGCAAAATGACGACAGATGTGATAAAAGAAAAATTGAATTAGTTTTTTATAGTAACAAGGAAAAATAGCGAATCATTGTTAGAAATAGAATGAAAATAAAGATACTTGCCTTTGCGTGTCCAGCGCTGTGCAGAAAAGCTCTCATGCTTTATCTCCGACAAGTCCACAATACACATTTTTTTTTATTGTATAGTTAATTATTAATGTTGTTATTAACACAGATTCTTACCAGTGTGAAGAAAAGCTCTCATGTTTTATCTCCGACAAATCCACAATACACACTTTTTCATTATATAGTTAATTATTAATGTTGTTATTAACACCGAGTTTTACCAGTGTGAAGAAAAGCTCTCATGCTTTATCTTCGACAAGTCCACAATACACACTTTTTTTCATTATAT
The DNA here is from genome assembly GCF_977018435.1 of Lepisma saccharinum. Lineage (NCBI taxonomy): Eukaryota > Metazoa > Arthropoda > Insecta > Zygentoma > Lepismatidae > Lepisma > Lepisma saccharinum. The sequence goes on from NC_139235.1 coordinate 24,965,929, forward strand.
AGTTAATTATTAATGTTGTTATTAACGATTGTTACCAGTAAAAATATAAACCATGAGGATTTTTAAAGGGGGTGATAAGTGAAAAAAAGCCAAGACATATATTTTATCCCTGTTTATTACCAATATTTACAAAATTCAAAAGAGCCGCACACACACACACACACACACACATACATATGTAAAATGTTTATATTGTGTCACCAGTTTATCAGCATGTTATTTAACAAGTTTTTATTCTTCAAGTTTGTTCACTCACCCACATAAGGAATTGTGTCACTATCATATCCATTTTCTGCTGCAACCACTGAATTAAAATGTTTCACTATTTTTTCCACAAGCATGTTCTCGCAAAAAACAAACACTTCTTTGGAAAGTCTTTTTCCGTCGATGTTTTGTATAGACAAAGGCTCAGGTTTTGTACATCCATGTAGATGGGAAAGCACAAACTTCTCCTTATTACATGCATGGACAGGGGAAATATCTGTGCAACCGAAACATTGTTCGCGAAGGTCGAGAATGCAAGATTCCACACAGTTTCCAAAATATGATTTCAGATACGGCGACACTGTTTCACACATAACTTTCGCATGCTCGATGCACACAAATATCTTCATAAAGTTCCGCCACGAACTTTCTGCGATGAACACTATCTCCAGGGAACCGTAAGCTGGTTTTTTCCTTATAATGATCTGACGGCGATTGTACAGTGTGGTTATCAGCAATTCATGTTGCTCACTTAGTGGGTAGGAAACACGAGGCTGCTCACCTGGAATAGCGATGTAATTTTCGATTACTGGAAACAATTCCTGAAGAGCGTGCCACTCCTGCAACTGTAGTTCAACACCGGCCGCCCCGCTTCTGTGTAGCCTGACCACAGGTTGGAAATCCAGATGAGAGGAAAGTCCGATTGAGATAACTTTTGTTTTCGAAGCATTCAAATAGTAGACGTGATCAAATAATATCGACTGGCGTATAAGACTAGTTACTTGTTTTTGTTCTTCAGGTAAATGCTGATCGCTCTCTTTCTGAAGAACCCCCTTGAAATTAGTGTACGGTTGAAATCTTTTTTTCAGCGGCATCGAAATAGAGGATTCCATGACTAAGAACTGCGAGATACTGCATGTCGCAGCGTGCAGGTATACATTTGAAGAAATGCGTGGGTGTGTTTTTGAGACGCATGCGCGCGTAGCAAACCAAGCATGTGCTGGACAAAAAAGGTGGAGGGGGCGGGGCATTACAAAGATCAATGGTGAGAGAAAAATCAGCAGAATATCATAAACGTCATATTGAGGAAATATTGGATAACAAATATTAATTAATTTAATTAAAGCATCAACCGCATTGTCGATCTGAAATTAGGTTTATAGACAGGGGACAAAATGGAAAATATCGACGATGTTCTAGTATTGGTTTGTTTCTGTATTTCCATCGGTATAATCCTCCACCACATTTGAAGCATACTGTTTTATCCTCTTTTTGAATGTAAAATAATCCTGCTTCGGACAGAGCTTCTACAAACGGGAATTCTTTTGATTGCCAGTTTCTGAAAGAGGACAATCTAGCATTGAAAGATCTCATCTCTGGATATTGCGTCATTGTTCTGTAAAGACACAAAACAAGATAAATATTATAAGTAAGCTGTTGTAAACTGTAACGCTACAAAATTATTAATATACTATTAGGACTATATGTAACTTGTATAAAATTTCAAACAGTATTTACTGTCAATATTTTCTAGTATACGTACCGAGTATTATAAATTTAATTTACGAGTCAGCAAATAAGTTGTTATAATATTGTCGTTTTTTATCGGTACTGGGAATAAAATTTGAAATTTATGCATGGGTTTACCAGAGGCTCTATGGAATAAATACAGAAAACAGTAATGCCCACAGTACACAGACCCGTAACTTTGTATCTGATGAGTGTTGTACGTATAGAATTTAGAGTTATTTTCCAAAAATCGCAAATGGTTATGCACATGTGGAGGTTTTCCGTAACTATCAAAAAATTCCCCCCGGGAGTTACTGTCTATGTAAATTGCTACCCAGTGCTTCCCGGGGCTATCTTTGGGATCTGTATTTACAATCAACGCTGCTGGTAGTTCCACATGTACAGGTAATTCATTAGCTGCGAAAACCCCAACATGATGATTGTCAAAGGCTCTATTTGATATTAACCCGTGAAGCAAATTTAAAGTCGACAGCATTGCTGGACACTAAATAGTAATATTGTGCAACTCACCTTTTTATACTTCAAAGTAGACGGTACACGTCACAGTAGATTCCAGAACCAATTTGATCTGGGCCACCAAGCTGTTTATCGTTGTTGAAACAATGGAGAGCTATCTAACACAACGCTGATGCTCGAAATATGTAGGCGGGGTTTACAAACGCGCATGCGTACAATGCTATCAGGCATTTGTTGTGCTGTTGTAAAATGAATTTTGTACTATAAGAAAATTGTCTGTATGTGTGTGTATATATATATATATATATATATATATATATATATATATATATATATATACAGACACACACGCATATTTATTTATTGATGAAGTATATATATATATATATATATATAATACAATACAATATAATATATATATATGTAATTTGAAGATACAACATATCAGTAAAATCTAACAACTAGAAAAATATTCATAACATTCGACTTTTATATTATATGTAATTTAAAACATTCTTCACAGTTTGAGAAATGGAGTGCTTGTGGAAACACCCGTTCTCTGCAATTTTGGCTGGTCCATCAGGATGTGGAAAGACATATTTTGTGAAGCATTTTCTCCAGTGTTTACCCCAAATGGTAAATGTAAAATTCAACAATATTTTGGTGTGCTACGGGGAATGGCAATCTGCATACAATGATTTCCCTGGTTTTGTACAATTTCGGGAAGGAATGCCTAATATTGACCAATTTGTGCCAAATTCTGGACCTCATCTTATTATTATCGATGATCAGATGAGGGAATGTGATCAAAGAGTCACAGATTTATTTACAAAAGGGTGTCATCATCGTGATATTAGTCTTTTCTTTATCACTCAAAATCTATTCCATCAGGGAAAAGGGAATAGGGATATATCTTTAAATAGTCATTATATTGTATGCTTCAAAAATCCAAGAGACAGAGCCCAAATTAATTATTTATCTAGACAAGTATACCCGGAGAATCCAAATTTTATAAAAGATGCATATTACAATGCCACCGCTGAACCCCATGGATATTTGCTGTTTGATCTGAAGCAGAACACTCCGGAAGAAGTACGTTTTCGGTCGCGGATATTTCCCGACGATGATATCAATTATGTATATATTCCTACAAAAAAAGCAAACATAATCACTAGTCGTTTATTCTGTCATCATGGCTCCAAGAGTGAAACACGCTAAAGTGCTCCAAGTTTTGTCGGATGCTAAACCAGCTCTTCGCACAGCGATATTACAAGCTGCTGATTCTTCCTTAGTTAATTCAATCTGTGAGTGTTGTTACAATGTTCTAAAAGGGAATGTTCCTCTTTCAACACCTCAGAAAACAAGATTGAGCCGGTACAAGAAGGTGATACGTAATCTCTCTGCCAAAGGACACTCTACAAAGCAGAAGAAACAGATACTAGTGCAACACGGAGGATTTCTACCTGCGTTATTAGCCCCTTTAATAGGAGGTGTGTTATCAAGTTTATTTAAGTGAAAAAAATCTGAACATGGAGCATGCCAAAAAAATGGTTATAATACCTCAAGAATTTATGGATAACATGAGACATCCTGTTATGTCTGCACCGTCTACATCCTTATCGCAATTGTATCAGGATATGCAAGTAATTTTGAATCTCAAAGGTCTTTCGGATGATGAAAAATGGAATCGTTACAGTATTGTGCTCCAAAAATTTCTGTCTATTACTCGAAAACAAAGAGAACCTGTGTCGCTACCGATTACAGAATCTACTGAGAAGTTGACTGATATGAAAGAAGAAATTCTAGCTGCTACACCTAGCATGTATCGTAGAAAAGCCGAACTGTTGTATGAACGTCTTTTACATAATAGTAATATTGATTGGGATAAATATGGGGCAGTTTTTATTAACAATAATAAAATTGAAGGCTCAAATATTGTCGATCTAGTATCGGATATAATTCGACCACGAAAAACAAGCAATCCTGTTGGGTGGCAACTATTCAATAGAGCTCTGGCGTTATCTAATATTCCTCAAGAATATATTGGAAACCCCCGGAGACAGGAGTTTATTCAACAGATTGTTTTTGGCAACCCCGGACGCCATGTTCCGCTGTCCGGAGCTAACCAAGAAGAGGCACAAGAATTAACAGAAGCAGAAGAAGAAGAAGAAGAAGAAAAGGAACCAATTTCTTTTGTATCATCATTTCCAGGGCACAAACGTAAACGTACTGTTCCAGTTTGGTCAAGATACAAACCATGAGCGAAAAAAATATTAGAGAATATCTGGAACAAACCATCTCATCCAGCATCCTATTCTACAGCTTCAACACTATGGAAAGCTGTAAAAAAATCCATACCATTGTCAACAATCAAACATTGGTTGACAAAGCAAACTGCATACACTTTGCATAGACCTGTAAAGCGTCGATTTCCGAGAAACTTTTATTTTGTGCATAATATCGATGACCAATGGCAGGCTGACTTGAATGACATGCAGAGTTTGCGGAATCACAACAAAGGGTACAGATATATACTCACAGTTATCGATATTTTTAGCAGGCATGCTTGGGCTGTCCCTGTAAAAAATAAAACTGGTGTATGTATAAAAAAGGCTTTCCAGCAAATTTTCAAACAAAGCAAAAGAAGACCTTTGAAATTACAAACTGACAAAGGCCGTGAGTTTACCAGCAGTATTGTGCAGGAATATCTCAAAAAACAAAATGTAATTTATTTTACAACAAAGAATCCTGATATTAAAGCTAGTATTGTTGAAAGATTCAACAGAACTTTAAAGGAACGCATGTGGAAGTATTTTACTAAGCAAAGAACCAGCTGTTATGTTAATGTGCTCCCAAAGCTTTTGAAAGCTTATAATCATAAAATTCACTCGAGTATTAAAATGGCACCAGCAGATGTTACTCCTGAGAAGGTTTTGAAAGTATGGCACAATATGTATGACAAAAAACTCAAATCTGATTCATCTCCACTATTGTCATTGAAGATGCCATTCAAAATAGGAGATACAGTGAGAATAACAAAAACCAAAAAACGCTTTGACAAAGGTTACATGGAAAATTGGACAAGAGAAATATTTGTGGTGGAACGTATTTTGAAAAGAAATCCTCAAGTGTATGAATTAAAAGATCTACAAGGACATAAAATCGATGGAACATTTTATACGGAAGAGTTGCAATTGGTCCGCTTACCGGATATGCATGAAATTGATAAAATCCTTGCGACCAAAGGTAAAGGAGCCAGTAAAAAGTTGTTAGTTCATTGGAAAGGTTACTCCAGATTATTTGACAGTTGGATTAGCGCATCGTTTTTGGAGTCAAAAAAAGAGAGAGAGAGGCATAAATTTATGTAGGTATTCTCATCAGTGGTACAAATAACCTTCATAACACATCATGAGAAAAGCAAACGCTTTCTACCTTACTTTGCCTAGTAACAGTTCCATGAAATATTTCCCAAGTAATACTCTAACTAATTACACCACAAAGCTTCAGAACCGTGTGGAGTTGGACACCAACAAATGGGAGATGGCATTGGTAGAAGTGCATTATCCTTATTCAATACTAAACATTACAAGATTTAACAACTATATTCAATATAAATCTATGGATGACGTCAAATGGAACGAACTTCGAATATTCGAAGGCTATTACGCATCTATAAACAGCATTGTTGCAGAAATCAATAAATATTCTGAAACATTAAATTTTAGTCTCCGAAATCATCCTGCGTACAAACATGTGACTGTTGATATATCTACCAAGCAGAGAAACATAAATGTACGATTGTCACCTCAACTGGCACGGATATTAGGTTTTAAACCGACCGATGATCTATCAGAAGTAAAAATTGGACGCTCGCCTCCAAATGTTGTGAGAGAAATTCCTTCCCAGATGTATATTTACACAGATATTGCGGAATCACATATGGTGGGAGATGCTGTCGCCCCTCTATTACGTATTATAAACATTAATCCTATGGAACATACTTTTGGAAGTGATGGTGTGCAAATTTTCGATTCACCACATTACATCCCAGTGCAGAAACATAATTTCGAACAAATAGAAATTGACTTAAGGGATAGCACTGGTGCACACATCCCATTCTCCTTCGGACTAGTGTGTTTGAAACTTCATTTTAGACGTTGTGGTGAAAAGCTCTGATTATGAATGACCCATATTTTCAATACTACCATCAACAAGCTGGATCTGGTGTGGGTAACATATATTACGGTGCTGCCTATCAAAAAGGACATGGCATTGGAAGTTTTCTTGGAGGACTTTTTCGGTCAGCTTTGCCTCTTATCAAAAAAGGAGCGAAAGCTGTAGGGAAAGAAATGTTAAAAACAGGGGTAAATGTGTTAGGTGATGTTGTAGACAAAACACCCCTAAAACAGTCACTACAATCCAGAATTTCGGATGCCAGATCAAATCTTAAAAGAAAAGCTGAAACAAAGCTAAAGGAAATGATTGGTTCAGGTTATCAGGGGCATAAACATTTCAAAAGGAATCACTCTGCTTCGGGACAGCGAACTGGAAGGATCGCTCAGAGAAAGAAGAGATCCAGTGCCAATACAAACACCAAGAAAACAACCAAACGCAACCGTAAGAAAATTCAAATAACATCAGATATTTTTGATTAGATATGGCGCTAATTAGGGAGAAATCATGCGAGTGTTTTAAAAGTGAATTGGATATTTTCTCGGTAAAACCTACTCAGACAAGCATCTTAGAACACCACACCATCGGATACAAACCTGTTAGTTCTCTGGCAGATAATGCCCCCACCGAGTTTGTAATACCTGGACATGGTGATGATTATATGGATTTAGCACACACAATGTTGAATATAGATGCCAGAATTGTAAAAACGAATGGTCAGTTATTGCTACCCACAGATAAAACAATTGGACCTGTCAATGATTTTCTCAATGCAATGTTCAGCGAAGTACAAATCTACTTAAATAACAAACTCATCTCGTTTCCATCTCACATGCACCCATACAGGTCTTATTTTGAAAAAGCACTGAACTATGACATATCTGCAAAATCATCTCATCTCCAAAGTGCATTGTGGTACAAAGATACAGCAGGCGCTTTTGATAACGTTTCGGAAGACAACAAAGGCTTTACAAAACGTAACCAACTAACAAAACAGAGTAAAACATTTGATATGTTTGGTTACTTGCATTCTGATATTTTCAATCAAGAGAAATTTTTGATCAATGGAGTGGAAATGCGAATAAAACTGATTCCTTCGAAAAACACTTTCTGCTTGATGGGATTAGATGACAGTGAAGGCAAAGTGGAAATTCTGGATGCTACACTATATGTGAGAAAAGTATCGGTCAGTTCATCCATCAAACTTAGTCACAATCGCATATTGCAAAAACATACAGCAAAATACCCTCTAACAAGAGTACAACTTAAAGCTGTAACTATTCCAAAAGATATTGTTTCAAAAACAATTGACAATGTGATACTTGGACGTCTTCCGAAACGATTAGTTGTGGGGTTTGTTACCAACGATGCATTCAACGGCACTCTGTCTACAAACCCATTCAATTTTCAACATTTCAATTACAACTTCTTTACTTTATATGTTGATGGAGTCCAAATTCCCGGCAAACCACTTCAACCAGACTTTGAAAACAACAAGTACATAACAGCATATCACACATTATTCTCTGGAACAGGGATACACTATATGGATGAAGGAAACAATATATCGCGTGAGGAATACCCCCAGGGATACGCATTACTTGTTTTCGATATAACACCAGACGCAGCTGCAAGTGCCATATCCCACTGCAGTCTTCAACGGCAAGGGGCTGTTAGCTTGGAAGTCCACTTCAAATCGGCTTTGGAATCTACTGTGACTTGTGTTATCTACTCTGAATTTGACGCTCTCATGGAAATTAATAATCAAAGAGATATTCATCTGGATTAATTGTATAACAAGGTGAGTTGCACAATATTACTATTTAGTGTCCAGCAATGCTGTCGACTTTAAATTTGCTTCACGGGTTAATATCAAATAGAGCCTTTGACAATCATCATGTTGGGGTTTTCGCAGCTAATGAATTACCTGTACATGTGGAACTACCAGCAGCGTTGATTGTAAATACAGATCCCAAAGATAGCCCCGGGAAGCACTGGGTAGCAATTTACATAGACAGTAACTCCCGGGGGGAATTTTTTGATAGTTACGGAAAACCTCCACATGTGCATAACCATTTGCGATTTTTGGAAAATAACTCTAAATTCTATACGTACAACACTCATCAGATACAAAGTTACGGGTCTGTGTACTGTGGGCATTACTGTTTTCTGTATTTATTCCATAGAGCCTCTGGTAAACCCATGCATAAATTTCAAATTTTATTCCCAGTACCGATAAAAAACGACAATATTATAACAACTTATTTGCTGACTCGTAAATTAAATTTATAATACTCGGTACGTATACTAGAAAATATTGACAGTAAATACTGTTTGAAATTTTATACAAGTTACATATAGTCCTAATAGTATATTAATAATTTTGTAGCGTTACAGTTTACAACAGCTTACTTATAATATTTATCTTGTTTTGTGTCTTTACAGAACAATGACGCAATATCCAGAGATGGGATCTTTCAATGCTAGATTGTCCTCTTTCAGAAACTGGCAATCAAAAGAATTCCCGTTTGTAGAAGCTCTGTCCGAAGCAGGATTATTTTACATTCAAAAAGAGGATAAAACAGTATGCTTCAAATGTGGTGGAGGATTATACCGATGGAAATACAGAAACAATCCAATACTAGAACATCGTCGATATTTTCCATTTTGTCCCCTGTCTATAAACCTAATTTCAGATCGACAATGCGGTTGATGCTTTAATTAAATTAATTAATATTTGTTATCCAATATTTCCTCAATATGACGTTTATGATATTCTGCTGATTTTTCTCTCACCATTGATCTTTGTAATGCCCCGCCCCCTCCACCTTTTTTGTCCAGCACATGCTTGGTTTGCTACGCGCGCATGCGTCTCAAAAACACACCCACGCATTTCTTCAAATGTATACCTGCACGCTGCGACATGCAGTATCTCGCAGTTCTTAGTCATGGAATCCTCTATTTCGATGCCGCTGAAAAAAAGATTTCAACCGTACACTAATTTCAAGGGGGTTCTTCAGAAAGAGAGCGATCAGCATTTACCTGAAGAACAAAAACAAGTAACTAGTCTTATACGCCAGTCGATATTATTTGATCACGTCTACTATTTGAATGCTTCGAAAACAAAAGTTATCTCAATCGGACTTTCCTCTCATCTGGATTTCCAACCTGTGGTCAGGCTACACAGAAGCGGGGCGGCCGGTGTTGAACTACAGTTGCAGGAGTGGCACGCTCTTCAGGAATTGTTTCCAGTAATCGACAATTACATCGCTATTCCAGGTGAGCAGCCTCGTGTTTCCTACCCACTAAGTGAGCAACATGAATTGCTGATAACCACACTGTACAATCGCCGTCAGATCATTATAAGGAAGAAACCAGCTTACGGTTCCCTGGAGATAGTGTTCATCGCAGAAAGTTCGTGGCGGAACTTTATGAAGATATTTGTGTTCATCGAGCATGCGAAAGTTATGTGTGAAACAGTGTCGCCGTATCTGAAATCATATTTTGGAAACTGTGTGGAATCTTGCATTCTCGACCTTCGCGAACAATGTTTCGGTTGCACAGATATTTCCCATGTCCATGCATGTAATAAGGAGAAGTTTGAGCTTTCCCATCTACATGGATGTACAAAACCTGAGCCTTTGTCTATACAAAACATCGACGGAAAAAGACTTTCCAAAGAAGTGTTTGTTTTTTGCGAGAACATGCTTGTGGAAAAAATAGTGAAACATTTTAATTCAGTGGTTGCAGCAGAAAATGGATATGATAGTGACACAATTCCTTATGTGGGTGAGTGAACAAACTTGAAGAATAAAAACTTGTTAAATAACATGCTGATAAACTGGTGACACAATATAAACATTTTACATATGTATGTGTGTGTGTGTGTGTGTTTGCGGCTCTTTTGAATTTTGTAAATATTGGTAATAAACAGGGATAAAATATATGTCTTGGCTTTTTTTCACTTATCACCCCCTTTAAAAATCCTCATGGTTTATATTTTTACTGGTAACAATCGTTAATAACAACATTAATAATTAACTATATAATGAAAAAAAGTGTGTATTGTGGACTTGTCGAAGATAAAGCATGAGAGCTTTTCTTCACACTGGTAAAACTCGGTGTTAATAACAACATTAATAATTAACTATATAATGAAAAAGTGTGTATTGTGGATTTGTCGGAGATAAAACATGAGAGCTTTTCTTCACACTGGTAAGAATCTGTGTTAATAACAACATTAATAATTAACTATACAATAAAAAAAAATGTGTATTGTGGACTTGTCGGAGATAAAGCATGAGAGCTTTTCTGCACAGCGCTGGACACGCAAAGGCAAGTATCTTTATTTTCATTCTATTTCTAACAATGATTCGCTATTTTTCCTTGTTACTATAAAAAACTAATTCAATTTTTCTTTTATCACATCTGTCGTCATTTTGCTTGCTTTTGTTTAATTCCTCTTTATGCACTGAGGTTAATCGAAACATAACTTTAGACTTTTACATGGAATTGAAACATAGAATCTTGCCTCCTTTGATTGAATCGAACCTGTGACTCCTCTTTGATCACAAAACAATAGTGACGGCCATCTTGCTTATTTTACCTACTCTTTATGCATTTAAGCTAATCGGTACTGGGGCCCCACACGGCAAAACAACAGATTCTAATTTATCTTTATGCATTAGCGGTAAAGTCTTTGCGTTGTAATCAAAAGGCATTTTGTTTTGATTTTTAATATCTGTTCCTGCCTAAATACTAATGGGGACTCAACACACTTCTTTTTTTTTTAAAAAAAAAAACATCATTATCAGCCAATTTGACATTGTGAATCGAACCCGGGACCTTTTCATTACAGCATAAACATCCTATTTCCAATTAGTTCATTTTCTCTTTGTGCACAAAAAGCTAATCGGAACTTTTAAACAAATACAATTGAATATCCAATTTTCACCAACATTGGGAATCGAACCCTCAACCACTTGGTTGAAACATCTCGCGGAATAAAAAACACCCCCCGCGCCCGCGCCGCGCCGCCCCGCTCCGCCCCCGCGCCGCGCCCCGGTCGCCGCCGCCGCCGCCGCCGCCGCTAAACACAAAACGCGGCCGCCATATTGATTTTATTCAAATACTATTTATGCACAGATGGACTAATCGGGACCTATAATGGCGGGACAAAACAATTGGCCTCATTTAACTACCTAGAGAATCGAACCCGCGACCTCTTCATTACCAGGCGACAACAATAACCACTAACCCAAAGCCGCCATATTGATTTTATTCAAACACTATTTATGCACAGATGGACTAATCGGGGACCTATAATGGCGGGACTAAACAATTGGCCTAATTTAACTACCTAGAGAATCGAACCCGCGACCTCTTCATTGCCAGGTGACAACATTAACCACTAACCCAACTCGATTTTCGAACTCAACCATTTTGTTGCCTTTATTTACACACAGGCTAATCGAGACCATTCAATATTGACATCGTCGCCTTGTAATCAAGGGGGTCCCAGGTTCGATACTCGGTGGAGGCACATAGTGGTCCGAATCACCACTTTTCAACTGTAGCTCCAATCCTGATTAGTTTTACCGTGCATAAAACGGACTTAAAAAAACTAACTCAATCTATCAATCAATCAATATTGACTCTACCAGGAATCGAACCCTCGACGCCTCTTGTTTTACAGAGCAATAACCTTAGCCGCTAAACTTTCGGGGTACAGCACCTTCGGCGCCATCTTTAAATCATTTCTTCATGTCTTTGAATCATAGGCAATGGTTGCGCACGCATTTCCTCCACACACACACAAACATACGCACGTGTTATGTTAGCATACATCAAGAAACAACGTGACAAATCCATTGACCCCCTCCCCCCACCGCTTCCGATGTCTTCAACATGATCAGACACGTTCTGCTGACTCAACAATAAAATCGCTCGTGGCCCGCTACCACCGGATGTAACATAACACCAGCCGCATCAAATTTTTGCTGACGCGTAGGAACATAGTGCTGTCATTCTACTCTTACCCATTGAGAAAAGCTACAACCAAGGAAATTATAAATAAGTTCCAACTACAATATTTTTATTACTATCCACTTTCTAACGTAATTTTGTCTGACAATGGATCTCAATTTCGATCAGCTGAGTGGAAGAGTTTTGTAGAATCGAATGAAATAAAACATATTACAACATCAGTGTATTCACCTTTCGCCAATCCAATTGAGCGATACAATAAGAAAATAATCAGGCTTCTAAGACTGTATACAAAGGATAATCATCAACAGTGGTTTAAACACTTAAGCGTAATTATTGGACTTCTAAACAATTCGGTATCTGAGGTTACAGGATTTACACCGAATGAATTGTTTCATCATGATAGTGTCAAGAATACAGTATTACATCAAATTAATTGGCCATCTGAACTGGAGAAGGTGACGTGGCAAAATAAGTGCCTAATGGCAAAAATAAGAATGAAGAAAAGGGTTATAATCAAAACGAAGGAAGAGGATGGAAGGAGTGTCACAATCGCAGTCAACGATATTGTCCTTGTTAAACACCACGAGAAGAGCAGCTTCCTTAATAAGAAAATTCACAAATTTCTGGATTTATGGTTAGGTCCTTACTCAGTTAAAAATGTTAAAAACAATTATGTGGAACTTATATCTCTAGATGGGAAGAAATCTGTAAATAAGCAAAATGTATCTAATGTAAAGAAGTTTAATTGTTCAGCCGACAGGAAAACAGAGTTGCTTAAATCTGCCTAAATAATTCTTGAATGTAGTTATTGTAAGATAACTACGGACACTTCTACAATGAAAAATGCTGGATATTTCCATAGTCAATAATATTGTTTATTCATTTAATGTACTGAATGTGTGCAACTAAAACAAAATGAAAAATATGTCAGTCAAGTTTGATTCACGGAGATCATAGTTAACTGAAATAATATTCTTTGATAAAAGTAATTATGTTGTAATTTTAAAATGTAATGTTCATAAGTTTGGAACTAAATGTGGTAAAATTTTTCATATTTACAGAACTGAAACAAATCGAAAATTTTCACCCGGAAAGGGTGCGTATTGTGACTGACTTAAAGATGCTCATTTATTTTATTCATTATTTATTGTTTAATTTTGTGTTTAATATGCATTATGATATTTATTTTGTTATCAATAACTATTTTGTTATGTTCCAAAACGTTGTTGAATTAATAAGATGTATAATTAATTATTGATAATGTGAAATTGCGATGTATAAATTTCTATACACATTTTGAGCACAGCAATGAAAAAAAAGACAGTAGATCAATAAGTGAAAAAAATATATGGACATTTTATATAGTGACGTCCGAGTTTCATTGAAGTTATAAAAATCCTAATTGCTATTTCGTAAAGTGAATACTAGGATGCTTCGTTGAAGTTCAAGTAAAAGGCTTGCTTCAAGCTCCACCGTCGACCATGATCAAAAAGTGTGGGGCTCTAACTCCACACCCCCTATACGCCATCATGGCGTCGCGCAAAGCACAGGAGAGCACTTTATTTAGTAATAAATATAAATATACGAAGACTTATATTATGTACCAGTAACATAAGTAAAAGACATATTAGTCTTCGCAAAATATGTTATTACAATTAATGATCGATTTGTGTAATTTGGTTGCAAGAAAATTTTCAGCATAAAGTAACTGTAAAAGTAACTTTCAGTTACATTTGAAGGACATGTAACTGTAAAGTTACATTTGAAGGACATGTAACTGTAAAGTTACATTTGAAGGACATGTAACTGTAACTGAGTTACTTTTAAAAACGAGTAACTGTAACTGTTACTTTTGTTAAGCAAGTAACTGTAACTGTAACTAGTTAATATTTTAAAAGTAACTTTACGAACAATGGAAGGATGCTTCTTTGTTTTCCCTCAGTCTTCCTTTTTGGGTCTTTGTATAGTGGATAGTCTACTCTTATGTCATTAAATTCCATGTCATTCATTCCTTTCCTTCGAGCAACATGTGCATGGTGAGTTCTGCATGAAGAAGGTGAGAAAGTAAAATATTTAGGAAACTTTCGAGGGCGATACTAATTTCCTTTTGCATGACCATTATCGTTAGTGAACAGTAGGGTTGCATACGCTTATCAAATACTTATAAACTCTAGCTCAAGGGAATCAATTTGTGCTTGCGTAGTATTACCATGTGACTTCAGTATGATTTTATTATCGTTTTATACCGAGGTAAACAATGTTACTTGCACCACACAAACTCTACTTCCATCTGAAGATCTGAGCAAGATGTGTTGAGGTGAACCCTCAAATAGTTGAACGTGAAACTGGTATTCGGACAGTTGGCCAGAGTATCACGCCACATACAGGCAAGAGAGGTACAATTCCACGTGCATATTGCACAGTGCCATGAAGGCACATTTACGGGTGTGGAGGTGATGTGATCAGCACCACGCTCCGCATTGCATCTGGTATAGCAATCTGCTTCCAAAATTGGACGGCGTCTGATTCACAATGCTGCACGTATTCTATATCAGCGGAGTCCCCTGACCACGAACCATCGACGCTTGAGGCAACAATTGACTCGTGAGCACACACAATGGCGTGCGAATAGACAACATTTCGTGTTTTCGGACGGGTCCTGCTTTATCGTAGACTACAGTGATGGTCGAATACGCGTCTTAGAGAATGCACTGCCCCGCCACGGCAGGTGTGATGACGCAGGGTGCCACAGAGTATAACTCGGGATCTTGGTTTGTAAGAATCGAGGGTCCTCTCTACAGCATCAAGGAACTTGTAGAGGCAGAAGTAATGGACTCCTGGCTCTATATGCCAGCACGATACTGTCCGATCACATGTTCACGCCTTCTTCGCAGCTTCCCAGATAACGCTTCTTTTCTTTTCCGGCAGGACAGGAGTGATCATGGCGGTTTTGCATTTTTGTTCAAGTTCCTGCAACATTTGTTGCCCTGCCTTCTAGTTTTGCTACTTGCGGCTTCTTTTTCCTGTCTTGCTTTAGTTTGTTTTGATACTTTCCCCTTTCGCACTACTGTCGTGCTTATAGGGAATTTGATATTGTACTACATTGTAGGATTTATGTATATTATATTAGAATTAGACTAAAGCCACTGAAGAGTTTGAGTCAAATAGGTACACATTTTAGGTGAATTCTTATTTTGTAGCACACAACAATATCCAAGCAACTGTTTGCCAAACAAAGGTCACACCGCTCCACAATCAACAATAACAATTATCGAACATTGTAGCACTTTTACTGTTTAAGTTCTTGTTGTGTTTGTTTCGGCCACAGCTCAACATTGCACTGTAAATTAAAATTAATTTAAATTTAATTGAAGAAAGGGAGCATCATGTAATGTAGAATGGATCTACGTTTCCCTAAAGGTTTGCCAATTCTGTCAGAATTGAAGCAGAGGTGCATCGTATACGAACATTTTTCCCTCAATAATTTCTATTGTTTTATGCGAATCCAGATATATGAGGTGTGCTAGGGGGGTTCGGCCCTACCTCTCCATCTACTAAGGGGCCTCCGCTGGGGAAGTGGAAATAGCTTTAAAAAATGTATTCGGCAGTCTCGTTAGCCGAGTACATGAAGTGGTCGATTTGCGATCCTAGTACCGAAGTACCCGGGTTGGAGTCCCGGCGGGCGTGGCTATGGGTGTTCCATGTGACTTCCCATTCATCAATTTCATCCAATCATGGCTCATCCTCATCGGCGCCAAAAGTTACAGAAAATCGACGCTTAATAAGACAAATGTATATGCAAAAAAAGAAATGATTTAAACATCAAAAGTAATCATGAATAATAACGACCTATCAGCTGTATCTTAAGGCATGATTAATTTGAATAAGAAACATGCACAATACATTTTCAAATGTCGTGTGGAGAATTGGCGTATTTTAAAGCAGCGAAGAAAAACAAAGCGAAATTGAAATATGTTAATCTTTAATTAACGGAATTATCTTGAAACAATTGTGTGACAATAAACGTTCATCACTGCGACATCATTTTGTGTCGTCCGTTCTTGTTTGTGATTGTCCTTTCATCCATTTCATCTTATCACTATTCATCTTCTTCTTCGCGATTAGCCAAAAGTGACAGAAAAGCGAACTAAAATAAACTAAAGAATCACCCCCAAGACCGATCACTATACTACACTGCTGCTGCTACTACTACTATTAATAATAATAATAAAGTATTTACCTGTTACAAAACAGGGCAAAGCGAAGCAAAATTCTTTTGCGCATACTTTTAAAAATGTCTATAACTTTCACGAGATGGTACTGCAAAATCTACTGGTGGTTCACCGTTGGTTAATTCTATAGTTTTTCACAGTAAGCAACAAAAACTTTAAAACTATGCGTCCAGCTTCTCTACCGTACATGACAAAATAATTATATGTATAATTTATTTTAGAGCTGTTCTATACCTTGTGTTATTATTATCGTGGGGGGTCCGAATGAAATGTCTAATTAATTATTTAAGTAAGGGAAAATGTGACATTGATTGCCATGTGTTCATGTCGTCGTTAGATTTTTCACAGTGGAGCCACTGCAATTGTTAGGTGATATCACTCTTGTTCTGAATGCATTCCGTTTTTGCAAATAAACAAGTATACTATTAGATTTTAACGGTAAGTTATTGTAAATGTTATGAACTTATAATAGTGCATAATTTTACAGTGAAATCACTTTTGTCCTGACTGTCTGTAATGACACATGTATTAGCCAATGAAACTATAATAAGTTTGGAGCAAGCGTTAGTATCAGATTGGCTGAAGGGTGGACGAAATAGTTTCGGTGGTCAATATTAGTTAGATTCTCTCTATGTCTTTATTTCTCTCCATTTTGATTGGTTGATTGAATGAGTTAATGTTTTAGGTGCACTTTATGCACAGCAAGGCTAATCGGGACTGGACCTACAGTTTAAAGTGGAATCGGAATCACTACACGCTTCCAGCGAGTATCGTACCAGGAACTCCATGATTACAAGGCAACGACGTTGCCACTGCGCAATCGGGGAGGCCAACCTAAATTTATTCCACCCTTCACCTCTTGTATTCCTGTATTCCTCTATCCGTTCTTCTCATTAATCATTCTTCCTCCATTTTTCTCTTCTATTTTGATCCGCTTCTCTCTCTCTCTTTTAGTACTTCTTGTCATTGTCAAAGTGAAAGTCTGTCTTGAGTCCACTTTCTGGACAGATAGCGACGTAAATAAAAAAAATCATACCAATTCATTTGTCTTCCATAGGTGTGAGATTCTTTGAGTGTAGCTTGTTTTTTGAGTCTAATTACTTTGTGCACAAAATGGCTAATCGTAACTGGACATGTAGTTTAATCCGTAATCCGAATCACTATGTGCCTCCACCGAGTATCGAACCCTGGACCCTTGGTTACAAGGCAACGATAAATGTGATTCCTGCTGCACTACAAAAGATTCTAAAAAAATCTCATTAGGCTTTTTAGGTGTTCAATATGGTAGCATGGAACCCTTTTAGGAGGGTAGATTCCTCCATAACCCACCTGGTGGCGACCTCCCACGATTTGGAACATTTGCGTCCCAGATAAAACGTTGGTAGATAAAGAGGCTCGATATACAGGGTCCGGCAGAGGAGTTAGACGGTTTTGAAACGTGAATAACACACTTAATTTTCAAAGGTACAGAAATGTATTACTACAGAAATACAGGTTATTGTATGCCATTTTTATTTACCACGACAGTTCGTGCAAAAAAAAAATGATGCCTTCAATTTACTTCTATACACATTCGAAGGCCTTTTTCCATTCCTTTTAAATGACCTACGTAAGATCTTGAGTCAGTGCTTTTTCCGTTTTAACAATTGAAATAAATTCAAATCAACAATCGGTGATCCGGTGAGAAGTTGGTGGCCTGCTTAACTGTTTGTCAGCCCAGTAAGCATGGAGCCCTGGAATGTGCAACATCGAGCGTTTGTTGTGGAGGGATTCTTCAAGACTGGAGAATCTGTATTGAAAACGCAGCGTCTTTTTCGACGTCATTTTCATGTGGCACGCCATGGGCGTGTACCAAGCCGCAACACTATCCTCAGGTGGGTGCATAACTTCAGATTGACAGCATCAGCTATGAATAGATCACCACCTGGCAGTGTTCGAAAGGTAAGGGCACCAGAACGAGTAAGGGAAGCTATCGTTAGGAGCCCAAGTCGGTCTGCCACCCAGCATTCTGTAGCGTTGGGGATTTCAGATCGCTCAGTACGACAAATGTTACATCTGGATCTAAAATTTCACCCTTACAAGATGATGCTTGTGCAGGAGCTGCATGATGATGACTTTTGTCAATCGTAAAAGATTTGCTGAACGGATGCTCTAAATGTCCGAGGAAACGATTATTCATATGTGTGATGAGGCACATTTCCATTTACATGGATCTGTAAACAAGCAAAACTTTAGATATTGGTCAAACGAAAACCCGCAGGAGCTTCATGAACGGCCACTTTACAGTTCACGAGTGACGGTATGGTGTGGTGTAGCTGCATTTGGTGTCATCGGCCCGTATTTCTTGAAAGATGAAGATGGGGATTGTGTGACGGTGAACTCCGAACCCTATATCGCAATGATGAATACTTTTGTTTTACCAGAACTTCGTCGGCTTCGGCGTAGGCGTACAATAAATCAGCAAGACATATGGTTCCAGCAAGATGGAGCAACGGCTCACACATGAAGATCCTCTATGGCTGTTTTTCGCCAACTTTTTCCAGGACATGTCATTTCCCGGTTTGATGACATACCCTGGCCTCCTCGGTCACCAGACCTTACAATCTGTGATTTTTTTCTGTGGGGTTCCTCAAATCCAAGGTGTATGTGAATAAACCTTGCACATTAGACGACCTGAAGCTTGCAATTAGAGATGAAATAGCAGACACTGATGCTGATATATTGCAAAGTACCGTCCGCAACTTCTAGGAGAGGCTTCGAATGTGTGTACACGTAAATGGAAGTCACTTGAAGGACATCATTTTTAAGTCATAAAGAATTGCCAAGGCAATTGGCATACAATAACCTGTATTTCTGTAGTAATATTTAAATACATTTCTGTACCTTTGAAAATTAGGTGTGTTATTCACATTTCTCCTCTGCCGGTGTTCAATATGGTAGCATGGGACTCTTTTAGGAGGCTGGAGTCTTCTATAACCCACCTGGTGGCGACCCCCCACGATTTGGAACATTTACGCCTCAGATAAAACGGTGGTAGATAAAGAGGCTCGATATATCTCAACTTGCACCTAAGGTAAAGCGGCTTCTGAGGTGCAAGTAGTTCTTCACCGTACCATTAGATGGTACCAGAGGCTTCATTAGAAAGCGTTAGGTTGCAAAGCGAGAATTTTCATGCAGAGGATATGGAGTCCATCTTGTTGTATTGCAACTTCTTTTACATGAAAATTAGAATTATTCATAATGACTATAGGACATTGCCTATTACGAAATAAATATTTCAGAGTTTCTCCATCAATTGGTACGGATATAAAAGCCGCATGTTTCATGACCTGCCTAGAGAAAATATTAAAACCCCGACAATCATCTCAAATAACCCTGTATATAGAAGTCCGTCAATCCTGCATCTGCGGGACCCAACTCTCGAACCTACAATAGAAGTCAACAGTAGGCACGAAATGTCCATAACGGACGTCAACAATAAAACGAAACAATCAAAGCAGTCGTTCTTTTACAAGTGTCATGGAAATGTTCATGAAAATCAACTGACTAGGATAACATCTCATATTTTCAAATCAGTTCGCGGTCATTCGTAATGTCGAAGAAGGTCATGAATAAGTTTCGTGAGAATAAAAATTTACCAGTGACAATAATTCCCGCCTCCAAGATTTGGAGGATGAAGGACTGGCACCAAGTCAATTTATGTTGCGCATAAATTTTCGTTAAGAAATATATTTGAGTGGAAATATTCTTAATCTGAATTGGAACATAGCAATGAAAATCAACACTTACCAAAATAATTTAATGATATAAAAGATTTCATTAGAACCTGACCTTGTCAACTAATTTTATACCAAATTTTATATTTGTTAACAAGCCCAGACATAATCGAACGATCACTCTCCATGATTATGCCTTAATTTATTTATTTATATTAAATTTCAAAGATACATATTAAATAACGAATAAAGTTTAAAACAATAGAAAGCTATTTACGACTAAAATTGTTGGTACCGGGGAATCGGCTAAGAAAGGTTGAGATCCACTGCTCTAGAGGGGGTCTGCTTTTTTACAGAAGTGGAGAACTTGTATCTAAAAAATATATTTTGGCTTGGGAAAGATGTTTTGATCTTTGTCTGGTTGAGGATTATATCTCCACCAGATTATAAAATTTCAATTCGGTGCATCATTTAGTCCATGTGACATTTTATTATTTGGCAGTTGATAAGTGGCTTTTCCTGTACAATGGGAACTGTGCAAATAGCTTTCCTGCGTAGCAAACACAAATCCAAGGTTCACTTCCGCTGTTAATGATTACGCCACTCTCTTCATTTTGTTCTTAAACGGAGGATCGTCAAACAAAATAATAAAAATTACCTTGAAGAAAATAACACATTAGGCATATGCTTCAAATAATAGTTCCAAGATTCTCCAAAATTATTGTTTTGTTTTAAACTAGATGTTTATTCACGTTGAATGACCAACGAAAGCTAAAATTAATTACCACATGCGACGGTTGGGCCGAGTGTTCGTTTGTTTATCAGACCAGCGTCCGTCTAAATAACTATCTCAGAAACTATAGATATAAAAACACAAAATTTGGTGGACTGATAAATGTACCAAATAAGAGCTCCATGCAACATAAAACTAAGAAAATAATATCGAACATTTTCATATAATAGGTTGACTATAAAAACGTTTCTGTGCAATCAAATCGATTAATGTCAACTGTTCCATAGATCAAACCTGTAAAATGTACAGCACAATGTAGCTTATATGTTTCTTCTTTTTAACTATTTACATGCAAGTAAAAACGTTTAAACTACTTTCAAGTGTTTATCTTACGACGCATTTTTTCTATTTAGGCTACTCACGATGATGCGGCTGAATGATGATTAGCTGTAATGCATGAACGGACACTGAAAATGTAAAACGTATGCTCATGTCAGGCACTCGAAAGGTCGTGAGTCGACCACTCAACTAGCTACGAATGACATCTCAAATTAAGCAATTGCCGGGCCCCGTGGCGGAGTGGTAGGAACATGCGCTAATCTTAGCACATCGGGCATGGATGTTTGTGAGTGTCCAGTCATCAATCTCATCATATCATCGCTCATCCCCATCTTCACAATTAGCCAAAAGTGACACAAAAGCGAAAGAAAACAAAGCAAATCAAATTATATCAAATCAAATGAAGTAAATCATCTTATCTATACAGTGTTACTGCTGTTTAAGTGTACTATTCCTACACCGTATTTGGCTAGTACTTTACGAACCGGATCCTCTAATTATTTTTTTGCACGATCGATTTTTAAGTTGTCTTAAAACTTTTCTCTTGCCAGTGTTAAAAATTTAAACCATCAGAAATTCGCAGCTACAATCGAGCATCCTATTAAGCTCCTACCCACTTAACCCTTAGGAGACCTATCTGCCTGTGACGTCATAAGAGCCACTTGAAAGATACGATGTCGGTAAAAATAAACGTTACATCAGAAAGAAACATCACGAGAACATACTCAAAGCTCTCGATAAAAAATACATGATTCGATTCAGTTTTGAAACAATGTATTTGGCAACAACATTTCTACGTCCGTTTCAGTGTGAAATGAATTATGAACGATTCAAGTTTCATATTAAATTGACATATCTACAGAAGAACTATGAAAGCTACAATCATCAAAGTTGGCGACAACAGCTTAGGTAGAGGTCACCTTCCATAGACGCTTGGAAGTTACATTTCAAAACGTTTTATTCATTATGTTGCATGTCTGCCTACAATTACTGAGGAAAATCAAATTTACCCACGCTATTATGACACCTCATCGTTATCATAGGTAAATATGGTTGTGGAGAATTTCTTACACCGACAAGAAAATATTGCAATAACTTAAGACTAGAACTTACTGACAAATTCTCGTATAAACAGAATGTGATAGGAAATGTAATATCTTTCCTTATAAGTATCCGTTTCTATTTCACGAACACTAAATAACCTTCGCACATGAAACTTTATCTGTCATTTAGAATCTCGATTTTCCACTCACCTGAAAGAGAAGTAAGAAAAGTTTGAGAAAAAAGAGTGAAATATCTTAATTACGTTCGACTCCACCTTGGGAGAATAACTTGATAACACACGCTCCGTTCGAAATTGAATTACCCTAACACCACTCCCCTTATACGCTGTCATGGCATGGTGCAAAGCACAGGGGAGCATTTTCCTTTTATTTTAGTTTTCTGTATTCAGTTGCTATAAAGACTATTGTTGCTTGACAGTGTTATGTTGCTACACAACAGGGAAGGAAGTTTATTCATTTGCTAGCAAGTGGCAAATAGAGGAGCATCCACCATACAGGAACATCTACGGCGATAGACAAATCTACATTTCCTATTCCTATTCTAGAGTTCTATGGATTATCCAGTTTTCTCAATTATAACACGGAAAGTATTTCGTCATGAAGTATTGCAATTCTTTTTTTACTAATAATGATTAGAGGAAAAGGTCTGAATATGGGCCCCCCTTTTTATTTTGTCATTTTCGGAGGAAAACAATTAATATATCAACCACCTGCCTTTAAAATGCACATCTATGAAATATATACTTAAATGTAATGGCATGCTAAAGTATAGAAGATCTCCATTTTTTTAAAAAAATAAAGCAATTTCCAAAAAAATGGTAAAATGATGTATTTCAAAATTGTGGTCTAAATATGGGCTACTAGTGGCAATATCACAAAGAGCAATTAAAATTTAAAAAAACAGTCATTTATCGCTAAAACATTATAAAATTCATATTTAGGAATAATCTGTTGTTTTGAAAATCACGCTGAATGGGAAAAATCGAAATTAAGAGAAACATCCAAATATTTGTTGAAAATGTGATCTTAGCATTAGGCCTTAGGTCATAGCCCATATTTAGACCATCACGCTATTTTTCTTCTTCAATTTATTTTCGCTCTCTGTGATACATATTTCACAAACAAATCATGGCATTATAAAAGCCTACATTTGTTTTATGTACCGCTAATATCGTAACCTATACAAAGCAGATGAGAATTCATAAAACGCTGAGTTAAAACATACCTGCAAAAAGTTTTTGAAGGTCGCAATTCTATAACAGCCTCCAAGGTCGAAACTAACCACCACTTTCTGTTTCAAATTGGCGCAGCAACCTTTGTCCTTGACAGATAACCAGTTCCTCTGCCAGGCTGCAGCACCCGGGAAAGCTGAGAACTCCAAAACCCATATTTAAACCTACGCCGATATTTAGACCTTCTCCTCTAATATAATGAAAACTATGCATATTTAAGAGTGTATAGATACAGCAAACGCATAAGGTTACTCTCGCCTTCTAACTTATGTTGGAGACCAGCTTCATTTGGGAACTTTATGAACCTCCGACATCATATTCATTGAAAGGAATGGATACGATATGCTGTCCAGTAGGTGATATTCTTTATCTTCAGTAATTTCAGGACATATATATATATTCATATTGTAATGTGACAATGGTGTTACGAGGTACGAGGGATGTCACTTAGGGATGTAGCAGTAAAACAATGTTGCAGGTTGTGGAAAGCCCTCCTTGACTCGATGAAGAGGTAATGAAGGCGGACGAGCAAAGTACACTCACCTAATCGGGCAGCGACCTCTCTGGAGCCTCGGACTCTGGTGACGACCACGGCACGAGTGAGGCAGTCACCCGGATAGAAGGTGTTGGCTGTCAGCACCTGAACGGTGGTGCGCGTCGACTGCGCGGCCACGAGAACGTTTGCTTCCCAAAAGTCCGGGGTACTTATCCGTCTCGCCACGTGCCGTGTTTCGGATGAGCTTGCAAGCCACCGTGCCACTACTTCCCTCCTTCGATCAGGAAGAGTGTCGCTGCCTTGATCGGGTCTGTGTGCTGGAGTTAGACTGGAGACATAAATCTCCTCTCCCTATATATATATATATATATATATATATATATATATATATATATATATGGGGAGGAGATTTATGTGTGAGCTTGTGTTGTGTGTGTATTGAATAAATAAATGTAATGAAGAGAGAAGAATCAATTAGATATTCCAACCAGAACAGGATGGATTGAATTGAATTGTTGTCTAAAGTCCACTTTATGCACAGAAAGGCTAATCGGGTCTGGACCTACATTTTAAAATAGGACACGAAAAACTGTGTGGTTCCACCGGATATTGATTTCGATACCCCTTGATTACTAGGCAACGACGCTATCACTGCGCCATCGGGGAAGTTGAATTAGGTGAAATATTATTTAGAATAACACTATATTATCTAAGCCAGACGACTTGTAAAATTTTAGTTAAGTCATTTCTATGTAACAGAATAGATTAATGGAGATCACTATGGGTGCATCCCACGCATGTACACATTTTCTTCAGTGAGCAAAGGAAGAAATAGTCCATGTGAACGCTTCTTCAATTTGTCCACTTTAAAACCAAAGTCCTGCTACTCCCCTGCAAGAAACGCAACATTTACACATTCGAAAATAAATATAAAACACGTATTTGTTAGTTGGAAAATTTCGTTTGTTAAAGGAAACTATGTTCAGCTGTTATGAAACAAATTGCTATATTCAATAAATAAATAAATTAACATTTTTAGCTAGCCTATCGGATGTGGGCTTTTTTGTATTTCTTCAGTGTGCAAACGTATTTAATTATTATATAATACCAAGTAAATTAAAGGACTTGTATCATATGCGAATTTGTTGTTCCACGCTTTCGTAACGAACATTGTTTGAACGCATTTTGCAGTGACCTTGAACTCGGTTGCTGTAAGTAGCATTAATCGTCACGGTACGGTGGAATCAGCTGTTTCAGGAACTCTTGTTTCGTCGTAGAATGATGGATTCTCTGTTTCTTCACCACCGTCGTGGGAGGAGGGATTGACTTTCTACGCGAACATCAAAGAAGCAAATCGGTGAGTAAGTCTGGTTCATTTTACATTTCCTTCCTTGTATTTTCCTTACCTTGCAACCATGGCCGACATTCAGCGTCTTATCAAAGAGAGAAATACATACAAGCGCAAACTCAAACGTATAGCTTCGTATGTTGATACTTACGATGAAGCATCAAGCAACATTCTAACAATCAAGACTCGCTTGGAGCATTTAAACGAGGTTTGGCTAAAATTAGAAGAAGTTCAAGACAGCATTGAACTACAATCAGTCGAAGGTGAACATGACGCGGCAAGAGAAGAAATTGAACGCATGTACTTTGATTTGAAAACAAGAATGCAAATTTTGATTGACAAGCATGTCACAAAGCCAGTTTCCCCTGAAACTAAACAATCTGCGTCACGAGGAAGTACGCAGGTGAAACTTCCGGCAATTGCATTACCACATTTTAGCGGTAATTACACACAATGGGTGTCTTTCAAGGACACGTTCGTGTCGCTGATACACAACAATGTAGATATTTCAAATGTTCAGAAGTTTCAGTATTTGCGCGTATCGTTGAAAGGCGAGGCCTTACATCTAATTCAAAATTTGCCAATGACAGAAGCAAATTACGCTATTGCTTGGGAGCAACTCAATGAGCGATACGACAATAAAAGGTTGATTGCAGTCTCACATGTAAATGATATTTTACATATCAATCCAGTTGTAAAGGAGAATTGTCAGGAACTTCGTGCATTTACAAACACTGCAGTTAGCTCTATTTCAGCGCTCAAAATGATAGCTGAAGACACGTCGTTAACTGATATAATTTTAGTTCAGCATCTTGTTTCAAATCTCGACCCTGCAACGAGAAGAGCATTTGAACTAGAAAGTAATGATACTGAATTTAGCACATTAGATCAGCTCTTTAGTTTTCTAGAGCACAGATGCCAGGCTCTTGAAAAGATTAATCCAGTTACGAGTGAAGGTAACAAGGTAGCAACAAAATCATCTACAAATATGCACAAACAGTACAGTGCTAAATGTCAACAATCTTCGAAGTCATATGTTACAACAGATTCTTCATTGTGCATGTTTTGTAAAGCAAACAAACATCGCTTATTTTCGTGTGAAGCCTTTAAGAAAGCATCTATTTCACAAAAGTATAAATTTTTACGTGAGAATCGCGTATGCTTTAACTGTCTTAGCAGCAACAATCACGTTTCGGCACAGTGTAAATATGGAGTGTGCAAGCGATGTAAACAGAAGCATAGTACTTTACTTCATGTAGATGAAGGTACATCCAATGTAAACCTGCAACGAGAAATGTCATCTGGGGGTCACGTGAACACATCGATGTTAAACAATACAAGCGATTCTTCACAGCATTCAGATCAAGCACCTAAGGTTTCTTATTGTTCAATTAAGCAGAAAAGTACTTCACAGGTGTTACTTGCTACGGCGATTGTTCAAGTACAAGATATAGCGGGCAACTGGGTCAATTGTCGTGCTCTTTTGGACGCGGCGAGTCAGAATAATTTCATTGTTGAAGATGTTGTTCAAAGTAATCGTCTTAGAAAGGTAAAGCATCGAGTTCCCATTCAGGGAATCAACAATTCGTCAGCTGAATCGAGTCATTCAGTAGAGATCCGTCTGAGATCTAATAATAGCAATTTTACGACAAGTATTTCGTGCTCAGTGTTGCCAAACATTACAGGACTAATGCCTTCAGAAAAGGTTGATGCATCTGAATGGAACATTCCAACAGATATTCGTTTAGCAGACCCAAGCTTTTGTTCGCCGGGCAAAATACAGATTCTGCTTGGTGCAGAGGTTTTCTTTACCGTTATGAAGCCTGAAAAGAGAACAAAACCAGGAAATTTCCCCATTCTTCAAGACACAGAGTTTGGATGGATTATTGCAGGGAAGATTCCAGCAGCATCTTCTAGCAACAGTATTACTAGGTCATTTTTCACGAGAAAGGAAGATTCTCTCAGCTCGCAACTCCAACAGTTCTGGATCATAGAGGAGATCCACACGAAACTGCAATCACCAGAAGAAATTGCTTGCGAGCAACATTTTCAGCGAAATGTGACACGAGATGAAAGTGGCCGTTATACGGTCAGGCTGCCATTATGTAAGGAGCGTTCAGTGTTAGGTGACTCCTCACACTCTGCATTAATTCGATTTCACCAATTAGAAACGAGGCTTCAACGTCAACCACAATTAAAGGCTGATTATACAGAATTTATGCAAGAATATTACCAGTTGGGACACATGGAGCCCATAGGAAATTTAAATGATGTACAAACAAATTACAGCAAAAAAATTTACATTCCGCATCATTGTGTTTTCAAGGATTCCAGTACAACGAAAATACGTGCTGTTTTTGATGGGAGTTCGCCATCAACAAGCGGTGAATCAATAAATAGCATACAAATGGTTGGACCTACCATACAGGAAGATTTGTTTTCCATTGTTCTGAGATTTCGAACTCACACGGTGGCATTGGTTTCTGATGTAACAAAAATGTATAGAATGATACACATACATCCAGATGACAGGCCTCTGCAATGCATTCTATGGAGAAACTCTCCTCAGGAACGCATAACAGTATTTCAATTGAATACGGTCTCGTATGGGCTTACATCAAGTGCCTTTTTAGCAACCAGATGTCTGAAGCAGTTAGCCGAAGATGAAGCAGTTAACTTCCCACACGCATCTCAAGTGTTGCAGCGTGATTTCTATGTTGATGATTACGTTGGAGGAAGTAGTAGCGTGCAAGGTGCGTTACAACTTTATCAAGATCTATCAGAACTTCTGAAAAGAGGAGGATTCATCTTACGAAAGTGGTGCTCCAACAGCACTGAAGTACTCAACGCTATTCCAGAATCACTGAGAGAGACTCAAAATCTAATTCATTTTCATACCGAAGGTGTTAAAACTCTAGGAATTCCATGGAATCCCTCGGCAGACACTTTCATGATTAACATTGGAGCCAAGTCTGTTAACATGATGTCACGCAAACCAACCAAACGTCAAGTAGCCAGTGTTATTGCCCAGATTTTTGATCCAATTGGACTACTTTCACCAGTAACTGTAATGTATAAGTATTTTTACAACAGTTGTGGCTTCACAACATAAACTGGGATGATCCACTTCCAGAAAGCCTGCAAGTTGAATGGGTTCATCTTCATTCTCAGCTACCAGTCATCAGTGAAATGCAAATACCACGTTTCATCCTAACACCTGGTTGTGTCAAGAATATACAAATCCATGGCTTTTCCGATGCATCGGAGAAAAATTATGGCAGTTGCTTGTATGTTCGTTCAGCAAACGAAGAAGGTTACACCGAAGTTCACTTACTGTGCTCAAAATCACGGGTCGCCCCGATCAAGAAAACCACTCTTCCTAGATTGGAACTGTGCGCTTCAGTCTTATTGGCCAAATTACTCAACAAGACTCTCCCAATTTTGAGACTTAATATTGACAATGTTTATTTGTGGACAGATTCACAAATAGTTCTGGCATGGCTCAGATCGCCAGCAAGCAGATGGAAGCCTTTTGTATCCAACAGAGTAGCGCAAATTCAAGAATTTACTCAAACTTATCAATGGAGACATATTTAGTCCAAGGATAATCCAGCGGATTTAATCTCCCTTGGAGTTAAACCTCAAGATCTTCATCATCATTCGGTATGGTTTCATGGTCCAGCTTGGTTGCAAGAAAATGAAACGTGCTGGCCATCATCATCATCCGACACAAGTCTTAACAACAAAGATGTTCCTGAACAACGAAAGCTTCCTGTAACCACACTGGTGTCTCATCTGCAATCAGAGGCAATAATAAACAATTTTTCTACATTTTTCAAATTGTTAAGGATTGTAGCGCTCTGTAAAAGATTCATTCGCAATTGTAAAAATGCAAGTAACAAACAATGCGATCCACTTACTTCAATTGACTTTGAAGACGCTACTCAAACGTGCGTCGTTATGACACAAATTTCGTTCTTTCATCGAGAGATAAATGATATCACTGCCAAAGGGCAAGTATCCAACAAAAGTATCCTCAAGGACTTACACCCCTTTCTGGATAATCAGGAAATTCTTCGTGTCGGAGGTAGGCTAGAAAATTGCAACTTGGAATTCAGCAGCAAGCATCAAATCATTTTGCATCCAAAAAGTCACTTCGCCCGTCTACTAATTGCATCAGAGCATGAACAATTGATGCACGCAGCACCTCAATTGTTAATCTCATCCATTCGAGAAAGGTACTGGATACCTAGAATACGACAAGTTATTAAGCAAATCATTCATCAGTGTTTAACTTGTTATCGTTTGAAGGCATCCACAGCACAACAGCTAATGGGACAGCTCCCATCCATCAGAGTTACACCTAGCAAGGCATTTAATCATGTAGGCATAGACTATGCCGGACCATACGTCATCAAAGTAGGGTCAATCAGGAGTAAAATCACAAAGAAATGCTACATCGCTCTTTTTACGTGCCTAGCCACGAGAGCAATACATCTTGAGCTAGTAACAGACCTTAATTCTGAAGCTTTCATAGCAGCATTGCGACGCTTTACAGCAAGGCGAGGCAAGTGTTCCACCATTATCAGTGATAATGCCACAACATTTCAAGGAGCGAAGAACGAACTTCAGAAACTTCAATTGCTATTTCAATCGCAAGAATTCAGTGAAGACATTCAAAGGTATGCAGCACAAGAAAACTTTCAGTGGAAAAATTCACCTCCACGTAGCCCAACATTCGGTGGTGTCTGGGAAAGCGCCATAAAATCAATGAAGTACCATCTTCGCAGAGTCGCCAAGAATGCTGTACTGACATTCGAAGAGCTGTCAACTCTTTTGTGCCAAATCGAAGCTTGCTTAAACTCTCGACCTCTTACATCCTTACCTGACTCTCATGAAGAATTTAATTATCTCACTCCAGGCCACTTTCTTATTGGTGGTCCACTAACTTCCTTTCCTCAACCAGACTTAAGTGATCTCAAGGAAAATAGACTTTCCAGGTAGCAACGAGTTCAACAGTTTCAACAAAGGATTTGGAGAAATTGGTCCCGAGATTATCTTCATGGTATGCAACAGCGTCAGAAGTGGACAACCACGCAGCCCAACCTGCAACCAGGACTACTTGTGCTTCTGAAAGAAGACAACCTACCCCCATTATCCTGGAAAATGGGCATTATAGAAGAAGTGTTTCCAGGGAAAGACAATTTAGTTCGTGTAGCCGTGGTTCGCACCAAGGATGGAGTGTACCGAAGGGCTCTCAGTAAGATTGTACCTCTTCCAGATGGGAAGATCAATTGACCTTTCATGATTTAGTTTGGATACTGCGCATTCCAACGGGGGGGAGAATGTTGAAGATTGTAAATAGTATTGCTTTCCGCTCCTCATTTGTTTTTATTTTACTCCCGCTGGGAGCTTCTTGCAAGAACGCGGAATTCTGGGAGCGTGATATTCGAACACAGCGTTATTCCTAAGTTATTCAATATGGCGTCATCCCCAGAGGTGCTAGTTTTCCTTCGTGGTGTTACCTGGAAGGAATCTTCAGACAATTGTACTGGGTTGAAGGGTGAAATTCCCTTTGGTGGCCATATGACTAATCTGCATGTAACTTACTAATGGTTGCTAATTGTAAATTAAATTTATCTTTTATAAAAAGAAAGATAAAAGAAAGAAATGTATAATATCTCAACTTTTAAAAATTGTAACATTCAAGGAACATATGTTTAAATAATTTCAGTTAATGTAACTTAAATAAGATGTAATCATTTTGAGTTAAAAAGGGTTAGAGAGTAAAACATCGGGTATAAAATTCCAGAAGTTTTGATAATATTGCAGTTTCCTTTTCCATAGCAATTAATCTCTGGGTGGACCAGGAGTGTCCAGTTACAGAAGATTCGCATTACAGAATGTTTTCCAGTTTGCAACAGTTCCTTGGCTAAAATATCCCTTTTCAGATTTTCCAAGTTTTCTTTCCAACTCCTATAACCCAAATGATTGCATGCTGCTTCTACAATTAACTGTTTGCAACAATATAACTCTGCTGTAGTTTCCATGGCTTCAGAGTAGACCTAGAAAGAGTAAGGGGTAAACAACTGTACGAGGAGAACGCAGAAACCCAATGGAGTTTGAATTAAGGTAATATGATTTTTCGAAAATCCACCTTTGAAGAAAGCAAATCGGATCAATTTGGGAATCTGGATTCCAGAATTGCAAGGTTTGAAGATCAGGAAAATCGTATGAATGCTTGCATTATCTTCGAAATTTGCAACAGTGTTTTTGATGCATCGCACAAAATTAATGGTTGGTCTGATGTAATAAACGTTAGTTGACTGCATGCCACAAGTAGTGTATATTTTACTGGGATCAACTTCTCTTTTTATTATTTTGTACGTTTTCATTTAGAGTCGTGCTTTCCTTCACTTGCGGCTAGTCGTGACGATGAGGATGAGTGATGATATGATAAAATTGATGAAGGGACGCTCGCAAAGACTCCGTCGGGATTTAAACCAGGGAATTTCTGTGGCGTGACCGAAAGTCGACCACTTGGCGCGCTCAACACCGAGCTGGAGGGAACAAATTCCCACGAACGTAATACCCATAGGATCTGCGGAGTTATCCTTCTTTGTCGTTGTTGTTTTGTTTTGTCTAGGCTCAAAAAAGATGAACTGTCATTAGGATGTAAGGATTCGTGGGTGTAGCATCTGACCCAGCGTCCCCAAAATGATACTCTTCGTCCACCCCTCACTTGCTACACCTGTGACCCATAGCAGCTAGTGTTCTTCAAGGGCTATTTATGTATAATTCTCGACACAGATACGCACAGTCGTTGAATCTCATTCTACCCCATTCTTGTCTTTTTGGGAGTTTGAGATCACAAGTGGTACATTAATTATAAATTTTGTAAATTGTGAAATTCTTTCAAGGATGTTCCTTATGGTCTCTAGGAACAGAGGAGAATCGCCATAGTATGTCGGTGGAAAGTAATAGTACATATCATATTTTTTCCCTTAGTTGAGACATGTGTGGCTCACTTGTCAGGGACCATTTTGGAATAGACTGACACTTTAGCTACGCACTGTAAATATAGAATTTCCTGACTGATTGAATATGGCAAGTGGACAGTGGCGTGCACAGGATACTTTCTAGTAGTCAGATTTTGCCACTTTCTCCTGCCTTTGAGGTTCCTTTTTTATGAATATTGGGCTAAAAGGGGATCTTGACTCCTAATAACTACCTTTGGGTACGCCACTGCAAATGGATGTAATATTTCAACTGAAAAGGTTTACTGCGTGTGCTGTTACCTTCAGTAAGTAGTTCATATTTGAAGAATTATCAGAAGTGTACACTTTGTGTGTAAGAGGGGTGAAGATTGGCACAAACAACTTGCGCAAAGGTCTGTGTTGCGTAAACACTACCTTCATGCTTTCTTTTCAATATCCGAGCACGTAGTCAGATCTAGTAATCGAATTGATAAGGATGAAGTGACTTTGGAGATTTCTCACTGTACCTGGAGGGGGGAGGGGGGATTCACCAACTGATTTCCTTAATCTTATCACTCTTACCAAACACACATGCACACAATAGGGTGACATGGTGCAAAACTGACAAACTTTTACAGAGTGTAGAAGACGTCAAGACGAGCAATTATTCTCGTCAATGGTTTGCTCCTTAAGCCCTCGTTTCGAACCTACGAGTCTGTTTTCTGAGAATTTATCTTCTTAGCATGTTACGTATACCATATCTTAAAGTAGACTAGCACTCGTGTTTGTGTGTGTATGTGTGTGTGTGTGAATGTTTTCGTGTTTTATGATTTACTAGGGATTAGATTCATCAAATTTCATATTTATATTATTAGTGTTACCTAAAAATGTAGCGCTTGCAATGATTCATGTCAGACAGCAGAACTGTTGCTTTTAAAGAATATATGACAAGAAACATTGCACCGTTCAACTCGAAATTTATCACTGTTAAATTTTAGATATCTCTAGAGTTTTAGTGTTATTCGGATTGTCTATGCACAAGAAGTGGCAGCCAGCATTTTGAGGATGGTACTCCAGTTCTATGTCAATTCGATCGTTGCGATGTAAAATGTCAAAAACAGTACAATCAACAGCTCAAATGTCATGACTATGGATATATTAATATGATTTAACATTATCAGCCCAATTTTGTAACTGTAGATATTGACAAATGGTAATTTGATGTAATTTAACTACATATCTTTCTTTTATTTCACATAGTGTTCTCTTCAATGTTATCAACAGACGCCACGAATTTTCATAAGAGTACACTTTGCTTTACAAGAGAAATGGAGATTGTGACAAATTATCTCCTTTACGCAAACAGGGTCATCGTGATCTTATTAAATAAATCAATCACGTTATCAGCTCGTGGCGATGAAATGGATTTACATGAAATTGATAAGCATAAAAGAAGTTAACGCGTGGAGGAAAGAGCAGCTAGTTCAGAGTTGTTTGTCTCTATCCTTCCACCTAACCTCTCCCTATCACCGAAGAAAACACGCAACAAATGTAATACATTTCCCGTGGCCTCCGTTAAACTCAGATCGTTCTCATGGTGTCATTAAGGAAAACTACGTCACAGTGTCAGACCAAGGAATTTTGAATTTACATCCATTATCTCGAATGTATGAGTCCATTGTATCAATGAAGCAAACCTAACCACCTAACAAGTACGACGTTTCACTTCGTGTATGCTTTCTAACATAATAAATGTCAATTATAAGGTGTTATAGGATTATTCCAAAGTTTTTTATGAAATTTGACCATAATGGTTTTCTGCCGCAAGTGAAATCAGACTTGTTTCTAAGTCCACTTTAGGCTTGGATAAGAAAATCTGGAGTTGGCCTACACATTATGATGACAGGGCACCTGTTTGGCTCATTAATGAATACCAAGACCAACAAGTACTGTATATTGAATCATAGGCTTCACACAACATTGTCAGCAACCCTTATCACATCCATGTTTAACTTGTGTGGTGTATAGGACTAAGCCCCGCACCTTGTAGGACTTGGAGGGGGACATGGGAGCCGCAATGGGGACCATTGAAGAAGCGAATCTGCAGAGGATGTTCGGAAGGTTGGATGATTTACACGTCAATCATTTTCAGCACCTTTCTCATCCATCATGGTAGGGAGGATTGACCATGTACCGGACATTTAAAACTTCTCTTTTTACAAAAAGACTGTTAACGATTTTAAACAAGCACCACAAAATAAAAGAGAGAAATTTGATAAAAAATATTCAAGTATATTTTGCTCAGTGCCTCTAGAGAATCTGTAGAAGATCAATCAATATAGGGGTCCTGTTTAAAATTGAACTAACCGTATCTCAAACTCCGCATGGTTCTGGTACTCAGCTGGGCAGTTAGATTCCTCAACATTGAACCCTGCTGCTGGATTGTTCAAAATTTACGAGGCCAGCCAATAAGAAAGGAGAATGAATTTCCTCCTACAAGAGCGGAGGTTCACATTACTTCAGCCAGACGACAAAGGGAAACCAATAAGAATCTACACTCTGTCCAAGGAATCTCTGTAGCAAGCGAACGAAAACAAGTCTCTGGGCAAGTAGTAACTCGTGAAGGCTCGACCAATAAACGCGTGAGAGGAGAAGTGAGTGCATGGAGGAGAAAACGCTGCAGCTGCAGCTACCAGCAGTTTGCATCAGCACTCAATGCTTTGCTCCACTCACTCGCTTTCTCTACCGTTATGCGCCACAGATTCCCGAAACAGAGTGTAAGAGAACGGGAATCTGGAGAATGACCAAAAGTCAAAAGATGAGGGAGAGGGAGTTTGTATGGAATTAAAAAAAAAAAAAATACTACAACTTCGCCAAGTAGCTTACGTAATGAAGGAACATATGAAAATTTCGTGTAATTTTACACCCAAACAATACGGCTGCTAATGGTTATACGTCTTCCTCTCCATTGTAAAGTTACGTAAAATTCTCACTGTGTTATTTATTTACCAAAATTGAAATATGAGCAGGGCCAGTTTTAGGTCTGTATGTACGGAGAAATGGATAGAGTTTTTTCTTAAGTGTAGTGAGATTGATAGACCACCGTGAGAAATATTGAAGCAAGTTACATAATCAGAATTACGTAGTGTTCGAAATAACAACGCTGATAACATACTTAAGATAACTTTTTCAAGATTGTTTTGTAACGGGCAAAATTCTTTATTGTATTGGCAATAGTGACACCAGTCTCAAACAATTAGTTGCATTAAGTAAAATCCTTATTGTGCAGGCTTTCTGCCAAACAAGCCACAGAGATAGCGAGTCCGATACGTCCTCTAGGAAAAGTCATAGGAAAGATAGCATCTCTCCCTGATTCTGTAAACAATAGAGTTGAATAACAGGATGTGGCCTAGCAATCGCAAGAGTGAGATAATCTGTCATTAGAGGAGACGAGGTCAGATAGCAATCGCTAGTGTCCTCACCCAAGGTCTCCACGTGCACATGTGGTTCAGCCCACCCCTTCAAGTGCATGAGATAGGGACCACCCTGATAGCTTGTCCTCTTAAAGGCAAGACAATAGGAACTTATGCGAAAATGACCACTGGAATAGATAAGGTTTCTTGAAGGTTATTGCAAGTATCGAGACACGCTGACTGAAATGGTATAACCCCCCCCCCCTTTTTAGGAAAACAGCATCCTGTACTAGTGGAATTGTTGCCTGACGCTGATGGTGTCGCTTCTGCCAATCTTAGGTAAAAAGGACTTTACTATATTCTTCTATAGTATGGCTCCTTAGATTATCTCCATTCAGTTACCTATAGGATTAGAACTTAGATCTTAGAACTTAGTATTTTAGAACGTAGTGCCTTAGAGGTTGGACATTATGCTAAATGCGCATTACTGGTCTTATATATCCGACCTTAAGGAACCTTGTGTAAATTAGAGAGAAAATAAACATTAGAAAATGTATTATTGAAGTATTCATGAACACCCTGAGCTATAACCCCAAGTGACGTCAAAGCCCCCTTGGCTTTGCAGTTTACACTATTGTTCTTTTATCTGATCACTAGTTGTTGATTCATGTTAAATGATCAGCAAGACCTGGAAGTGGCCACGTTAAGCTAGGGGCCGTTTGTCCGTCTGCCTGCCTTCCGAGTCAATAAAAGCTCTCTTAGAAACTGCCAGAGATATAAAAGGAAAACTTGGTGGACTGATGAACCTATCAAATAACAGATCAACACAAGTCAAAACTAACCTTTCAGAGAGAGACTACAATCGGTCAAAGTGACGTAGCTCGGAAAGTTCAGAGATTAAAGATGAGAGAGACGTTAGCTCTCGAGATATCGGAATTCTATCCTGAAACCTGGTTGATATCCTGAGAAAATCTCTTCATAAGTTTTGTGTTCGTTCATTCTGCCTCTCTGTTAGCATTACAACAATGGATAGTCAACAATCGATAAATTCAAATATTTAGACATCACAAACTATACAAGCCGTAAACTTGAGTTTGAGAATCTGAATGACCCGCGAAACAGAAACTGGATGAGAAAATTCTATCCTTGATTGGCAATGTTCTAGTCAAGAATAGATACCAATCAATACAGATAGAAATAGAATATTTAATAGACAGAAATATTGTGTATTGATCCATCTCATGTGGATCAATATGTAACAATTCATTCCAATGTGTGCTGTTATGTTATGATAAATTTATACAAAATTCTTACTGAGTTACTACTAGACCATGCGTGCAAAATTTCAGCTGAAAGGGAAACGTGTACAATGAGAAAGAGACGAGTATTCATGTAGATTGAAAATTGTCATGAATTTAGTTGACACAATGAAAATTGTAGTTGCATTCGAATCAATCGAAATTAGCCACTTTAAATACCCACCCTTCGCAATTTACAGTACAGTGTGTACACCCGTTGTTTTTCTTTTTTTCAATTGTTTGTGTGAGAGAAAATAAAAAAATGTAATCTCACAGAGTACTCGAATGCCATCCCAGCGTTTGGCTATTGAAGACGATGAAGGTGAATGATGATTAAATGCCATTGATGAACGCATGCTAGAAAGGGAGATCAGGTACCCGAAAGATCGTGACTCGACCACTCAACGTGTTCCGAGTGAAGTCTCCAATGAAGCAATTAATCTCATCAAAGTGAATGGCTGTTCCTGAAGTTTACTTATCTCATGTAATATTTGACTCGGACTTTACGAACTGGATACTCTGATTATTTTCTATACGGATCATTTGAAATAAACTTTGTCTTAAAAGTTTTCTGTTCCAATTTTTACAAATTTAACAATATTAGAAATTTCCAGCCTCGAAATGGACATCCTAGACTCTTGCCTATGAAAACATGTAAGGAAATCTAGATCTTCTAGGGCGGCTGTAAACACTAGATGTCTGTGGAGTAAATAAGCCACTTGAAAGATAAGGTGTTGCTAAGAATAAACGTTATCTCACAAGAAAAAATCACGATAGGATGTCCAAAGTTCTCGCAAAGATTAATAAAAAAATGAATCTCCGGATGGTAGCTTTTAACAAGAGGGTAGCGATTGATTGATTGATTGATTTGGTGTTTTAAGCCCACGTTATGCACAGTAAGGCTAATTGACACTGGACCTACAGTTTAAAGTGGGATCCGAACCAGTTGTGCCTCCACCGGGTATCGAACCCAGGAAGAGGATAGCGAGATCGATACCATGTAGAGGAACATTTGACAGCGTATCGGATTCATCATCAAACTGTAGGTCCAGTCCCGATTACACTTTCTGAGAATAAAATGGATTTGAAATGAACACTGGCTTCTCGATGAAATCTGTATCTTTGGATTAGTTTTAAATTTTCTTCTTGTGTTTCTACCACCAGTGCAATCATTGGTAAGACTACTGAGGAAAATAAAATGTATACAGACACATTCATTCCATCGTATAGTTATCAACTGATAAAAGTGTTTCCAGGAAATTCCGGAATGTCCTTCAAAAGCAAGAACATGTTCAATAGCAACATTCAAACTAGAAATAGCTGGACTACGTGTATGGAAATTTAGGTTGTACATTTTTGTCTTTTTACATATTTACGTCAGATACATAAAGATCGAGAGTCAAGATTTTACTATGTTCATTCTTGGACAAGCGGCAATTTTGAAAATGGCTTGACTTTGATATTTTCTGTGTTATCACTTCATTTGTATTAAATTGATCCAGTGTGGGAATTATCTGGGAGTTCCTGTGATCACGCCCACCAAGAATGTTATCCCTTGCAAAAGGCAATTATTTTTATCCCTGACAGGGATGTCCTTATCCCCCTAAAATATGGAATTTAAAGAATATTGTGTACCATTTTTAACTATGGAACAAACACGATAGAAAAGTAATTTGCGTCCATTAATGGTCCAGTTATGAAAGATGTCCTTGTTAAAGAGTATGTAGCTTGTGAATTTAAAATGAACACAATTTTGCAACTGAAATACTTCATACTGTTTTCCACTATAGTTTTCATGGCATAGTGCTGATATTTTTCATGTATAAGTGTTCACAAGAAACTTGTTGGTATAGTCTGGGAATAGAAATTTGGTCCTGTTTTCTATGTTACTAATTCGATAGCTGTTTTCGTGTATGAGGTTTGGTTTTCCTAGAATGTAAATATGTGTAACCAAGTGTTTCTGGACTACGTTTAAATGTTGTAAAATAAGTTAATGGACTATGTTAGAACCAACAGGCAGGCAATGACTGAGTGGTAACACATACAAATTTGCATACCCCCAAAAAACCATCCTGACGAAATGAAGTCACAAATACACCAAAGCAAAAAGCTTAATTCGCACAGTGAATTGAGCTGATAACCACCTATTACGACCTGGATAAGTTCTTTTGAGTGGCCCTTAATAATATCATCATTCATTCTCATCGTCGCGGTTAGCCAAAAGTGGCAGAGAAAGTGACGCTAAATAACAAAAATCAAATCAAACACTTGTGTACGTTAAATAGAAATCTAGTGAAGAGTAAAGAATAATACGGATATTCCAACTCCCAGCGGCTGAAATATTTTAGTAACATTATTTATAGGTTAAGAATTGAGTTATAGTGATTGATTTGGTGTTTTAAGTCCACTTTATGCGCAGTAAGGCTAAGCGGGGCTGGACCTACAGTTTAAAGTGGGATCCGAACCATATATAGGTCAAGAATAAAGACAAGCAAGAACACGTGGTACACAAATAGACATTTCCTGCAGTCAAGATGGGAAGTAACAGATCAACGTGAAATGCTATTTCCATTTGACAACTGTCAAACCAATGAAGTTTGAAATGAAACGATAAAATATTTACGGTAGCCACAGTTGAATAAAGCAACTCAGACCAATTTTGGAATCTGGAATGCAGAAACTGGAAAATCAGGATGATTTGCAATGAGAGAAATGATATCTATGCTCTGTATTAAAAATATCTTTAGAATGTTTCTGATGCACCGACAAAATTTCTGATTCAAGGCACAAGCCGTGTACATTTTGCTGGGATCAAATTATTAACGAACTCAGAACCCTTTGGAACTGTGTCGTTGTTAGTTGGTTGTCTTTGGTTTAAGGTTCAGACGCAAAACAAAATAAATAATCCAGCTTCAACATGTACATCTGACTGCAAGGTAAAAATAATCAAATCGCTTTTAGTCATGTGATCTAATGCACACAAAAATGTAATTTTGTTTGGAAAATAAACATTTCTAACAGATGGAAATAGTCCTGTGCGTTACGGTTCGAGAGTGTACACTCACCGCCAATACAAATGGGACACCTACATCCTGACTCTCTTTCCTACAAGATGTTATGCGTGTTGCCTAACTATACTGCGCTGGTTGAAGGTGCCATTGGAAATTTAATATTACAATCTACTTATCATACGTAAGTAGGGAAGCGAGTGATTCAGGATGTAGAAGTCCCACTTTTATTGCCGGTTAGTGTACATAATTGGAAGTAGTTGTTCATCCTTTACAATCACTGGTGTTGTCTTCTGCGAATTTGTGGTTGCAGCAGTTGATCCAGCATCACCAATTCGATTCTCCTCATCCATCATACCGTCATCCCCGCTGCTTCTACACACCTGTGGCCCATTGAAGCTAGTTCTCCAACGTCTCACTAGTCATGGTCCTCAACACAAATACGCACTGTTATTGAAATCTCAGCGCGAACGCGTTGGTTGTACCCCCTCCTTGTTATTTGGAAGTTTTGAAGTCATGTGTGGTGTATTAATCGTGAAATACTTACAAGGACTCTCCTTTTGGGGTCAAATTTCCTTCTACCTGTACATTGGTGAGTTAATTTATACTTTAGTCTCTCGTCCCCCCCGAGATATAGTCGCTGGTTACAGGCGTAGAAAACGTGTTCGCTTCTAGCCTCCAGCTTCGCTCACACCTACTATCTCGGGGTGATAGAGACTGCACCGGGATATTGGTAGATCCTTAATAAAATACCGTTGTCTCGTTCCACACATTTAATTCTAGGAAGGATATTCGAAGGGATTGTATTCGTTAAGGCAATTACCACTCACTCACCTTGCTCGGCCTCAAACTCCGTCGTGTGGACTCTAGTTCGATACAGTCCAGTTCTACACTTTACGATTGACAGTGTATGGTAGCGATAGAGCAATGAGAAGGCTGAGACTTTGCGTCTCGCTATTTTACACTCGAAGGTGTATGACCCCCAAGTTGACGCAATGCTCCTGCCAAGTTGGAGCACACGTATATTATTCTGAGCAAGGGTCGTGCATATGTCACTCTTGCCCTACCGTCTACCCCCCCGGCCAGGATGTCTTTGGCTAGGGTTGAAACTAGACAAAGACGAATAAATAAAAATAACAAAAAAGAACCGGAACACTCCGTACAAGATTTACATAAACATTATGTGATGTTCGTATCTTTTGCTTTTTGTTTGTTTTGTTCTGTTCTGTTTTGTTGTATTTACTATTGGTATTACGAATATTAAATGAGTATTGTTGATATGTATATTGTATGGGTAATTTCATGAGTAACAGTTTCAGTACCACAATGTTCGAGTTACCTCTAAATATGTTTTGCA
This sequence comes from Lepisma saccharinum, assembly GCF_977018435.1. Lineage (NCBI taxonomy): Eukaryota > Metazoa > Arthropoda > Insecta > Zygentoma > Lepismatidae > Lepisma > Lepisma saccharinum. The sequence goes on from NC_139235.1 coordinate 25,007,493, forward strand.
TCAAGTCCAGAGGAAATCCCAGAGGTGTTATACCTTCGTACCCATACATACGCACTTTCACTAAACACTAAGAACACTGACTCTTTTTACACTTATGCAACCACAGTTCTTCATGTGACAAATAGTGGACACTGGAAGTTTTCCATGAATCCTTGTGAGAGATCCATTATTAAGAGAACGAAAAAACACTGACATTAATGTTCGTGACCTTCACCATTTATATATATATATATATATATATATATATATATATGTGTGTGTGTGTGTGTGTGTATGTGTATGTATGTACAGGCACGGACACTTCTGGGTTGTAACGATCCTATTGAAGATACACTGAAGCAAGCCATCCATGTCTGACCACCAAGCTCCTTGTGACTAGACAACCCAACCAGCATTGCAATTCAGCGGCTTGTATACCAGTCACGGGTATACATCTCTGTAAATTGAGTAGTGATGCCAAATAGAAATACGAGATGAAGATTGTCGATCGTAATGTCTCGTGTTCTCGACATGGAATAATACTCGGTCCACGTTACGTTCCATTATTTAATGTTGTTTGGGAACGAACCTGACGGACTGGGTTTATATTTTCACTCCTTGCTTTATAGTAAATTCCATATTTTACAATTATATTAAAGTCTTGAACGAAAATAATACCCAGAAAAACATCGAACACAGGTGCACACCACTCTTCTCACACACATGCACGTGAAAACATTTGATGTGTATCCTTTCGTCGAAATGCCTATAAAACAATACTACATACTTCTTCACTAATAGAAAAGAATAAAAAAATTGTCCTTGGCGGGGATCGAACCTAGATCTCACTGACGAAAGCTCTTTACGCTAACCAACACTCTATCAATAACATCACGTTTCCTTTTTTCTAGTCAGTCTGTTCCGTTCCTCAACACCTGAAGACGAAAATGCAGTTAATTTCTCTCATAATTGTTTCAATGTATGTTAATAGAAATCATGTATGTCAAAAATAGACTCATTCTTTCTGTAAAAAATCCCATGTTTCGCACATCGTACTTCTCCATTTACACTGATTTGGACATTCACTTGGAAGTTAAATGTTAGCTATGTGTGTTTGTTTTCACGTGCATGTGTGTGAGAAGAGTGGTGTGTACGTGTGTTCGATGTTTTTCTGGATATTATCTTCGTTCAAAGCATTAATATAATTGTAAAATATGGAATTTACTGTAATGCAAGGAGTGAAAATATAAACCCAGTTCGTCAGGTTCGTTCCCAAACAACATTAAATAATGGAACGTAACGTGGACCGAGAATTATTCCATGTCGAGAACACGAGACATTACGATCGACAATCTTCATCTCGTATTTCTCTTTGGCATCACTACTCAATTTACAGAGATGTATACCCGTGACTGGTATACAAGCCGCTGAATTGCAATGCTGGTTGGGTTGTCTAGTCACAAGGCGCTTGGTGGTCAGACATAGATGGCTTGCTTCAGTGCTTCTTCAATAGGGTCGTTACAACCCAGAAGTGTCCGTGACTGTACATCGTTCGTCAGCTTTACCATATGTATTGGAGCGAAAAAGTTTTGTACCCATTACCTTTTGTATAACCTCCACCGATGTATGTATTTATGAAATCAAACCCGCACCATTTGTGTGTGTGTGTGTGTGTATGTATATATATATACATATGTACAGTTGCAGTCTTCGGGATATTGGCACTATTTGTATCCTGACGGCTAGACGAAACTTATCCCGGCGACTCTCAGTTATGAGGGCAGATAGGATCATTTTGTAATCTGCGGAAGGAACTGATTACGTTTGTAATATATTCTTGGCGTGTGCTGAAGTGGGGGGGGGTGGATATAGCTGCTTCACTTCCTTGAGGTTTCTTCTTCCACTCACTGTCTCGCTGGATCTGAAATGACGGGTTCAGCTGATTCTGCGGTTTCTGATGTTGCTGTTGGAAGACTCATTCTCGAACGTAAGAAAGGTTGATAAAACATTTGACGTATTTTTTCGTAAAACTAATGCGTTTGAGTGAATGAGTGGCTCTTACCTTTGGGAAGGGTTTTAAAATTTGTAAGGGGTGTGATTCTAGGAATGGGTGTAGGGGTGGTGAGACATTCGACATTCGCATGATTTTTCTTAGTTCTGGTGACTTTGCTTTTTATTTTCTTCGTGATAAGATTGCCAGGGCAACAACGTACTTTACATGTAACTTTTCCGGCAAGGATCTATTGATATGAAACAAGAAGTATTAAGATCACGAATTGAAAGTTTAAACAACGTGTAGAGGAGAATTCATTCGTCCGGTGGATGAAACAAATGGCTGGAATCTCTTTGTGTAAATCTGTTACATATAATAATGAAGAAGTAAGGTAAATTTGAAATTTCGTACAAGCAATGAGGGTGTTCCTAATTCCATTCGTGTTTCATTACATGGGGAATGAAGTTTTTATGCATTTTACATGTGTTGCCCAGTGAAATTTGGTTGGTTTATCGAACGTTGTTATTTTAGCGATATTTGGCGATCATAATAAAGTGTAGGGTGTATAGGACTAGTTTTTTATCTTTCTTTCGACGACGAAACTAAGCTATGAGACATATCAATATAAATTCATGTTTACTGCACAACTAGTGCGAACTTGGCAAGTAAAGTGAATTATTGCCTGTTATCTATGCATAATTGATTTCCAAAGGCTTAACACTTATAGTAGTAGACCCACTTTTCTTGCCATTTTCCCCGAAAATTCATGTACTATATCATCGAAGTCCGATTCACGAAGAAGTTCATGTTCAATTCTTAATCAACAAAGATTGGATAAGCGATCCTGTCCATTGGCAGCACGAAGCCTGTTTTTCACTAATTTCATTTTGAGAAAGATCTTTCTCCGCTGCAGTTTGTTACCATTAAGACCAAATACATTCTAAAGAGAATGTCGACATTGGGAAATGTACTGCGGAACGTTTCCTTACATACAATATTATACATAGACAGTTCCATTGGGATGTCTTCCTGATGTTTGACATTGCTACTGCTTACTAGGTGTGCAAACTGTATCAGCTCATTCTCTAGCGAGGATTCCAAATCCTCCTCGTAGATGCTCACAAGCTCGCGAGCTGCAGATGTAATTTGTGATGGAGTTGCCACTGCAAGTTCATTTAGAATACTGAACCTTTTTGCGATAGTTACATAGGGAAGAATCCTGTGTGCGAGTGATGAGATGTTTTGATCAATCACTGGTAGAAAACTTTCCACTCTGAAATGTTCACTAGGCGAGAGGTGGATTTGAGGTAGAGAATGGATAGTTTGAATTAGTGTGCCTTTCCACACCACAGCCGAATCAATCCATGGTATAAAGTATACTGAACTTCAGATATCTACAAGCAGATCGACTGAGAGCTGTTCTACAATTGGATCCAGAAGGGTGTAGACATACGACAATATTGAAGTTCTTTTTATTTTCAAAATACAACTTCTTATGTAATTTTTCACAAACATAGACAGCTGGTTAAAATATTTTTTTTGGTGGAGGCCCTTAACAGCTTCCTTTTGGTAGTGGCCTCGGGGCAATTGCCTCAGTTGCCCATAGCTTAATCAGGCTCTGATTGAGAAAGGAGAACGGGTACAAATTAAATTACCATTCTTCGGATGAAAAATAACTATATTCTCATGTAACGATAAAGTATTTCACTCGTTGTTACTACATTTCATCTCTGACTCATTTTCAAGGTGTTAGTTAGCATAGAAATGCGTGTACTTGCCCAAAGGCGACTATATTTAAACGACTAATTGTAAATATTTGTTAAACGTGTAAGGAATTTATTTAGTGGCCGCGGTGGCTCAGTCGTGTCGACCTCCGTGGCGAAGTGGTTAGCACAGCGCGCTGCAACGCCAGGGGTTCCGGGTTCGAGTCCCGGGTAAGGCATGGGCATTTGTGTTCGTCCAGTTGATAAGAAACAAAGAAAATGTAAGAATTGAAAAGTGTAAAAGTAAGAAAAAGAGTGAATGGTGGGGGATACCTCCGTGTAGGGGGTATTTCCTTTAACAAAAAAAAATGGTTAGCAGAGCGCGCTACAACGCCAGGTGTTCTGGGTTCGAGTCCCGGGTAAGGCATGGGTATTTGTGTTTGTCCTGATGAAAAGAAACTGAGAAACTGTAAGAATTGAAAAGTGTAAAAAGTGAAATAAGTGTGAATGGTGGGGGATACCTCCGTGTAGGGGGTATTTCCTTTTGTCCTCTAAATAAAAAAAAAGTCGGTAACGCGTCTGACTACCATGCTCAAGGTCCCGGGTTCGATCCCCGGCCGGTTCATTCCGGGAACTTTTCTAACGTAGGAAGCGGCCCCGGCGCCCACCCAGCGTCGAATGACATGGGTACCTGGGGGAAACCCTGGGGGTAAAGGCGGTTAGGGGCGTGATGCTGATCACATCACCCCCACTCATGACCGGATCAAGAAAGTGTGGGGCGTTACCCCCACACCCCCTATACGCCTTCATTGCGTGGTGCTAAGCACAGGGGAGCACTTTACTTTTTTTTACTTTTGTAAGGAATTTATTTATATACATATATTCTCGTACCCTACTTATCTCTTTGAGGTTAACGAGTGAGTAGCAGCGTCCTGTACATAACCGGATATCCTATCTCTATTCTCTTTCTCACTCTTCTTTCCTTTCTTGTCCTTATTTTTTCTTCTTTGCACTCATAATCGTCGGGTTGGGGGGTTGGTATTACTACTTTTTTTGGTCACCCTGTATTATGAAATTGAATGTATGAAAAAGGGGATCGAAGTCATACCCTGAATGATCGAGGGCCTTTTCAACTTGTTGAGCAAAAATTTCCCAGTCCTCAGGTGAATATAAACAAAATTTTATCGAGTCAACCTTATCAGTATTTTCAGAAAGAAAGTTGAGTGTGGCTTGAATTGCAGCTTCAGCAGCTAGTGCAGAAGGCATTTTGAACGCTCCGGTTGCGAGATGAGGAAATACTTTAGAACGCTGATGCAACGCAATCATAGTTTGTAAGCTGTTTTCGTAACACTTCCGAAGGTGTCCTGAGTTCTTGTCCTTTGGGGTAACGACATTAAAAATGTAGTTAGCTTGCAAAGAAAATGCTGGAGTAACCGTGACGCTTCCAACTTCTGCGGAACAGCGTTTTGTAGTTCGTTTTGTAGTTGTTCACCGCAAGCTTCGTGAAATGCCAGAGCAACGCCTCCTATAGCAGTGAAACTTGTATTCCATGCGTTTACAACCACGTCCGCTTTTTTACATGTAATGCAACCTTCTACAAGTTCGATTTTTGAAAGCGGGTTATTAGTATTTTGAAGGAATGAAATGTGTTCTTCGTTGCGAGGTGGGAGATATTTCTTTAAGCGTGTAACGCTAATGTCATCGGTTTTAATTCCACCTTTCTTATTTTGCCATTGGATAGTGTAAACATTAGGATGGGGTTTCGCTATGACAGTTCCTGGCCCTAAATATGTCTTCGAAAATGCTTTTGTTTTGCCTCTGTGCACAATAGGGTCGAACATTGAAATTTGCGTACCGATACGGAAGTCAATTTGTTTATGTTGCTTTTCTGGACTTCGGGCGGCTTCTTGCCTGACAGTTTTAAGTTTGTCTAATCTAGCTATGTTCTCGTTGTGTTCAAAGTTCACGTCTAATGCTGCATCCATTAAAATTGTGGGTTTGTATCCGTGCAGCAATTCAAACGGCGAGGTTTGGGTACTAGAATTTTCATTAATGTTATGAGCAAACACTATGGAAGGTAAATATTCGTGCCAACTCGAATGTTTCTCTTTTACATAGCATTTCAAAAGGGATTGTAAATAATGATGCGAAAGTTCCACGTTCGAGATTCTGTGGTGGCGATGGGTCTTTGCGAATTTCAAATTGATGCCTAATATGCGCGAAATTTCTAGAAACACGATACACGTGTGTGGAGTAGCCTTGTCCAGCCAAAGTAACCGAGGGACGCCATATTACAAGGTTATATGTTCGGTTAAATATTCTGCAACAGTTTCCGTAGTGATACGAGTAACTGGTTTGGATACAAGAAATTTCGTGCAATGGTCCACACAAGAGAGAACATATTGGTAGCTTACAGGGGTCGGTGTCAAGGGACCGAAGGCGTCTAGACTAATTACCTGGAAAGGTGTTAGGGATGTTTCTACCTGTGTTAATTCGTAATTTGATCGACCGTTGGTTCTTTTAGCGATTTCGCAAGTGTGACAGTGGCGTACTAGATCGAATATGAATTTCTTAGCTTCGGGGAAATAATAATATTGATTGCACAGTTTGTACCTTAAGGTTGGGCCTAAATGAGCAGCCATAGCTGGCGACTCGTGAATTTTGGTTACCACTACGTGTCGAAGTTTATGTGGGATACACAAAAGGTTGATCTTAGTGTTTGCGAGTCTGTGACTTCGAAAGAGTTTCCCATAGATAATTTGAACTGATATGAAGCTCTAAGGTATCTCGGGTCTGTATTCTCGTTTCCTGTGAGATTATCCAAAATTTTAGAAAAATAGGGGTCTGTATTTTGCATGTCCCGTATGCTAAAATTCGGACTTTCCAAGTGATGCATTATTATATCTGTCGTGTCTGTGTCTTCGTCTTCTGTGGGTTCCAGTGGCTGTCTTGATAGACTGTCGGCCATTTTGTTGGCCGTCCCTTTTATGTGAACGGAAATTATTTGAAATTCCTGGATATTCTGACTCCACCTAGCCATTTTGGAATTTTGTGAATTCTTCAAGAATGTTAAAGCACGGTTATCCGTGAACAGATATACCGGTTTTCCCAAGAGATAGTAGCGAAAGCTACGTAATACATAAGTACATGCCAAAATTTCTAAAAAGAAAGTGTCATATTTCTTCTTAGCCTCTTTCAAAGTACGCCTCGCGAAGCAGATAGGGTGAAGTTCAATCTCCCCCTGTTCATTGATGGAGGGCTGAAAGAACACACCCCCTATCCCACTTCTTGAGGCGTCTGTGAATAAGGCTTTCTTGCGTGGTAAGGAGTAAGAACGGGTGAGCTTACAATTTTCTCATTCAACTACTGAAATGAGTTTTCACACTCTGGTGACCGTACAAATTTTATGTTTCTCTTAAGGAGTTTCCAAAGTTGAGCTGCATGTGAACTGAAATCAGAAATGTAAGTTCTTACGAACGAGCAAATTCCCAAGAACTTCCGAACGTCTCTTGTACATTTCGGGGTGGGATATATATAATAAATAATGTGAGAATTTAATGTGTTTGCACGTTTTTCAGCCCGAAATAATATAACGAGATAATGCAGTAAGTATTAAACTAAAGCTGTAACTATAGCAAGTGGAACTAAGGAATACTGTATATATAATGCTATATTGCTAAAAATTGTAAGTGAACTAAATGTAAACAAACGAATTACAAGTGAACAGCGATTCAACGTGTGCAACTACAGTTGGGACGCGCTAGCAACCGGCGCTGAACCACCCACTCTGGTAGCGACGCGCTTTTGCCGGATTGACCTACTTCAGGATTTTCGCGAGCCCACAGAAACACGTTTAGGATTAAACATATGGTTAAACAGTCAACAACAGGACACTTCCATTGTTCTCATTCTCAGCAAAACAACTGATTCTTTAACTACTACTTCTGTAGCTCGAAGAATTAATTACACATGTACCAAATGTATCATTAATGTTAAGGAAATCAAGCAATTTTCAAGCGTTTCGTTGTAATTTATTGAACTCTGTATTGCCAGAGCCTGTATTCTCATGTAGCTTCCCAAATTATCTCACTTCACACACCCACATGTGCCTCCCCGTTGCTACAGTGGTAGGGTAAGCATCGTCGCCTTGTAATCAAGTAGTCCTGTGTTCGATACCCTGTCGAGACACATAGTGGTTCGGATCCCACTTCCAGCTGTAGGTCCATTCCAGATTAGCCGTAGTGTGCATAAAGTGGATTTTAAAACACCAACTCAATCAATCAATTAATTAATTCAGATGCAATTGATTTGTTCTTGATAAAGTCTTCTCCGTAATACAGTAACTCAGTTCTGTGAAATTCTGTTTTAGAGGTTAATTTTTGTAGGTTCCGCAAAATATAATTTTAAAACGTGTTAACGAAACCAAGTTGTACGTAATTTGTTTATACGTAATTCGCCCTAATTTTCAAGAAATACATTTCATTTGTACGTTCTGAAGCTTCAACAATGTTACAGAAGTATAAATTCCATGTCTTTACAAAACAAAGAGCGAGTTTCGTAAACGAAAACAATAGACGGGCATAGTTGCGGTCGGTATCGAGTTGCGAAAAAGACGAACGCCGCAGTGTGACAAAGAAGGCAAAGAGAGGCGGCATGAAATCAAAGGAGAACGATTTGCCACTGTTGTTCATAACACAAGACGCATTTTGTTTTATAGGTAATTGTGATACGATTCAACACAAGTAAAAAGATGCCGGTAGCTGATGCTTGCAATGTACCATAATAAAAACACAACAGAGCTTCATTCAGTGAAGGTTTTCGGTTGCTGTGTAGAGCAGGAAGATAAAATGTTTCATGCTTGCCAGAATGTAAAATTCACACGGGAAGTTAACGTTAACCTACAAGAAACGTCAGATTCAAACTTCTAGATTCGTTAATTTATCACTTGACGAAGGAAATAACATATATTAGCATACTGATACGTACGTGTTTCATTTCGCGTGACGTTTTATTTTTTTCTCGAGCTTGCCAACAGCTGATTAGCCTGTCCGCCTGTTTGTGTGAACGTGGCACGCAGAAAACCCCCCAGCCACATGGCAGCCAACGAGAAGAAAGAATTTGGTCACGTTCTGCCGTTCTGCGTTCTGATTGCACATCGCTTCTTATCACGTCGCGACTGTAGTTTCTACATCGCGATAGAAGCCAACGTAGGAACTGCTTTAAAATGAGTACGTGTTCTGCATGTTCAAAGCCTGTGTCGAGGCAGGACATACTATCAAAAATACAGTGTAAGGACTGTTTTAACTGGTATCACACCAAATGTGTTCAACTAGAGGAGAATGACGTAGAATTCATTAAATCAACAAATGAAGTATGGCGGTGTATAAAATGTGCGAAATCCAGGCGTGGTAGCTTGCTAGAAGAAAGTGCAAATGAACTATTTCTCATTATCTTAAGCAATGTTTGGATTGAATTTTGCACTGAGAATTATATGATACACATAAATGGCAACCTCTTTCTCGTCGACACCGTTAAACACTAAGCTGATGATGTGGTTTTTAACACCTGTGGGGAGTTCTTGTACCCCATAGGTAAGAACTTATACTGATAAGAATTTAAATTGGGGATGCTGAATGCTGTTTTATGTTGGGAAACTTCACTTATTCTGCATTGATAAAAGCTATTGAGGTCAGGTTGTGTGTAATATTTCTTACCAACTAAGTTATTCAGTGTGTCGTAAATACAAGGCAATGGAAAGCTCAAGTATGGAGTTCGACAATTGAGCGACCTGAGGTCGGTTAGAAGGCGGTACGTGTTATCTGGTTAGCGTATCAAAAATGTAGGAGTTGAACTGCGAGTCTACCGACTTGTTTATAATTCCTTGCCTTTCCATTTCTGCAAGTTGTTTCCTTATTTGTTCCTGTAGGTTGGCGGCTATCGGAAATTGCGGCCGGTGGAACGACGGATTAGTTCCTGTGTCTATGACATGTTTATAGTCCTCAAAGTCTCCCTTGTCTTTTCAAATGTTATATTTTGGAGGTTTTCCGAAACGGGTTACTTGAGTGATGTTTCTAGAGTTTACTGTGACCTCTTGGGTCATCCAAAAATCATTTCCCAAAAGCGGGAGTACGTCGTTTATGAGCACCACTCTGAAGGTATGAATGAACCACTTGTAGCCTAATTTGAATCTGATCAAAGCGATTTCTTTTATTTCAATCTGATTGCCTGTGACGCCTCTAATAAATGCGTTTAGTTGAATGCGTTTGGTTCCGGGAGGGATCAGGTGACTGGAAAATATGGATGTTATGGCCCCCAAATCTACAAAACATTTCGCGTAGCTACCTTGGTTATTCCCTAGTTTCATGTTCACAAAATATACGTTATCTTCTTTAATCCTTTTGCTCGCGTCCACATATCTTGTCCCCGAATATGTGGCGTTTACGCGTTTAAAGGATGGGTATTCTGGGGTTGTCATTGGGGGTTTGGTGAACTTCTTTCCCACCGTTGAGAAAAATAACGGTTGGGGTTTCTTCCGGCCTTAGCCCTGCGGGAGGGATATGAACCTCTGAATGTGCCTCGGTTATTGCTATAAGTCGGGGGATTAAAATGTTGTTGTCTGTTTGGGCCATACCTACTATCGAAATTACGGGGTTTTCTTAAAATATGGCCGATTTAGTCTGGAACCCCAGCTGTTGCCTCTGCGGGGTTGAGCATGAAGTTCTTGGATCAGTTCCGCCTGTTCGCTCATTTGGCTGGTCACCGAGTTTATTAGCTCGCGATTAGTCAAGTGCAGTTCCTCGATCTGAGCTACAAGTGCATTTACCTCCGCGATAGTATCTGCTTGAACTTGCATTTTTCTCGCCGCGGAGTGTAAGGTGTTGAATGATGGACTTTGTCCTGCAGCGGGAGCTGCTGAACTTTGATCGGCAAGTGTGGCGGTCAGCGCCGGCTTGAGGACTCGACTACGAAATTTCGCTTTGTCAGGTGAAATTTCATAGTTACTTGAGGCAAATTACTCTGTGCTGGATTCGTCGCTGTTCGAGCCGAAGATTTTGTTAAATTTTGCTTGTCTTCTGACAATTACTTAACAATTACGCGTCGTTTTTCCACTCGACGTAACCATTTGATTAGGTCTTCCAGATCGGTGAATTCTTTCTCGGCGGCCTCCAGGTATTCGTCTTTGAGGCCCTTGATTATACTGTACATTAGAATGTCTTCCGATATGTTCGGAATTAATTTGCGAATTAATGCTGACTTGGTAGCGACATAATGCAGCACAGATTCATTTTTCCTTTGGATACGGGCTCTGATCCTATCCTCGGCCATTTGCAGATCGGCCTTTTGGGAAATGTATCTTTGAGTTGTTGTGCGAGCTGATCAAATGTTGTGTTCGCATAACCGGGAGACAATTTTACAGCAGAGAACCTTTCTAGCGCTACTCCCCCCCACCCGACAGATAATGCAAACGCTGTTTTCTTCTTCTCTACGTTCCACCTATTATATTCTGCAACATTTTCAAACACTGACAGAAAATTATGGACGTCTTCTTTTTCCTTCCCTGCGAATGTGGATGTCTTAAAGAATGTGGTACTGGCCATGGTTAAGGGTTGGGTGTCCGGGACAGAGTCAGGGTTATTATCAGAATGTTGGGTCACGCTATCTGATGCCTTGAACCGTAATGCACTATCGTACCGTACCCTTTGTCTATTCTAATCTGTGCCAACCTAGCCTGACTGCGGGTTATTACTCTGCTACGAGCTTCTGTAGAGGTAGATGTGAGAACGGTAGAGAACGTGTTCGCTTCTAGCCTTCAGCTTCGCTCACACCTATTATGTTGGGGTGATAGAGACTGCACCGGGAGATTGGTAGATCCTTAATAAAATACCGTTGCCTCGTTCCACACATTTAATTCCAAGGAGGATATTCGAAGGGATTGTATTCAGTAAGGCAATTACCTTTCTCAGCCGTAAACTCCGTCATGTCGACTCCAGGTCGATACAGTCCAGTTCTACACTTTACGATTGACAGTCGATGGTAGCGGTAGAGCAATGAGAAGGCTGAGACTTTGCGTCTCGCTATTTTATACTCGAAGATGTATGACCCCCGAGTTGACGCAATGCTCCTGCCAAGTTGGAGAGTAGGGAGAACGCTATGTTCTAAGCCACCCCCCAAATTTTAGTTTACTTTTATTGTGTATACCTATACAGTAATATACTCAAAATCGAACTTTGACTGTTACAAAAGTGACACAATACAAGCGCAAAAAAAAAAGTCAAAGCTCAAATTCCAATTTTCATAGTGCAAAATTGCTAATTTTTGAAAATCCCTCTATAACTTTTGCTAAAATTTTATTTTTCAATAATTAAAGCGAAGTGCTAAGTTAAAAGTAAGTGCTAAGTTACTTCCGGTCTACTTCCGGTCTACTTCCGGTCTACTTCCGGTCCACTTCCGGTCTACTTCCGGTCCACTTCCGGTCTACTTCCGGTCCACTTCCGGTCCACTTCCGGTTTACTTCCGGTCCACTTCCGGTCTACTTCCGGTCCACTTCCGGTCTGCTTGACAGACACCTGTGGGTTACTGTGGTGTCTTCTGATTGGCTTACTGTTTCAGATGCGGTTTGTGCGTAGGCTATTTAAAGGGTTTTCGTATTACAAATTAGTTAATATTGTGAGAATAGTTGAAGAGTATAGAGGTGTTGTTCCAGTGCTCCTCAGTAGTCAGAGAAGGGGGTACGAGTAAATACCCTCCTCTCGCCAAAATCTAACAATTTCATAGTGAGCTCTCTTAGTGTAATTTAACTGAAAATCATGATTTTAGCTGATTTTACAAGTATAAAAACTGAAAATTTGTTTTACGCAAGAGTTCAAATTCCAATTTTATTGTATAAGAATTTTTTTTATAATTGCAGAAGTTCAAAAAACACAATTCTACTATTGCATTCCACAATATGTCTAAAAGTATATCGAACTAGACGGGTCTAATAATTTCTTAAATGCAATTATTTTTCCAAAGAAACTTCTGCAACACAGAAATGTTGGCAAGAATTCTCATCTAACTTAGTTGTTGACAAAATCAATAGTTTTGCATTCCAAACATTCCCCGAGTGTGCGTGCGTGTGTGTAGATGTGACGTCAACTTCTTAAGAATCTCACGTCAATAATACTAGCTTGGGAAGGTCGTGACATTTCTTTTTCTCTATAAAAAAGAGATAGAGGATCATGTAACTTGCTTGACGTAGACAGGATGTCAACAATGCATTCATAACTAACATGTGATTATTCAAAAATTCAAATAGTGCAGTGGAAAACAACTAACTTAGTTTAAAAGTGTTTTTTTCTAGTAAATAGAATCTTATTAAATTTTGACTTGATTGTGAGTTTTGTGTTTTTCCCCGAGAAAATTTATATATAAATACCAAGAAACTTCTATTTAAATAACATCTTGTAAAAAATGACAACTTGTATAACTGACTTACCACTTGAACTGCTATACAAGATTTTTGAATACACAGTCGATGGAGGTGAGGATGTTGCGAGGCTCGTTGAGTTAAGCAAAATAGTGCCTGAATTTCGTCCACCGTGCAAGATGATTTTTATGGATAATCTACGCAAAATAAGTGGTATGAAAAACTTACAGAATCCCGAGTCTTTTTTTCGGGCTGCAGGCAAAAAGTTAGCTGATAGGATGGACGAGCTTCATGAGATGAGGGAAGGAAGGAGACGATATACGGATGATTGGTATGAGTCAAATGCTGAAACAGACAGCATTATTACACAACTTATTGCTTTGACTGAGGCACGAACTTTTTTTCTAACCTGACATGATATATAAATAAAATACTATTACTAAAAAGGAGATAAACGGATTAACTTTTGCAAGCAACCAAATCTCATGAAATATTGAAAAAAGATATGCTTAATAATATAAACAAATGAAAATTATATTAAAGAGGATATAAAATAAAAAGTAGACTTAATTCAGGAAATGCATGTTATTTCTCTCTAAGAAATTAAAAGTTAAAATATATAAAATAGTAATTTTACTTGTAGTATTATATGGATGTGAAACTTGGTCAAATATAAATTAAGGTGTATTTAAAAATAAAATTGTTAAGAAAATATTTGGACCTAAAAGGGATGAGAAGATAGGTTAGTGGAGAAGGTTACATAATTTAGAATTACATAATTTATATTTATGTCCAGATATTATTAGAATAATTAAATAAAAAAGAGTTAGGTGGACAGGATATGTGCTACAAAGTCTGAAAGGGAGAGAAAAGAGGAGTTTATAGAATTTTTGTTGGGAAACTTGATGGTAAGAGGAGGCCTAGACGAAGATAGAAGGACAATATTGAGATGGATCTAAAGGAAATTGTTAGGGATGGTTAAGAATATATAAATGGATAGATGGAAGGCCTGTGTTGCTGCAGTTACGAATTTTTGGGTTTAAGAATACTAGAGAGTTAGTTAGTTATGAAATTACATGGCACTATAAAAAAAACAATCCCTGGCATAGAATGATTTTTTTAAAAAATGAAATTTATTTCTTCATAATGAATTTTAACCTATAGTATTGTACAAAAAAAGAGATTATTTGAAAAGTAAAATTAATGTAATTGAAATAAAAGTATCAGAGGTGTAAATAAATTTAGAAAGGGGTGGCAACCTAAAATAAATTTGATGGAAAATGGTTGATTATTTTAAATAGATGGAAGAATTGCTTTAATGATTTTTTAAATGTTTATGTAGGAGATAAATCAGAAATAAATGAAGCAGAACTTATAGTCCCAGAAACTAACTTGATTGAATTTAAAAATGCTAAAAAGATAAATTATTCGTATTTGGAATACCTAAGAATCTTGTTAATATGTCTGACAAATGTACAATTTATGAAATGTTATAAAACAAAGATGCATTATATTTATTGCTTTTTAATTTTGTCTTAGAATATGCTGTTAGGAAGGTAAAAGAAAAAAAAACTAACAAAGTACTGTGACTCAACTGCAGATGATGTAAATACAATTAAGAATAATGCTAAAATATTTTTCAAAGTATCTAAGGAAGTTAGCACAGGCCGAAACTAAGTGATAATTACTCGATTTTTGAACTAGTTTCCAAATTCAAGTACTTAGGAGTAATACTAACAAGTGAAAAGTAGGATTAATTCGGAAAAATGCATGTTATTTTTCTCTTCATAAATTTTTGTCTTCTTGTTTAATATCTAAGATACTAAATGTTAAAATATACAATAACAGTAATTGTGCCTGTGGATGTGAAAACTTGATCTCTTGAAGATAAATTGAGGTGTATTTGAAAATAAGATCCTTAGGAAAATATTTTAGCCTAAAAAGGATGAAGAAACAAGTGAATAGTGAAGTTTACATAATTTAGAAGTACATAATTTATGTTAGTTTCCAAGTATTATTAGATTGATGATTAAATCACAAATACTTAGGTGGGTACGAATGAGAAAGGAATAAAGGAGATTTTACAGGAGTTTTGTTGGGGAAAACCTGATGGTAAGAGACCAAAACGAAGATGGAGGCGGACCTAAAAAGAAATCGGTAAAGATGGAATGGAATATATAAATCTTGCTTAGGATAAGGACAAATGGAAAACTGCAGCTATGAACTTTTGGATTTAAGAAGGCTAGAGAGTTAGTTAGTTAATTGATATTCAATGTAATATAATTTAACATATTTCAGAAACTAAAAGGCAGCAACATGGTATTCATATTGACAAGGGAATTCCTACAAAACTTTTTTTTTTCCTTGTAAGTTTACTAATAGCACTTACTTACTAATTGTGAAGATGAGGATGATAATATGTTCCATCGTTCTTATATAAACGTTTCAACGTTTCGGTAAACGTTTATCGAAACGTTAAAACGTTACCAAAACGTTTACCGAAACGTTGAAACGTTTATATAAGAACGATGGAACATATTATCATCCTCATCTTCACAATTAGTAAGTAAGTGCTATTAGTAAACTTACAAGGAAAAAAAAAAGTTTTGTAGGAATTCCCTTGTCAATATGAATACCATGTTGCTGCCTTTTAGTTTCTGAAATATGTTAAATTATATTACATTGAATATCAATTAACTAACTAACTCTCTAGCCTTCTTAAATCCAAAAGTTCATAGCTGCAGTTTTCCATTTGTCCTTATCCTAAGCAAGATTTATATATTCCATTCCATCTTTACCGATTTCTTTTTAGGTCCGCCTCCATCTTCGTTTTGGTCTCTTACCATCAGGTTTTCCCCAACAAAACTCCTGTAAAATCTCCTTTATTCCTTTCTCATTCGTACCCACCTAAGTATTTGTGATTTAATCATCAATCTAATAATACTTGGAAACTAACATAAATTATGTACTTCTAAATTATGTAAACTTCACTATTCACTTGTTTCTTCATCCTTTTTAGGCTAAAATATTTTCCTAAGGATCTTATTTTCAAATACACCTCAATTTATCTTCAAGAGATCAAGTTTTCACATCCACAGGCACAATTACTGTTATTGTATATTTTAACATTTAGTATCTTAGATATTAAACAAGAAGACAAAAATTTATGAAGAGAAAAATAACATGCATTTTTCCGAATTAATCCTACTTTTCACTTGTTAGTATTACTCCTAAGTACTTGAATTTGGAAACTAGTTCAAAAATCGAGTAATTATCACTTAGTTTCGGCCTGTGCTAACTTCCTTAGATACTTTGAAAAATATTTTAGCATTATTCTTAATTGTATTTACATCATCTGCAGTTGAGTCACAGTACTTTGTTAGTTTTTTTTTCTTTTACCTTCCTAACAGCATATTCTAAGACAAAATTAAAAAGCAATAAATATAATGCATCTTTGTTTTATAACATTTCATAAATTGTACATTTGTCAGACATATTAACAAGATTCTTAGGTATTCCAAATACGAATAATTTATCTTTTTAGCATTTTTAAATTCAATCAAGTTAGTTTCTGGGACTATAAGTTCTGCTTCATTTATTTCTGATTTATCTCCTACATAAACATTTAAAAAATCATTAAAGCAATTCTTCCATCTATTTAAAATAATCAACCATTTTCCATCAAATTTATTTTAGGTTGCCACCCCTTTCTAAATTTATTTACACCTCTGATACTTTTATTTCAATTACATTAATTTTACTTTTCAAATAATCTCTTTTTTTGTACAATACTATAGGTTAAAATTCATTATGAAGAAATAAATTTCATTTTTTAAAAAATCATTCTATGCCAGGGATTGTTTTTTTTATAGTGCCATGTAATTTCATAACTAACTAACTCTCTAGTATTCTTAAACCCAAAAATTCGTAACTGCAGCAACACAGGCCTTCCATCTATCCATTTATATATTCTTAACCATCCCTAACAATTTCCTTTAGATCCATCTCAATATTGTCCTTCTATCTTCGTCTAGGCCTCCTCTTACCATCAAGTTTCCCAACAAAAATTCTATAAACTCCTCTTTTCTCTCCCTTTCAGACTTTGTAGCACATATCCTGTCCACCTAACTCTTTTTTATTTAATTATTCTAATAATATCTGGACATAAATATAAATTATGTAATTCTAAATTATGTAACCTTCTCCACTAACCTATCTTCTCATCCCTTTTAGGTCCAAATATTTTCTTAACAATTTTATTTTTAAATACACCTTAATTTATATTTGACCAAGTTTCACATCCATATAATACTACAAGTAAAATTACTATTTTATATATTTTAACTTTTAATTTCTTAGAGAGAAATAACATGCATTTCCTGAATTAAGTCTACTTTTTATTTTATATCCTCTTTAATATAATTTTCATTTGTTTATATTATTAAGCATATCTTTTTTCAATATTTCATGAGATTTGGTTGCTTGCAAAAGTTAATCCGTTTATCTCCTTTTTAGTAATAGTATTTTATTTATATATCATGTCAGGTTAGAAAAAAAGTTCGTGCCTCAGTCAAAGCAATAAGTTGTGTAATAATGCTGTCTGTTTCAGCATTTGACTCATACCAATCATCCGTATATCGTCTCCTTCCTTCCCTCATCTCATGAAGCTCGTCCATCCTATCAGCTAACTTTTTGCCTGCAGCCCGAAAAAAAGACTCGGGATTCTGTAAGTTTTTCATACCACTTATTTTGCGTAGATTATCCATAAAAATCATCTTGCACGGTGGACGAAATTCAGGCACTATTTTGCTTAACTCAACGAGCCTCGCAACATCCTCACCTCCATCGACTGTGTATTCAAAAATCTTGTATAGCAGTTCAAGTGGTAAGTCAGTTATACAAGTTGTCATTTTTTACAAGATGTTATTTAAATAGAAGTTTCTTGGTATTTATATATAAATTTTCTCGGGGAAAAACACAAAACTCACAATCAAGTCAAAATTTAATAAGATTCTATTTACTAGAAAAAAACACTTTTAAACTAAGTTAGTTGTTTTCCACTGCACTATTTGAATTTTTGAATAATCACATGTTAGTTATGAATGCATTGTTGACATCCTGTCTACGTCAAGCAAGTTACATGATCCTCTATCTCTTTTTTATAGAGAAAAAGAAATGTCATGACCTTCCCAAGCTAGTATTATTGACGTGAGATTCTTAAGAAGTTGACGTCACATCTACACACACGCACGCACACTCGGGGAATGTTTGGAATGCAAAACTATTGATTTTGTCAACAACTAAGTTAGATGAGAATTCTTGCCAACATTTCTGTGTTGCAGAAGTTTCTTTGGAAAAATAATTGCATTTAAGAAATTATTAGACCCGTCTAGTTCGATATACTTTTAGACATATTGTGGAATGCAATAGTAGAATTGTGTTTTTTGAACTTCTGCAATTATAAAAAAATTCTTATACAATAAAATTGGAATTTGAACTCTTGCGTAAAACAAATTTTCAGTTTTTATACTTGTAAAATCAGCTAAAATCATGATTTTCAGTTAAATTACACTAAGAGAGCTCACTATGAAATTGTTAGATTTTGGCGAGAGGAGGGTATTTACTCGTACCCCCTTCTCTGACTACTGAGGAGCACTGGAACAACACCTCTATACTCTTCAACTATTCTCACAATATTAACTAATTTGTAATACGAAAACCCTTTAAATAGCCTACGCACAAACCGCATGTGAAACAGTAAGCCAATCAGAAGACACCACAGTAACCCACAGGTGTCTGTCAAGCAGACCGGAAGTGGACCGGAAGTAGACCGGAAGTGGACCGGAAGTAGACCGGAAGTGGACCGGAAGTAGACCGGAAGTAGACCGGAAGTAACTTAGCACTTACTTTTAACTTAGCACTTCGCTTTAATTATTGAAAAATAAAATTTTAGCAAAAGTTATAGAGGGATTTTCAAAAATTAGCAATTTTGCACTATGAAAATTGGAATTTGAGCTTTGACTTTTTTTTTTGCGCTTGTATTGTGTCACTTTTGTAACAGTCAAAGTTCGATTTTGAGTATATTACTGTATAGGTATACACAATAAAAGTAAACTAAAATTTGGGTGGTGGCTTAGAACATAGCGTTCTCCCTACTTTGGAGCACACATATATTATGCTGAGCAAGGGTCGTGCATACGTCACTCTTGCCCTACCGTCTAAGTAGTATAATTGGATTCCCTCAAACCAATACTTGGTACGAGGCCTATCATTTTTATTAATTTAAGCACAATGGTAAACCTATTTTGACGATGTTTTTATCGATTTTATACTATTGCAAATCTGTGATTTTTCACCTCGTACTTGATACGAGTGTCGAGGTCTATTGTTTTTTTATTAATTTAACAACAGTGGTAAACCTATTTTGATGATGTTTTTGTTGATTTTATACTATTGCAGATCTGTGATTTTTTCATTTCGTACTTGATACGAGTATTATAATTTCTTTCGAGTTAAATTACGTAACATTACATAATATTGTGATGCCCCCATATTAAGCTTTCTTTTATTGTATTTTTATAAGGGTAAACTATTGCATCACGCTTATGTATCAGGTTATTACATAATATTACACAACATTACAATAGCACGGAAGGTAACTTGTTGCATTATAACTTGTTATTACGTAATATTATAATGACTTATATCTGACGTGGTGTCTTCTGATTAGCATTTTATCTCAGATGTTTTTAGGCTACTTAAAGAGTTTTTTTGCATTACATTATTTGAATTTATGCAACCTATCTAAATACCACACCAAAATACTCTGCGATAGTTGCGGAGTCTGACATTTTCTTAACATTTTACAATATATACCAATATGAAAAATAAAACTAAAGACCAAACATACTGAGGCATAGTCTTACAAAAACTGAAACTCAATAAATACTAATCTGTCATGATAAGATGTGACGTGACAGATTAGTCAGTTTTGCGAGATCAGTTGAAGAGTACGGACGTGTTGTTGCAGTGCTCCTCTATACATTTTTCATGTGCTAAGCACAGGGGATATTTTTTAACTATATGTATCTACTAATTTTTTTATACTTAGTACAAATATATATTTTATATATAATAAAAAAATAGCTAATATAAAATAAAACGTCATGAATATTTTTGGATTTAAAAAGCAACAATATAATCAGCCTGTAGAGAGAATTCTAGTAAACATGGATGTATTTAGAGAAATTTATCATCAATTGAAAGGGTTACTTCTTGTTCACTTGAAGAGTATTTGGTCTGATGTTGACGAGGATACTGGAAAGCACTTATTTGTATTTAATAATAACTTATCATCATATGAGTTACCTGTTAGTGGGAAAATTCAAATAAACGTTTCTCCACCGAATGCGGCAGTTTTGCACATAGATCGAAATTTGTATAGAATTAAACATAGTACATTACTTCCTGATACGTCTTATGATGTGGAAGCTGGTGAATTTTTGTATGCTGAGATAATTGGAGAGTATGATAAATTGATTCCTCTGTTTATCGAAATAAGAATAATCTATCCTCTTATTAATATATAAAATACCTAAAAACAAAAAAAAACATGGATATATTTGGTAATAGAAGGCGACAGGAGTTTCCAGATAATTCCAGCGAAATTGCTAGTTTAGATGTACGTCTAAAAAAACTGAAATCAGATTTACTCATATTACAGAATTCGCTAAATCTAAATATGCAAGCAGAGATTACAAATCTTCAAACTCAACTGATTGATCCTATAGTAAAATTGATGGAGAACTCAAATCTTTGCTTGACAAATATACTAATTTATCTTCAATAGATAATCTTCAGAACTTAGAAGAGAATATTGCCAAATTAAAAAAAAACTTGATAAATTTAGACAAATCCAGAGAACGAATACCGAACAGCTGAAACAGCAATTAAATGACCAGGCAAATAGTATTCGTACTGAACTGCAAACCATCATCCAGAATATCAAAACTCAAGAAGAATATGAGCAGGTAAATCCTAGTATTGCTAAATTGCAAGAAGAGTTTCAATCTTTCGAAGTTCCTACATTGCAAAGTATCAAATCTGAATTACAGACAGATGAACTGCATACAGCTATAACAGAAGTTCAATCGAAACTACAGACATTGGAAGATTTTATCAATAATTTACCTTCATCTTCTGAATTAAATGCTATTGCTCGGAGCGTTGCCGGATTTAAATTACAGTTGGAGACTTATGAAGATTTTGGGAAGATACAAGGTACCATAGCTCACATAGAAGATACTATGGCAACTATGAGAAATGAGCTAACAAGTGTACAGGAAACTCTGGAATCGAAACTGCCTGGCATTGCTGATATTCTAGCTATAGTTCAACAGCAAGTTACTAAGCTTGAAAGCTTGAATACTGAATCAGAATTATCGCATTTCCATCATCTTATTGACGATATTCAGAGTAAATTAGAGACACTGCAACAGTCTACACCTACGCAGGATGACATAACGCAACTGCAAGAAATTTTGAAAAATGCAGCTAATGCAACAGAACTCGATGCTATAAAATTAACTCTTACCACACTTCAGAATACTGTAGCTGCCTTGCCTACTTCTCAGGAAATCAGAGCTATGGGGAGAGCAGTACATCGAATTTTAAAATCTGAGGATATCAAAAACATTCAACCAGAAATTGCACAAATCAGAGAAACTGTTGCTACTCTCCCCAACAATCAAATAATTAAGGAACTACATGCATTATTTACAGAAATCAGAACTCAAGTACACTATCTTGCTACCCAGAGTTCTAAATTGAAACTTGTAGAAAATTTACAGGAGATTATTTCTAATATTACGTTACAAATTACTACTCTTGAAGCAAGTCAAGAATCTGCTTTATCAGGTTTTACTACTCAACTTCACGATCTCAAAGAGGAATATAAACAACTGTATGTTGATGTAAAAATCAAACCTAGCTACGATGAGTTGGTTCGTACTACCAACGAATACTTGGAACCGGTATTAAGCAGACTATATGACGTAGATACTCGTAAATTTTATTCTATGGAAATTGTTAGGTTACAAAGTGTTCCAAATGCTCGAGGGCACTGGACGTACGTCAATGCTGGCAACGTTTACAAATTATATCCGTACACTCAGGTACATGAATTTTTTGTTGATGGTAGTTTACGATTTCTGAAGTTTAGTTTTCTAAAACATGGAAAACATATTGAAGTTCCTCAGTTTACTATAGTGCGAAAAGATGGTATACACAAGATAGTTCAAATACCTATTGCATACTGGGATGAGTCTACCAATAAATATAAAGTACATGACGAAGAACAATTATCAGTTTTTGATATTGAAATTGGTGACAAGCTAGTATTTGACATAAAGTGGTTATACCCTGAGGACAATCCATTTTATGCGATATTCTCACTTCGAACTCGATGTCAAGACAAGATATAGTTCGTGAATTACACAAACCAGCCCGTCGCAATTACAAGCAATTACGTGTAATAACAAAAGGTATAAATGATTTGTTTCAAGCTGATCTGATTGAGATGGCTTCTCCAAAGAGCACTTTAAAAAATTTGGATAAGGTAAATCATAGTTACAAATATATGCTTACAGTTATTCTTTAGCAAATATGCATGGGCTGTTCTCCTAAAATCCAAGACTGGTACTTGTGTTACCGAGGCTTTTAAGTCGATATTTAGTGAGGGAAGGATACCAAAATCTTTACAGACAGATAGAGGGAAAGAATTTTACAATTCTACATTTGCTAAGTTAATGCAACAACATAATATTAAACATTATTCTACATACAGTGATCTGAAAGCTAGTATAGTGGAACGATTCAACAGAACATTAAAAAATCGCATGTGGAGACAATTAACTCTACAGGGCAATTATGAGTGGGTGCAAATTTTACCCGAGCTAGTTTATGATTATAACAATACAGTACACAGTACTATTCACATGAAACCTGCTGAGGTAACCAAATCTGATGAGCATCGATTGATTTCTACTGTTTATTGTAAAAAGTATACATACACTACCAAGAAGCCAAAGTTTAAGCTAGGGGATCAGGTAAGGGTCAGTAAATAAAAACAGTTATTCGAGAAGGGAATCACTAAAAATTGGAGTACGGAGTTATTCTCAGTGGTTCAAATTTTACCAGGGAACAGAAATACATATATCATAAAAGATAATCATAACAAAATATTGAAAGGGAGATTCTATGAAGAGGAACTTAGTAAAACAAAATATCGAGATACATATCTAATCGAGAAAATATTGAAGAAGAAAAATAATAAATTGTATGTGAAATGGTTAGGTCTGTCAGACAAAAGTTGAATAGAAGCAAACCAGGTGATTCTTTGACACCAACATGGAATGAGGTACAGCGCTTACCAGATGTAGTGGAAACTACTAAAAAAATGGAGAGTTGTTACCTGATAACATAAGATGCCTTATTGAAGGGTCATCAGGTTGTGGAAAAAGCACTTTGCTGGTTGATATTTTCTTGCTTGCCCCCAATTGGCTAGATTGGAAAAATAGACACTTGTATGTATTCTCAAAGAGTTTAGAACAACCGAAATACCAAAAACTCATGAAGCTGTACGAGGGACTGGGCATAGCTACATTTGCATCAACAATAAAACCTCTCGACCAATGTTTGAAAAATTCTGTTGTGGTATTCGATGATGTTATTCTGGAAAATAAGAAAGAAATTAGAAATTTTTTTACACAGGGTCGTCACAAAGAAATAGACTGCTTTTATCTAGCTCAAACTTATTCCAAAATTCTCAAACATTTACTACGAGATAATACAAACTTTATCTGTTTGTTTCGTCAAGATCATACTAATTTGAAACATGTATACGATGATTATGTGGGAGGAGACTTAAATTACAAGCAATTTTCAAAATTCTGTTCATATTGTTGGAACAGCGACGATTTTGGATTTGTTACTATCGAC
Organism: Lepisma saccharinum; assembly: GCF_977018435.1. Lineage (NCBI taxonomy): Eukaryota > Metazoa > Arthropoda > Insecta > Zygentoma > Lepismatidae > Lepisma > Lepisma saccharinum. Next base: position 25,031,572 of record NC_139235.1, read on the forward strand.
ATGATACGGAAACATAAGAATGGTAAATTCAGAAATAAAATCAACGACTTTTTAAACGTTGAAACGATATAAAATAACCATTAATCAAAAAATAAATATGACAAAACATAAAATAGAAGATAATTCGAAATTACGAGAGTACTTGTCCAAACGTTTCAAAGGTTGGAAATCAGAGAATCGAGGTTTTTACGAACAACACAAGCGTCAAGACCAACCTATTATCGATGCAATCAGTGGTCTTGGTAAAGAGATTAAGGGTGTGACAGAACAAAATAAAAACCTCATCAATGAATTGGTACCTCTTATTGCTAAAAATTATGCAGATTTCCCTCCTACGCCATTATCCAGCATTCACACACCTCTGGTACTTAAGGAACCACCTACTTGAGCAGCTATAGAATAATCAGAGAAAATCGAGTTGGGTCCCCTGGCAAGGGATTACCTGAGAACAGGAAAATTCGAAAAAGATGAGGTATTTGGTTTGTATCCAACTATGGAGGGAAATGAAGGCGTAGTATGGAGAATTGGCAAGTCTAAAGTAACATTCGAAGGGGACAACATAAAAATTAATTTGGGTGGGAGAAACAGCTGGCCCAGATATCCTGGTACCGTAGGGCTATGGGAGCTCATTATCAAAAACAACCAAGAAATTTTACAGAAGATGATTATCAAAGTTTCTCTGAAATTTTGACACTCACTTATGTTTTGTAAAAAATTAACGATGCCAGTCAAAAGCGTGTGAAATCGAGCAGCGGGGATAAATACAAAAATCTGATTAAACCTATCTGGAATCAACTAAAAACCGGTAGTGGTATAAAACAATACAATACTCTACCTAAGGAATTTGTATGGGTAAACGATGTGAGGAAACTTAGAGATAGGTTGCTGGTTATAGCAGGGGAGGAAAATGCTGGGAACAATAATTTCCATAATGAGAAAATGGGTATTGTAAACATGATTAGTGACAAATTAGCTAATTTTATTGTAAACGATCCTAAAGGTATAGGATACTTAATTAAAATTATCAATACTTTACCTCCTAAATTCTGGAATATATCAGAGGGTCAAGGTTTAATAAATGATATTATTAATAAACTTCAGTTAGAGTTACACGTACCTGGTTACCAATATTGTGGTCCTGGTACAAAACTTGAGGAACGAATAGAAAGAGGGGACAGGGGTATTAATCCTCTGGATGCAGCTTGTAAAGAACATGATATTGCATACAACACACACAAACATCTGAATGATCGTCATGTGGCTGATCAAAAACTGGAAGAGGCAGCTTTTGGAAGATTAACAAGCAGAGATGCATCATTGGGTGAAAAAATAACAGCGTTGGGTACAACCGTTGTTTTGAATACAACACAAAAATTAGGGTGGGGTTTGTAATATAAATACCCTGAAAAATAATAATAATAATAATAAAACAACATGAAACCAAAAGGAGTTGTATACCAAATACCATATCATGATCTTAAAAATTTAAAACTTAAAATTTATATTTAGCATTCCAGCTATCCTGGCTGCATTGGGGGCAGTTGGGAGCTTAGCTGGGGTAGTGCTGCTATTGCCAAAACTGTGATTGATTCGAAAAAAAATAAGGCAGAACTAGAAGAGCAAAAGCGTCATAATCTTGCCATGGAGAAAAAAATAGGCAAAGGTGTGAAGTCTAGAGCACTCAGAAAATTAAAAAAAAAGAAGAAGCTCTTACCAACCAAGACATTGAATCTTAAATTAAAATATTTAAAATTACACACTTCAGGGGTGGTTTTCATGTCTGATTCTCTCCCTAAAGGTAGTTCTCACTCTCGAGAATGTGGCGTGGTGAATTTGGATAAGTCCGAAAATGTTGGTACTCACTGGATATGCTAATATAAACGAAATTACAATGCTTTTATTTTCGATTCTTTCGGAGGGGTACTACATCTTCACAATGATATTATCTATCCAAAATCCATAGCTCTGAGAGCATTCTACAGTATGTATCTGATTCCGAGTGTAACTACCTACATCAATACTATATTAGTAGGTAATGAAAAAATAATTATTTCTCCTGGACAGTATAACTTATCTACTTTACAATTTGAACTTCCAACCACTGTCTTGCTTTCTCAAAATTCTGTAACACACAGAGTAGAAATTGTAACTACCAATGAAACAGTAGACTTATCTACTATGGGAGAACTTTTAGGATTCGACAACAATAGCAAATTAGAACCAGGTGTTAGGCCCATAGGTAAATTTATACCAAAATTCTTAGCTATTGAGACATTGAATATTCACTGTAATATTGCCAAAGGTATGATTATCAAAGCAGAAGAAAATTCGATTGGTAGTCACAAGGAGACAGGTATTATTGCTACATTTAGACCGAATTCGGAATTTATGGAACCCATATTCTATTCTCCAATCCCACCAGTCTATTTCCCTGTTTCTATTGATAAAGTAAATTACATAGAGATAACAATTACGAATGAGAAAAAATGAAATAATCGATTTTGCCGGTGCTAATAGCAGTGAGATAATGGAAATTAATATTTAAAAAAATATTAATAAATATCAAGATGGAAAATAATGAGAGTTATGAATAACAGTCGTTCCCTCCAAACAGGAGGACATTTGCAAATTTGAATCAGCCTAATAAAGACATACAGTATGACATCACGGTGGGGGACGGATTCATTCATCCACATAGATCTGATCTGCATATAAAATTTGATATTGTAAAACAAAGTAATAGTGAAGAATATCCCCCATCCGGGGCTAATATAAAACTTTTAGATAATTTTGTTCCATTCTTATTTTCTCAAATTGAATTCAGGAAGCATGGTACAGTGATGGACAGGATTGATTGTCCTGGAATTACATCCACTACAGTGGGGACATTGAAACTGTCCAAATCAGAGAGTGCATATTATAATGTTGGTGGGTTCAAGCAACAAGTCACACAGTACTCTTCCCCATGAGATTGCTATTTGGATTTTTCTGATTATAAAGAAATTATGTGGAAAGGTGGTTTGAGTGTCATATTTCGCAGAGCACCCAATGATCATAATGCTATCATGAGATACAAAACTTTGAATGCAGATGGAACAGCTAATGAGGCTAGTTTACCCGAAGCTGCGAAATGTGTGATCCAGTCTATGGAGTTGCGAATGCCTATAGTTGAATATGAATCGAATTATGCTCTCCAATACACAGCCAACATTTTGAAAAATCCTCAAATTCCGATACAGTTTTATACATACCAATGCATTCAGAGGTCAGTGGAGGGTAAATAGTTTGAATTTGTCCTTACTAATCAGTTCCAATCTTTGCAATACGACATGCCAGAGTTCATAGCTGTGCTGACTCAAACAGGGAGAGATGACAATCAGGAAAGAGATAGCAGCCAGTTTGATAATTGTAAAGTTAAAAATGTGTATCTGAAGAATGGCAGAAATGAAGTATTTCCTCGCGAAAATTACAATTTAAATATTACAGAATAAGATTATTTGAAGTTATATGAAGCTTATAGTGCATTTAAAAGAGTAACTGAAGGAAACATGGACATGTATTATAATCCAGATGAGTTCATAGTTCACAGACCAATGTTTTTAATCAACGCATCAAATAGAAAATTGGTAGTTATAAATGATCGAACTAATATTAAATTAGTATGTGAATTTCATGAAACTCTACCTGAAAATACAATATGCAGTGCAATTTTAATTGTGGAGAAATCGTATATTTATAATGTAAAACATGAGTGATAGAAAAATTTTAATAGGAGAGAATAATATATAAAAAATTAGACTACGTGTAGCTTTTTTTTGTTAGTTTCAAAATTTTGGCTTGATGTTAGGTTTATTTTTTTTCACATGTAATGAGTGCAATTATTATTAACTTCTAAACTAAAGTATGGATTCCATACTCGAGAATACACCTCTTGTCGTCGTGTGGATCCAAGGCTACATTTTTATTTTATCCGTTGTAATCTCATGGTTTGAGCTTTGTATTCTATTATCCTCTCGAAGTATCCTCGACTGTGAAGAAAGGCAATCAATATAATCATGGAATGTTAGTTTGTTTTCCACGGTATCCTTGCACGTTCCTTTTGCTTTCTTCGTGACGCTATTATCTGTTCTGAATGTATACATCTTCGAACGCAAAAAAGCAAACTCAACAGTAATATCACCGTTACATTCATCTTTTAATTTGCCGGGAACCTTCTTGTTGCGGGAAGGAATTCCAAATCTGTTAGGTTGAGGGTAGGAAGAAGTGTCGAAATACCCAAGCATGGAAGAATGTTTAAGATCTTCGTAGAGGTTAGGTGTTTGTATGTTATAAATAAAACTATCGGTGTCCATGTACAAAATTGACACCTTATCATTATAGAAAGGTTTTATAATATTATAATGAAATTCGAACATGTACAGTTTTGACAAGTCGAGAACTGTTGCACCAATGTAAATAGGTTTTCTGAATTTTTTTCAATTTTATATCTAGATTAAAAAGTGTTAAATTCTCGTTGTAAGTTTTTCGCGATTTGAATCTATAATTAGATACCAATTTTCTACATTTATTGTTATCTGAAACCAAATTCATGTCTATATGCTTTCTGACGTTCTCCATTGTTTTTCCATAAACGGCATTATTCATTAGTTTATAAAAATCTTTATCTAACTCTAAAATGGCAGCAGTTCTGTATCTCGTGTTGGTCTCAATATAAGATTTTAACCATGGAGAGTGTTTGAACTTGAGAATTCTTCTCACATTTACTACCTGAACACCCTTCCCAATCAAAAACTGGAGATTCTTGTAGTGGACGACATATCTCTCTTTTCTCTCCAGAGTTAACATAAGCTTGCTTTGATTAGAATCAGGTGGACATTTAATTTCGGGAGCCAGAGGTAAATCGGAAAAAGTATCATGCAAATTATTTGGAAATTCAATATCTACCTCAATGAACAAACCAAATTCACGATCATCGAAATGATTAATATCAATTGAAATAGGATTTATCCACTCGAATCCTCCGTATGGAAGTTTTTGTATCATTGCGAAACCGTAGAGATTGTTTACGTCAGCGTAAAATATGTAATTCGATGGTCGATTTGCATCGTATTGATTGCCAGACATGTGAATATTGTTTGCCTTTACGTGTCTCTGCGAGCATTGAACCATCTCTCCACGTATCCCCCTTTCTATAAAAAGTAACATGTCCACGTCCGATATCAATTCCAACTTGATCCTGGTCTGGAGCAACATAGCAGACCACGCCAAACCAGGAGGACTGTAGAAGTATGCTGGATCTAATTTATAAATATTTATTGCTGTTTTTCTAAATACCTGAAAAAACATCAACAAGTATTGTTATGTCTAATTTGAGATATGCATCGTGATAATCGCCGAGAGTATTGCATCTCAATTCCTTCCATATTAATTTCGCATGTTCGTATTCTTCATTCGTAATTCCGTTTTCTTTCAGTTGACTGAAGAATTCTTTTTGAGGTGGGAGAGTGTCATCGTCAAATTTAGATTCATCGGTTACATATTCATAAGGATAAAAGCCTTTACGTTTAATCAGTTCTACGTGTATGTTGGGATACTAGCTTTTGTAATTTTAAATTGTTCGTCAGTAAGATTACTCGCTAAAGCATCGAGACTTGCCGATAGGAATCTAAAAGAATCTAGAAACCTCATCTCTATGATTTCATTCGTTGCTGGAATTTTAACTTTTTTACTTATAGAAATATAACGTTCTTCGTTTTGAGCAAGAATATCTACATTTTTAGCATATCGTATCCAAGATTTGTAATTAAAAAGTGGAAGTCGTAATTGGATCCATTATGAAACAATATTGGTACGAATTTAGGCTTCTGGATCTTGAGGTTGCAGGTATTACAGATTCCACTAACCCATTATGTACCAGCGTCCTATAAATAGGACAGTTGATTTCTTAATTTTTATTAAATATGAATCTAAGTTTATGAACAAGCAATTGTATTATTATTCAATTAAGCATATTAATAACTATGTTCATAAATAAAGATAACAATTTGGGTTGAGAACAGCATAAGTAAAAGTACAGTTAATTAAAGCAATATTGAGTACTATGTCATGCTATCAGTTTCATTCATCTAGTTTGCAAACAATATGCAGTGGACGTGTAAAAATGCTATATATAGCTTTGAAAGGGTCTCCATACGATTTATATGAAGAATATCTCAAACCCACGAGGTTTTTGTCTTTGTGGAATGGTAATGAAGTTTGCTGTCCTATTTATAGGACGCTGGAACTTAAAGGTATCAATTTCATCTTTTTCCTCACAGATGTCTCTAGCTTCGTTGCAACAGAAGACAAACGAGTAGCTGCGTATGCAAAGCCATTGTGATTTTTGCGTGTCAGGAGGTAACAGCTTGCATGTTACAGTGCTCGTTATCCATCATCTTAACTTTGCCGACATGTTTAGGAAGGGGTTTACAGCAAGTGAAATAAAGGATATTTTCCTTGATCCAGCTGTAGCTGACAACTCTGCAGAACTGAGTGTGGTGGTTCTGCCAACCGATAATAACAACGTCAGCAATGAAGATATTTTTGAAGATGATCAAATAAATGATGTGGAGGTTGCAGATGTTCCTGGTGAGTTACTTTTGCAAATTATACCAAATGAAGAAAACACGGAGTCTTCTTCTTTGAATGTGGTTGCAGCAAAAGTAGAAAGTTACGAGGGGGAATGAAGAAGAGGCAGCTATCAACATGTGCTGTAAATTGGAGGAAATGTGACCCAGTGTACACCAAATTGCAAGTTGAAGGTCTTTGTGCAGAATCACAGGCAGCCGATATGGAAACTACATTGGCAGGCAAATCTCCGCTTCAAGCTTTTGAAATGTTTTTCAATTGCGATGTTTTGAATTTGATTACTACACAGTCTGTGAAGTATGCAACAGAAATAAAAAAACGAATTGCAGTTTTCTCTATCAGTTGATGAGTTAAAGCGATTCTTAGGGATTCTGTTACTATCAGGCTATCACAAGGTGCCCAGTGAGAATCACTTTTGGTGTGAAGATGATGATTTATGTGTAGATATTGTGAGAAAGGCCATGCCAAGAAATAAGTATCTCAAAATTAAGAGTTTTATACACTTCAATGATAACAGCAAAGTGAACGAATTCAAAGATGATCGAGCTTTCAAAATCCGTCCACTATTGGATGCTGTGAATGAAAAATTCCGAAGGTGGGGCATATTCGGGAAATATTTGTCAGTGGATGAAATGATAGTGAAATATTATGGCCGCCATGGACTGAAGCAATTCATTCGGGGAAAACCAATTCGATTTGGATATAAGATGTGGGCTTTGTGTGGTGAAAGTGGATACTGCTTTAATTTTGACCTATATTGTGGCAAAGACATATCACACAATGAAAGAGAAGACTTAGTTTTGGGTTCCCGTGTTGTGCTCAATATGTTGGAACCAATTCAAGAGCCAAACAGCTACTGGGTATTTTTTGATAATTATTTACCAGCAGAGACTTCCTTGTGCACTTGCGAGACAAAGGCATTAGAGCTACAGGTACGTTGAGACAGAATCGCCTTAGTAAGTGTCCCTTGAAGGATTCAAAAGAATTGAGTAAAGATGCAAGGGGCACATTTGACTACTATTTTGATGTGGAAGGAGAGATACTATTTGTCAAGTGGAACGATAATAAATGTGTTGCTATCGGTACCAACTTTGATACTATTGAGCCACTGTGTCAAACATCACGATGGAGCAGAACAGCTAGAGCGAAAACTTCCATCCCTCAGCCACATAATGTAAAGACATATAATAAATACATGGGTGGCGTTGACCACCACGACTGGCTCGTAAGCAAATACAATGCTTCTGTTCAAGGTAAAAACTGGTATTGGTGTCTATTTACAAGAATGCTTGACATGGCAGTTATAAATTCGTGGATTGTGTACAGATAGGTATCACAATCAGGAATGGACTTGCTGGAATACAGAAGATCAATTGCAGTGGCATATTTGAAAGCAGGACAAGGACGTCCATCTGCATTTGGAAAACCCACGAAAACATCATCACAATCCACATTTCAAGATGTGAGGTATGATGGCATTGGACATTATGTTGTGCGAAGAGATAAACAAAGAAGGTGCCAAGGACTGAACTGCAAATTTAAACCCTTAACATTTTATGAGAAATGTCAGGTAATATTGTGCAAAGATTGTTTCACACCTTACCACACACAATAAGCAACCAGAGTTCCATATATGTATTGTTTCCTTTTCTTATTATTTGAAAATGTATGTGTATCGTGTGTATCAAATGTAATAATCAATAAACAGAGAAGTAGAAATACAACTTTTAACCAAGCTTTGAAACTTCTTATATCATCTTAGGTTATGTCAGAAAGGCATATGTTGAGTATGATACCCTATTGTACCAGCGTCTTATTTTTAGGACAGTTATTTATATGAAACTGGTAACAGGTAAATTTTTTATTGCTGCGTGGATCACTTTAAAACAACCCCCTTATCATATCCAATCAGAATTTCAGTCAATAAAACCAAAAGAAAAAGTGTGGTACTTAAAGGGCTAATGTAGTTTCCGGTGAAATGATTATGGTGAAATACTTTCCGATTCTCATCCGTGAAATGTTGATCACATACCGAACACGTTTCAATATTATTGTAAGATTGAAGTTCATCACTAGATAATGGAAGCATTGATTTCGATTGGCATAAGAGGCTGCCAATTTTCTCAACCTCCTCCACCATCTTTTTAAAAAAGAGTTCAATAACATTTGGTCCGCGATATATATATGGTTTATCTATCCTATCCTGCCAAACAACAACATATCCAAAACTATTTTGATCATGAAGCTGGTACGGTGTTGTGGAAGAAACTTCGGAATCCTGATCGCAATAAGACAATGGTTTGAGAAAAGCCTCAAAGTCTGCAATGATAATGGCCGGATGTTCCAACAAGGCCTTGTGGATTTTAAATTCTTCGAATTCATTTGCTTTGGGCATCAACATGCGAGCCGGTCTGTTGACTCCACAGTAGACTTTATGTTCAGCAAGTTTTTGTTTGGCAATTTCTTGATTTTGGAAATGTTGGTAATTACGTCGATCACGATCCTCGAATACTGTTAACACCTTGGACAAACTTCGATGTGTGGATGAAACTTGGTTGTTTGGCTTCTGACCAAGCGGGAGAGTGAACGAATTAGCGTGTAATGATGAACATCATCGTCAGCAATAAGAAGCAGATTGATTTCCACGGCTTCGTCATCAACAATATTAGTTATCCTAACGGGATGCACAAAATGCTTGACTGAAGTATACGAATATACATTTATAGCTAATCGTTTTCCTTCTCCATTTCGTACCCTGTTTTCAAACTTTGTTATGTCAGAAATAGCAACAGGGTATTCGATGCCTGTCATAGCATATTCAGTCTCATCGATATATTGTGTGTAATGACTAACCTGTTCCGGATGATTTGAACAATGAACCGGGTGAAGCGCTGCTAAAACGCACAACATAAAACACTTATTGTCAGTGTTATGAATATTCAGCACGGCTCTCTTATGCTGAATTTCTACTGAAAGTGGAACGTAACTGGAAGCAGAAAAAGGTGTAAATTTGTTTACATAAGCGATTAATCTGTGAGGACTTCCGCATTAAAACCAACCCGAACCCTCACCCTCAAACTCGTCGTGTTTTCTAATCAATTCACTAGTAAGATTAGAATAAAAAACATTCAAATTATCAATGTCTGCCAAATAAAGAACTTGGTTTTTCGTTTTGTGAAAAAAATATATATTTCTTGTACCATTTGTTTTCTCATATATACAGATTAGATCAACATATACTTTTATGGAGTTGTTTTCCAGTTTATTTTTCAAATTATTTATGATAGATGTTTTAATTTCACTCAAAAAACTAGAAATATCACAGCCAGGTTTCGAAGTAAAAGAAAAATCCAGGAGTTGGTTGTTGAATGCAGATCTAATCGGCTTTTGGTCATTAAACATCTTAATTTGTTTGGAAGTAGAAGCTTCAGCTTCAGGATGATCATTTTTTCTTTTCAATGTTCCATGTCCGGTTGATGCCTTGCAAATTTTCATGTGTTTACTTAAATTAGCAATGCTAATTATTTTTCCGCATTGAGGACAAGGCTTAGTAGGTAACAAACGATTTATTGTTGAACCTGTTTCGCTACATCTTGCCCTATGCTTGCTAATATTAGTTTTGGAGATTAATTTCCCACAAATAGCACATTTAATGAACTTGGTAGATGACATTTTTTTCAATATGCTTTAAGTAAATAACAATAAAACGCACAATCGACTCAAAATTCAATAATATAATTACAATAATTGATAGAATGTAACTTAAAAAACAATAGTTATATTTATAATAGAATTTTTCAGCTCAGGTATTTATATATAAATTTTCTCGGGAAAATACGAAAAACCAAAACGCACAATTAAGTCAAAATTCAATCTATGTGGAAAAAAACCCACTTAAATCACCTTCAAAATAAAATAAATATTTGTACTAAGTATAAAAAAATAATTAATAATTACGATAAAATTTTTAGCTATGTTATTTATACAGAATTTCCGGAGACAACAAGTAACATCTGATCACAAAAAAACTCAATCTGATCGAAATTACTATGAAAAAAATAACTTGATACACTTTTTAAACTTAAAAATAATAAAATAGTATGTAGCTTTAAAATAAGTTAAAAAACTTAGCTTTTATCAAAAATGAGGAGCACTGCAACAACACCTCCGTACTCTTCAAACACTCTCACAATACTGACTAATCTGTAATGCGAAAACTGTTTAAGTAGCCTAACCGCAAAACCATGTTGAAAAACAGAAGACACCACGTCAGATACAAGTCATTATAATATTACGTAATAACCTGTTTGCATAAACATGATACAACAAGTTACCTTCCGTGCTATTGTAATGTTGTGTAATATTATGTAATAAGCGTGATGCAATAGTTTACCCTTATAAAAATACACTAAAACAAAGCTTAATATGGGGGCATCACAATATTATGTAATGTTACGTAATTTAACTCGAAAGAAATTATGACACTCGTATCAAGTACGAGATGAAAAAATCACAGATTTGCAATAGTATAAAATCGATAAAAACATCGTCAAAATATGTTTACCATTGTGCTTAAATTAATAAAAATAATAGGCCTCGTACCAAGTATTGGTTTGAGGGAATCCAATTATACTACTCGTCTACAATACATATGCAGGTGCTTCTCTGTGCATAGAATAGACTTAGACGAAGATACTAAAAGACACCCTCTGCTATTGATTGAAATGGGATAGAATTATTACAGTATGTGAATAGAAAGTGATAGTAGAATATGATAACGTCTTTTAGTTACAATCTTTCCTTAGTCGGACCCTGGTGAAACTCACTTCCTACTGAACGGATTGGCCGATGGCTTTAATTTAAGTTGAACATGTTTTCGGCGAGATCTCTAGCGGAGTGGTTTACGCAATGAACTATGCACACAAGAACCCCAAGTTCGTGTCCTAGATGAAACCGGTATTATTATTCTGTTTGTATATTTTTTTAAGTCGTTTTTCAGCCACATTGTGCTGATTGCGGCTATAAGAATGATTGCTGAGTAGATGGAATGGATGAACCTTCATACAGAAGCAAGGACTTGAACCTGGATTTTTCGGTGGCAATGCTTTTGGCCACCGAGGTGGCTACATGCACTCCATCGATTATTTTGTCATTCATCATTTCTGCAAATTTCCCAAGACGTAGGAGAACAATGTAGGAAAGAAAGAACATAGGGATAGTAATACTAGGGACGTTCAATATATAAGTTTCCCTGTGCTATAAAATATTGTATAAAGCAATGCCATTAAAAGGAAGCACATGGTTGACAAGCGCCATTCTTCGTCTACAGGGAACAACAATCGATTCGTTATCAGACGTGAAGGCGCATGCGCTCAAGGGCGAAAAGTAAATGCTTATTCGGAAAACGCGGCTCCCGTCATAAGGAGTTCAGAAGCATGGATGCTAAGGGCGCTCTGCTTATGAACGTTTTGGAACGAGGAAGAACAATTAACGCTGACCGTTATTATCAAACATTGGATAAACTGAAAAACGCAATTCGACATAAGCGACCAGGTCTCCTGTCCGCTGGTGTCATTCTTCTTGACGATAACGCTCGCTCCAACTCAGCACTGCAAACACAACACAAAATTGAAGAATTGGGGTGGGAACGGCTGCCCCACCCTCCACACAGGCCCGATTTAGCGCCGAGTGATTTCCATCTTTTTCCGGTGTTAAAGTCTGAATTGCAAAGTTACCGTTTCGAAACAGATGAAGAAGTGAAGCGTAAAGTGAGAACAGTGCTCAATAGCCAGAGCCCTGATTTTCTTGCAAAGGGTATGGACAAATTGGTGCAACGGTGGGACAAATGCCTGAATCTCTATGGGGTTTATGTGGAGAAGTGAGGAAGGATCCTCCTACACATGTATGTATAGTTTTCTAATGTATCTTAAAAATATTTTTTTTACAGCATAGGGAAACTTATATATTGAACGACCCACGTAAGAACCACATATTCAAGAAAAAGTTGTTTCTTGTCCACGATGGTATCTTCGCTCAAAATCTTGCTCAGTTACTTTGAAACATACAACATTCTATTCTATCTTTATCCCTGTTATTTTACAAAGGGGGGCCAAATCCATTTTCGTAAGCGACTATGCATGCATGTCGCCATTTCTTTCTGGTCTGGCACATGCTGTCAACACCCCCCCACCCCCATTGGATCTGCCTATGAACACTCCCGTCCCGCACAGACAGACAAACAAAGTTTGTAATACATTTACAACACAACACAGAGGCCTAATACGTAACATACACTAATAGCATATGTCCTTCTGTGAACACGTTATAAGGTCAGGTTATTTGTAAATTATTTGTTGTTTTAGCTGTTTTTCGAACGTTACTAGCGAGTTAACAAGCCATTAATATCTCAGAAAAAATACATGTATCGCCCAATGATAGTGCATTTAATGCCGATAAGATAAGCTTCTGACATTCTGTAGGATTACAGTATTAATCTCATGAAACTGATAACGAGTTGATAGTGTGAAGTGCGCGTAGGTTATCTCTTCCTCAAGATCAAGTATTTTTATATTTAAGTGTTTGTCATTAGCCTAGAGTATTTTGAAATGGAAAAGTTGTTCTAGGATCGTTTGTGGGTGTTGCAGCGACCATAGAAGCAACCACAAGATTATCGTCTCGTTGGAAAAGGAAGAGTTGGGATTCTATGTCCCAGGAGTCACATCGTCCTCGAGAGGAACTACAACTTCATCACAGAAAGAGAAAACAAAGAAACTGCATGGAAATAAACAGGTAATTTCCTTAAATAATCAATTTCTGGTGGTTTATGGTATTATTTGCCCTTCTATTAATAAACATTTAGTTATTGGAAAATAATCAATAAGAGCAGTTTTTTTACTTCTTGATAATGTAGGCCAACTAAAAAATAATTTTATCCGAATGTCCTCTGCGACAATATCTTCTGCTTAGAAGTGGTGAATATTGCCAATCGTTAACGGCCATGACTGTTATGGCTACTCTGTGAAAACTTTCACTCAGTGATATTTATACTCGTACATAAACGTGTTGTATTTAGGTACAATTTGCGAAGATGGGGATGAGTGATGAAATGTTGAAATTGAGGAATGGACATTCACAAGCGGGATTCGAACCCTGAAATTTTGGCGTGGCAGCGCGATGTGCTAACCACTCGGCCACAGGGTCCGGCGTAAGGCAAGTCGAGAGATATATTTCGAATGCATGAGGCATCTTACTCTTGGCGAAGGGAAGGTCAAGAAAACGTGGTAATATCGGAAAGATTTCATGTTGTAAAAACGGGAGACAAACAACATGTTTTTTATGCATCTTAACTTCAATTAACTCTTGCAGAAAGTATTTTTTGTTCAATCCAGAGTTGTGAATATCATGTCCAAAACACATTTTAAGGTTTCTATTGGTCTAACTTTGTACATCGGAAAAAGGGGGAGGGGTAAATGAGGGAAGAAATCGGAAAAATCAACAACTGTATGTTAGGACTCAACAAAAATACACTCTTGTCGGCTTCCCTCTATTTGTTAGCGCTCAAAATATATATTTTCACTCCTTTACAATAGATAAGACCATAGCCAACCTAGCCTCGTTTTTCTGAATCCTTCGGCCTTCACGTTTCATTGAACTTTTCCTCCTAGGTGTTCCAACGTCCAAGCAAGCTACTCAGGGATTATCGCCTGGTAGAAAAGGGAAGAAATTACGCATTACGAGATCCACAGAGTCCAGCAGAATAACTACAAGTTTATCACAACGAGGGAAAACAAAGAAACTGCATGGGAATTCCAAGGTAATTTCCTCAAATAATATGCTGAATTTTGAGCAGTTTATTTTATAATTGGCCCTTTTCTTATTATACATTATTAAAGCTTACATGGGAACTTAACCTATGGAAGCTATTTTAGTTTAGTTCTGAATACTGTAAGCCAACCAAAATGTGTTTCTAAAACGAGGCTTTGTGTAAATATATTTTCTGCATAAAAGTGGTAAAATTTGGATTACTATTATGACTATGCGATGAAACAATTCATGCAATGATCTGATTCTATGGACATATTGTATACAGATGGACGCAATAAAGGACAATTAAAACACGCGTTATGTCGAAGAAAATAATATGAAAGAACCATTCCCTGAAATGACTACATACATCTACAAACCAAAAAAATAACAGAAATGCTTCGTGAAAGCTGTAAAGGAAGAGCATCAATCGTCCTAACTGGTTTCAGAAAGGATAATATATTGCATTACAGAGACTATCGATACCTCTTTGAAAATGGGGGGCAAATCTGGAAGTGGTGTACAGCCTAGGGGCCACACGTCCACGAGAGGGCGCACAAAACTGAGACGCTGAAGGGGTAGAAGTGAGAGAGAACGTCGACTATTAAAATTACTTAATATTGTGATAATAGCAAATAAAACAACATGTTAAATCCTTTTACTTTCTTATTTCATGAAGGAAGATAAAAGGAAGATGTTTTCAGCTTTTGAATAACTTCTTACGTGAATTATTCGTCTTATAATGTATTCATATAATAGTATTAATGAAGAACATTCAACAGTGATTTTCCCACATCTTGACATTGGTCTGAATTATTTTGAGCATTTCATCATCAAATACCAGAGGAGAGCTGTCATTCAGAGTTCTAAAAAATATAACTGCCCTCAGATATACAGCGTCGGATAGCTGTTGGGTATCCTCAGAAAGAATGCTGATGTCCTGCAAGAAATTGACTTTGAATCTCTCATTCATCAGTTGGCTGCCATGGTAGCCAGATACAGCTTTAGGAGAGTGTTCTCTTGTTGAATCTAAGTGTATGTATTATCAAAGTTTAATCAATAATTTTTGTCAAAAGTGTCTATATTTTAAAGTTTACAAGTGTTATTAATACAGAGTATGCAATAAGTGGAAGTGAATGACCATGATGACAAAATTGTTAATCATAGTAATATTAATAATATTATTAATAATATAGTCGGCAGGGTCCAAAACATAGGATGGCATAGAGAACAAATCTTATAATCACCCCGATGTGGAATACCGCATGAAGAAGGGAAGGTCAAGTAATAGTGAAAATATTAATAAGATTTTATGTTGTAATGTGGAGCGACACACAGCTTTTTGATATGGCTCTTAATTTTAAATATTTTTTGGAGGAAACATTTTTGTTTATTCGTCGACTGTGGACAGGGTGCTAAAACACAATCTGTGATTTCTATTGGCCTAATGTGGTAAATTGATAATATGCCAAATAAGTTTTCACTTTTTTACAACAGACAAAAGTCTCACCTCCATGTCCTCAATCATTCAGGCTTCAGTTTCATTAGAAACTTTCCTCTCAGGTGTTGCTGTTACAGCGTCCGGAGAATCAACCACAAAATTATGGACACGTAGAAGAAGGAAGATTTTGGATTGCGAAGAATCCACAGCGTCCAGCAGAGTAACTACGCGTCAACGAGGGAATAATAAGAAACTGCGTGGAAATTCCCAGGTAACTTCCTCAAATAATCATATGGCTAATTTCGAGCGGTTTAGGGCAGTGACCCTATACACAAGCCGAGAATCCACCTTGAAGGATATTACAGTTCATGTGACCAACAAGCATGGGCGCCGGCAGAATTACTTGTAGGGCTGTGCACCCAGATTATATTCATATTTCTGATAACATCGAGTATCTTAAAATGACTTCTTTTACGCATACTTAAACATACTTCATAGGCTAATTGGGGGAAATTGCCCCACATCATCATGGACGTCCGCTGAATGCCTCCACGGAGAGGCAAGAAACACATTTTTCCAGGGGATCAACGAGGCATATTACCCCGATAATATTGTTACCCTTTCAAAAAAATCACTTGACACTAAAATTATAGCGTTTCTGCATCCACATTGTAATAATTAATGTAAATTACCGTGACTGAAATCAAAGTATAGGTTGACATCCTTGCCCCCCTCCCCTATAGACGCACAAGCCAGTATATTACTATATCATCACATACAAGTTTAGTGTAGATGAATTTTATCGCCGTTATTAAACGATATTATACTCTAAAAAAAGATTAAGTATTTTCAAACCAATGACATTTCAAAGCAACTACTGTGGAAAGTTATTTCCATTTATGTTCTCTGGCAAATTTCTTGTTATTAAAACT
Source organism: Lepisma saccharinum (assembly GCF_977018435.1). NCBI lineage: Eukaryota > Metazoa > Arthropoda > Insecta > Zygentoma > Lepismatidae > Lepisma > Lepisma saccharinum. The sequence goes on from NC_139235.1 coordinate 25,048,375, forward strand.
CTCACATGCCTAATTCAACAGTTATGCTACCTATATGTTCCTTCATACCCATCAATAAAACTAAAACAGTGAGATGAAATGAGGTTTTCCATTCCCGCGTGAACTTTCATCTAGGCTTTGCCCCCCCCCCCCCAAACTTTAATCAGAGGGCCTGCACACGGCTATAACAGAAGGTCGATTATTAGCAGCAACAATGTTCTTTCCAACAAACTGACTGTACCTACTATAAAAGCTCATTACAGAAGAAGATTACACAATCTCCAATAATACTGCAGACTTATCATCTTGCAAAAAGTGGTAAGGATTCTCGAAATATTCAGGATTAGATATTTACGCGTACCTCAAGGGGGAAAGCATCAGTCTTTACGGTATTTTTGCAGAAGCTACATAAACGACAGGTAAGATTATGCTTTTTAACCTATTGGATCCATTCCTCTGTACATAGAAGTAAAGGCATCTGCTTAGTTGTTATTAAGGGTGGCCTCAAAAGTTTTATGCTTTGACCATACATGGCGATGATATCGGCAATATTTTTTCCTACTTTAGTACATCTTCCATAAACACACATGTAAATAGCAAGTCATTCTCTCAAATACGTTCCTTAATACAGCAATCTGAAGCAGATGCGTTGTGTGTATTCCTTAAAATGGATAAAGTTGGATATAGTGGTAAAATTCTTTGAATGAATGTGTAACACCAAGTTGATAAAACTTTTTTGGACTCTTCTTCTCTTGAAAGAAATAAAAAGGAGCTTCTGAATATAAATGTTGTTAAGGACGTCTAAAGACTGCAACAAGAACAGGAACCATAGAACAAATTCACGATATCACTCTTTAGACAAGCAATATAATGTGCTTGAAATTGCTCAAGCTACAGATACATCGTAAGAACTTGCAGGATATATTTTGCATGAAGCATTGGACATGAGAAAGCTTTGAGCAAGATGGGTGTAACACATGATAACGGCAGATCAATGACCCGTTCGTATGAAAATATATAAGCAGCTTTAATAAGAATAAAACTCACTTTGTACATAGTTCGAGTTATAACTATTGATGATTCCTGGATTGCTCATTTCTCACCGGAATTGAAACAGCAGTCAAAAAAGTGCACAAATCAAGATTGTTCAGCCTTAAAAAGGACAAAGTAGGTTCCAGAAGGAGGATGGATTGTGGGTTCGGTTTCTTGTGATGTTAAAGGGTATTTATTTTTTGATTATCTTCAAACCACTGGATAAAAAATTCTTAATTAAAGAACCGGTGTGCAGAAGGAAGGAAAGGTTTCATCAAGACAATTCACCTGTCCACAAAAGTAATTAATGCGTTTGACGAATGGATTATTGGAAGATCCACGCTACCACTCAGATTTGGCTCCGCCCTACTTATGTCTCTCTCCAAAACACAAACTGTTCATCACTGGTCAGCGTCTCTCATCGAATCAAGACACGATGCTACAGAGGGATATTTTTCAGATTTTATGGAAAACCAATTCAGGAACGGGAATATGGTGTCGGAGCATCGCTGAGATATATGTATTGATCTGAAGGGAGAATATGTTGGGTAAATTATAATTTAGTAATTTAATTGTTCGTTCGAGAACGTTCTAGATCACTCTTTTAAGTATCTCATTCTATCTAGGCCAAGCTGTGGTGGTTACTACATATTTGAAAAGAAATAGAATTTTGATAGAGGCGTATTATGCTTCTATGTCCCGAAACGAAGAAACTATTATTCCTTGTCTCTGGGGGAGGACCGTAATATCGTGTCTAATTGGATCAGGTTAGAGGGATGCTTACTGATAAAGGCACGTTATATTATAAATGCTCTGAAATGTAACAACATACAAGTTACATGTTTGCTTCAAAAATATAAGGAAAACCGTCACTCTACTCCATTCCACCATTATCCGAAGTCTTTGGACCCCTCGATTGAAGAGTCGTAACGTCGTTCTCTTGTAATCAAGGGGTTCCAGGTTCGATATTATATGGAGGCACATAGTGGTTCGGATTCCATTTTAAACTGTAGGTCCAGTCCCGTTAAGCCTATATGTGGATAAAGTGTACTTAAAACAAAAACTAAAACTCAAGACAGCTCATTTCACAGCCGTGTGTTAGTTGAGTCGAGTTGTTTTATCTCTTCAAAATGGGTATCGATGCATCAACGGAGAGGTGTCAAAAGGAAGCATGTTCCTGTCAAGGACAAAAGGTTTAACCTTGTTCACTGATCGCAAGTGCATGTTTACAGACAAAATACACAAGACTTTACTTACATCATTGATTGATTGATTTAGTTTATTTTACTTCGCTTGTGGGCCAACTTTGGCTAATTGCGAAGATGGGGATGAGTCGTGATATGATGAAGTTAACGAATAACAACCATGCCCACGCCCGGATTCGATCCCCGGACCCCTGGGGTCATGCTAACCACTCCGCCACGGAGGCCGGCATTACTGACATCATGACACACACTACTAATCGTAGTATAATCTCTTATTGCTCGATCGAGTTGGTAAATTATAAACTAAAATTGGTCATTAGATTTTTTCCATTCTAAGAGAGTAGCAGGGTTCAAAGCAATCTTTGATTACTAATGACATCATGTTACATAAAAACCTTTCGTTTTATGAGCTGATTCACATTTGGCAATTGATCATTTAAATTATTTGTTTCCTCTCTCTCTATTCTAGATTACACTTCCGTAGAAGATGGTCATCAGGACAGGCAATTGTTTCTGAGATAGTTTAACCGCCACATTAAGAAATACGGCAATGCTTCACTTCCTTCTCGAAAGTCGAGTGCGCAAACAAACCCCATTGTTCATTTTGTACGCACGTCTTCACTTATTTCCAACACCAAATGATGGCATAGAATCTAGGATGGCGCATAATGTATGACTCTTTTTCAAAATAAAAAATGAACAAATGTGACTGACGGTATAGGTTTACACATGAAAAAAAAAACACTGCATGACTTGAGAATATACACAATAAAACATATTTGAATGGTTTTCACGTAGTCGAAGGAATCGATTTTGTCCATAAGCAATATAATAACGACGACGAATAATTGAATGTCGCTGTGTATGTGTGATCACTTTTTTGTCACCAAATTATCAGTTCAGAACAACCATTGAATCGTTTAACATATATATATATATATATATATATATAACTACCAGGTGAGACTGCCGAAATGGGAACGCTATGTACAAAGTTGAAGGGTGCAACAAAAAACACGAAGGTAATATATGAAGAAACAACAGCGAATGATTTACCTGAAGCCAAGGGAAAAGAGCCTGTGAATGAGAAACATCAAATAACATATAACAAGAAGTCAGGGACTGCAGGAATGAGTGGCCAACTCTACGAAATCTATACAGCGATGTATTTTTTGCTTCAAGGAAAGAAGCTGTGTGAGGAGAACAAGATCAACGACTTCCACCTAGCTACAAACATGCAAGAGGCAGGCAATCTTGATGACGTGGTTTTCAGGTGCAGCTACATTGACCAGACTGGAGCAGAGAGAACAAAACTCATGTTCATACAAGCAAAGCACAGAGACAACCCTCAGAAGAGTATCCTTACCTTAGAGAAAATACTTTCGGAGGATTGTAGTAAGAGCGGTTGGTTGGATACGTACTTCACTGCCTACAAGAAGATTAAAAATTGCTTTACAGAATTAAAAACTGATCCAATATTTGGATGTAATTTTGAAGAATGTGAGTTGATCTTTTTCACTAATGCCACATGTAGTTTGAGTGAGAGTGATACGAATGTAGAGAAGCTTAAACTTCCTCAAGACGACATGCTAAACATAGGGAAGGATAACTACTATTACAAACTCAAGTTAGGTGGAAATAATGACATACGAATTGTGCACTGTCTGAATAATTCATATAGCTACAAAATTCTAGCCAAACATTTAGCAGAATGTCTCCATTCTGACGAGTGTGCGGATGAGGATATTACAATGAATTTTTATTTCAATAAACTATCCAAGGAAGTAATTGAAAATACAGAAAAAGGGAAAGCCAAATTCAGAGAGAGTTTTCTCAATGAAAAGGACAACACTTTCAGAAGAATGCTTTTGGAGGAAATTCGAAATAAAGAAGAGTTCTCAGGACTCCCAGAAGGGGATTTGATATCAATACTGGCTGAAAAGAATTTTAATCTTCCAAAGAATTTCTGCAGTCTCAAAGCTAAAAATTCAAGAGAAATAGAAGACTTCTTGAGGAGATTTAAGATTTTCGTCAACCAGCCAAATGAGAGGGACTTAAGAGAAATCATAATGAAGGAAATACAGACAAAGTTCGCACTAGAAAAAAGTGATGTAGAAATAGTTTTTCTTCAAGTAAAGTCGGAAGTTGAGAATTGGTGGAGACACGAGAATTATTTCCTAACGGAAAGTAATACATATTATGAGGAATCAGCAAGGGTTTCAATTTGGTTTGACGTAAGGGATCCAGTGGAAATGTTTACAGGGAGGCAAGGAGATTTACGAAAATTACACGAAATTTTGCAAAGGAACCAAGGGGATGATAAAATGACTGTTATATCTCAAATTACTTCAATTAGTGGATTAGGCGGAATAGGAAAGAGTGAGTTAGCAAGGAAATATATTCAAGTATATTCAGAAAGCTACGAAAATAACATTATGTGGATCAATGCTGAAAATTATGAGACAATTTGTGAATCATTTCGTAGACTCGCACAAAGCAAGTTGAGAATTTGCACAGAAACAATGGAAGGAAAGCCTAGAGAAATCCAAAGTATAGTGAGAGAGGTATTCTTTTTTTTCACAAAGAGAAAATGTCTTTTCGTGTTCGACAACGCTGAAAAATACAGGAGTGAAAGAGATGGGGATGAAGGTATTGCCACATTTATTCCATCATTACCCCAAAATTCGGAGAGACCATACATTCTTATCACGTCTCGAAATCATGAATGGGGAAACATAGAAGTTCTGTCTTTAGGCACTTTCACTGAAAAAGAAGCAGGAGAACTCATAAGAAAAGCTCTGAATTTAGAGGATTCGGAAGAACCTGAAGTCAAGATGTTAGCTGAGACTTTGCAGTATTTCCCCTTGGCTCTGCAGCAAGCTGTTGCGTACATAAGAGAGACAAACAAGATATTACAGATCATGGGGTCGAAGTTCTCCATCATAAATTACATGGACCGGTATGAGCAAGAAAGTGAAAAACTACTCAGTTATAACTTTCCCGATGATTCGTCTGATTTGTACACGAGAACAACTTTTACAACCTGGACAATAACCACTGACAAAATTCAAGAAAATTTTGAATACGGTGAGGAAGCAATTTTGATTCTACGTATTATTGCATACTTATATGGAAAGAGTATTCCTGCAGAAATATTCAGAGAGAATGGACAATCAGAGGTAAACGACGAACGCGTGGGTAATATATTACGCATACTTATGCAACACTCATTGATTGATATCAAAGACGGTTTTGTTAACGTTCACAAATTAGTGCAGAAAGTTACGCAGATCAATACAAGAAATGAAGAAAAGGAGCTGCTTATTACCCTTAAGGCATTTCATTTACTTAAGAGAAGCGCACTGTCCTGTGATGACTCAGTTGCCAAGATCGAACGGTTAGTACCTCACTTAGAAGCATTCCTTGCCCATACAGATGATATGATACCTAGGGATAGCTATGCCGAAGACAATATTCAACAATTCTACGTTAGGAATCTATTAGTTGAACTGGGATGGATGTATAATATCATTGGAAAACCAAAAAGACAAAATCAGTTATTACGTCGGCTATTGGAAATACAAGAGAAAGATTACGGTGCCGATCATTTTCAAGTTGCTAATACTCTTGTGAACTTAGGTAATACCTACAGAGAAATGGGAGAACCTCTGGAAGCAAAGAAATTACTTGAGAGGGCATTGGAAATACAAGAGAATCATTACGGTGCCGATCATTTGATAGTTGCTACTACTCTTGTGAACTTAGGTAATGCCGTCATAGATACGCTTGAAACTCTGGAAGGAAAGAAATTACTTGAGAGGGCATTGGAAATACAAGAGAAACATTACGATGACGAACATTTTGAAATTGCTACTACTCTTGGGAGCTTAGGTTGTGCCTACGGAGCTTTAGGAGAACCTCTGGAAGCAACGAAATTACTTGAGAGGGCATTGGAAATAAGAGAGAAACATTACGGTGCCGATCATTTGATAGTTGCTACTACTCTTGTGAACTTAAGTAATGCATACAGAGATATGCATGAAACTCTGGAACAAGATAAATTAATTGAAAGGGTATTGGAAATACGAGAAAAACATTACGGTGACGATCATTTTAAAGTTGCTCCTACTCTTGTGAACTTAGACAATGTCTGCGGCTATATGGGAGAACCTCTGGAAAGAAAGAAATTACTTGAAAGGACATTGGAAATACAAGAGAAACATTACGGTGCCGATCATTTTCAAGTTGCTACTACTCTTGTGAACTTAGGCAATGTCTACGGAGATATGGGAAAACCTCTGGAAGCAAAGGAATTACTTGAGAGGGCATTGGAAATAAGAGAGAAACATTACGGTGCCGATCATTTTCAAGTTGCTACTACTCTTTGGGACTTAAGTAAACTATACGCAGATATGGGAGAACCTCTGGAAGAAATGAAAGTACTTGAGAGGGCATTGGAAATAGAAGAGAAACATTACGGTGCCGATCATTTTCAAGTTGCTAATACTCTCGGGAACTTAGGTAATGCCTACAGAGATATGGGAGAACCTCTGGAAGCAAAGAAATTATTTGAGAGGGCATTGGAAATAGAAGAGAAACATTACGGTGCCGATCATTTTCAAGTTGCTAATACTCTTGGGAACTTAGGTTGTGCCTACGGAGATATGGGAGAATTTCTGGAAGCAAAGAAATTACTTGAGAAGGCATTGGAAATACACGAGAAACATTACGGTGCCGAGCATTTTAAAGTTGCTTATACTCTTGTGAACTTAAGTAATGCCTACAGATGTATGGGAGAACCTCTAAAAGCAAAGAAATTACTTGAGAGGGCATTGGAAATAAATGAGAAACATTACGGTGCCGATCATTTTCAAGTTGCTAATACTCTCGGGAACTTAGGTAATGCCTACAGAGATATGGGAGAACCTCTGGAAGCAGAGAAATTATTTGAGAGGGCATTGGAAATAGAAGAGAAATATTACGGTGCCGATCATTTTCAAGTTGCTACTACTCTTATGAACTTAGGTTATGCCTACGAAGATATGGGAGAACTTCTGGAAGCAAGGAAATTACTTGATAGGGCAATGGAAATACAAGAGAAACATTATGGTGCCGATCACTTTCAACTTGCTATTACTCTCGTGGACTTAGGTAATGACTGCGGAGATTTAGGTGATCCTCAGGAAAGAGATAAATTACTCGAGAGTGCATTCGAAACAGAAGAGAAACATTGAATAGAAATGAAAAAAACAAGGATTCTGCTTTGGCCAGGATTCTGAGTGTTTTTTTTTCCAGCATGCAAACAAGGCTTAATACTCTTATCACAAGAATGTTTGAGTTTTGTTGTAGTGTTTGAGGAACATCTTTACAGACGTACTATTACTACTCTTTAGGGAGGCAGAAACTAGAAGCAGTCTGTTACCAGAATATCCCTCTACCCAGTGTAATCTGACTTTTTTAGTGCTATCTGTGCATGGCCTATAGGCTCCATCTCCTATAGGGTTCCCCTTTGCTACTGGCCTACCTCTGATGCATGTTTATTTACGTTTCAATGGTTACTATAAAATAAGGTAATAATCTAAAATGACAAGAAGGGAATTATCAAGATCAGAACCCGTGTTCCGCAAATAGATTTCCCGAGTTTTTCTTATCCAGTACAGGCAAGGAATTCCAAGCGATCATATTTAAAAGAGGATAATTCTTGATATTTCCTGCACTATTAATCTCTAAAATTTTTTGCCATTTATAGGTTTTATTCCAGAAGTACAATACCAATTATTTGAAGTGAAAATAGTGTGTTCAATTAGAGATTTTCACCTCATTGTGACATTTTTCGGATTATTTCCCGTTCCCAAAATTTTCCGACCTGGTCGGGAGATGGAGACTTTTTTTTTAGTACTGAACCGTCATTATTATTAATATTTCTTTCTGAATTATGTGCCGACCATAATTTTTCCCTCCAGCATGATATGTTGCAAGTGAGGATTTCTTTCAGTCGAGATACACTAAAGCATCATTTGATGCGTTTCTGGTGGACCTTCCTGCAACTTTTTCCATGATGCACTTAAACATTTCATCTAAGCTACATAATGACTGAAGCTCAGACCATATAAATAGTGCAACACATATTTTAAATAGGCTTCTGTTAATGTTTTTTAGGAAAAATAATAACTTGTGTTCTACTTTCTCTTTTACCTTGTGTTCTGTGAGATAGCTGTAAAATGTTGGTGTAGTTACTTTTCATGTTCATTTCTTATTTTGGATATTTTACTGTATATTTTTAAGGCTTGTATGGCATACTGGCATGTATGTGTACATTTTGCTAGTTTTTAATGTATATAAATTCTCAGTATACTCATAACATATCTGAAAAGCTTTCTGGTGTGATGCTGAAATATAATTTAAATTAACGTCTGATATATATATATATATATATATATATATATATATATATATATATATTGTACTTGCGTTTCAAATTATTTTATATTAATTATAAAAACATAACTGTGCAATGTGTTACTGTACAACTAAGAAATAATTTTGTATTTTCTGATTGTAGCTGTGTGAACTTACTGTTTTTCGTAATCGTGTGACGTGTTTTCTTTTGGTGTTGCTTAATGAAATATACGTATATTGCCAATGAGTAGATGTAGTATGGTAACATGTTAGTGGAAGAGAATTTAACATGACTTTTGTGAACTCTTGATGTAAGAGAGTTGCTGAAAACTAATGTAAGCCATACATATATTTTATACTTTTATATAATCGAATATATTTAGATGAAGATGTGTAAAATATTTGACCCGAGCTTGAGAAATGAATAATTCTGTGAATGTTAAAAAAAATAGTTTTCATGTTCGTCCTTTGAGTCTGCTATAGGATAAAAAATAACTCCATATTTCATACATCTCACTTGTGGATTTATTGACTGATTTGCTATATTTTACTTCGCCTTTTGTGCCACTTTTGGCTAAATTGCGAAGATGAGGTTGAGCGATGATATGATGAAATTGATAAATGAACACTCACAAACATCAATGCCCAGGCCAGGATTCGAACCTTGGACGCCTGGCGTCGCAGCGCGATGTACGAACCACTCCGCCACTAGGCCGGCTCATTTGTGTGAAGAGTAGAAGACATAATCAATAACAGTACACTCTACCCGGTCCCATCTATCCCTCAGGCAGACGAACGAAAACAAATCTTTGCTGAGCAAGTAGTGATGAAAGACGGCTCCACCAACGAACACTCGATTTCCTTTCCTTCTTTGACGCTATACGCGGTCGTGCTCTAGTGATAGCTGGGACAGGGTATAATTGGTAGTACTGTAAATATAATATTGTTGTAAATATAATACTGCATACAAGGATGATTTCTTTTGATTTATATATTTGTCTTTACCAGACGTTGTTCTACAAAAGACGTCCCAAAACTCTAATTTTTAACAGACCATGTTTCCTTTTTAAAATCCACTTTTTTGTTAAAATACGAAGTATATTATTATAGCCTACTATTCAATAATGAACAAAATATGCCTACAAGGTGTCACATTTTTTTTTAGATTTTCAGAATTTTGGATATTTGGCCTGTTTCTTCTTCGTTTTTGTTCGTTACTTTGAGTGACTCCATGTGAGTGATGTTCTTATAGCAACCAAATTTTCACATACAGTGAAGGGCCAAAATATGTTGTGGGTGGCACTTTTTATCGTGTTCACTAACAGAGTCTCTGGTGTCAGAATCATGTTCTCCTTGGAAATGCCTTGTTCATTTTCATTTGATTATATTGTAGTAGGATGCACTATGTACCTCAGCTCCTAGTGTGTTCAAATATTCTCCGAATGGTCTCTGAATGCTTTCTCGATTCATCTCTCTCTCAGTAAGCTGAGATTTGCAGGAAATTTTTACAAGTCCATCTTCCACAAAATTAATGTTGTTCTTGCCTTATGAGGAACACGTTTGGCATGCATTAAACAACGTTCAGTTTATCATCAGAAAAAAATATTTCAGGATGGAAAATTTTTATACTTTCATGAAACTTCGCTGCAGAAATGGATGATCAGCAATTTTTTCTCTCCAATGCAGATCAGTTAGCATCGGATGTTAATTGTACGTTATCCATTTCATAGTGCTTTTAACTATGCTTATTTTAACACAACGTTTCCAGAGAGTACCTCTACTCTCGTCTTCACGTGAACAAATTTCCATTTGCCGGTGGTCCGGATCGAACCTACTACAGACTATAGCTCCGGTGAGATAACCAACTACTTCACGGCGCTGTTGAATGGAATAGGAACGGTATATATTTGCGTTGTTAACATAGCACCCGGTAGTAACAAAGACACATACACTTTATTCTTTAGGTTCATAGAAAAGCACTGTCAACCTGGTGACGCTAAACTCCTGATAGGTGGGGACTTTAATCTGACAGATATAACTGGTAGCAATTACAAACTAACTAGTTCATCAGTAACAACGCATTTCGATTTAAACAACTTTATTAATGTGTATCAAGTAAAAAGCTTGAACGACATTAAAAATAGCAATGGGAAACACTTGATTTAATTTTGACAATTGGGCAGTGAATAACAGTAACACGAAACACACAGCAACTAGTTCCTGAAGACACGCACCATCCCTCGCTGCTAGTAGATATTAATCATGTCAAGGAAACCAGCGATAAAACTTGTCATAAGCTACAGTACAACTTCAGTAAGGCCGACTTTCCATCCATCTATCACAAGCTGCTTAACACGAACTTGGACATATTGGAAACAAAGAATGACGTTCATCAAGCTACAGACGTGTTTTATGAAATTATATATAAAATATTCGATGAGTGTGTCTCCTTAAAGAAAAGCCGTTTTGGTTTATGAGCAGCATTATTAAAAATATAAGTAGGAAACATTACCACCACAAGAAGTGGAAAAAACAGGCGGGAGACTTTTGATACCACTTGAATAGATTTAGCTAATTTCGAAAAATAGTTAGGAAGGAAATTATTGATGCATATAACGTTTATGTTGCCAATTCGGAAATAAATATTGAAAAAGATAGCACCCAGTTTTGGTTGTTTGTTACAAACAAACGCAGAAAAAGCAACAAAGATCATCGTTTCAGCATGACTTTGTACCACGTAGATCAGTGTTGACCAATCTATCCGATATTACCAATTTTATAAGTTCAATCTTGGACGAAGGAGGTCAAGTTGACGCAATATATACCGACTTTTGCAAAGCGTTCGACTGGGTTAACCACGATATCCTATTAAGTAAATTACCATCCTTCAATATTTCTGAACCAATGCGCCAATTGTTCGCTTCCTATTTGCAGAACCGTGAGCAGTACGTGATGTATGAAGGCCACACATCCCCAGAGATAAGAGTCACCTCAGGAGTACCTCAGGGGTCTAACCTTGGGCTACTTCTTTTCATATTACTTATTAACGATTTGCCTGATTCATTTGAAAATTCAAACAAATTGCTGTTTGCAGATGACCTGAAATTTTACAGGAAATTAAGCAAACAAGATGACAGTGTTCAACTTCAAAATTATATTACAAAGTTAGAAACGTGGGCAATAAACAATTATTTAACAGTAAATATCAATAAATTACATTTTGTAATATATACTCGAAAGAAAAACCCAGTTGAATTTCAGTATCAAATATACAAACATACTCTAGCAAGAAATTTTACAGTCAAAGATGTAGGGGTTATTTTTCATTCAAATATTACTTTTAATAAACACGTAGAACAAATAATTAGTGAAGCGTTCAAGAACCTTGGGTTTATTCTTAGAATGGGGAGGGAGTTCAAGAGTATAGAGACACTAAAAGTTATCAAAACTAGAAATTGCATCTGTTATATGGATCACAGACACAGTAAAGTACAGTGAAGCAATTGAAAAAGTCAAATCAAAATTTCTAAGATTTTTAAAATACAAATTTCAGAAAGTTTTCCCCACATTTGAACACTACGAAAACCTAATATGAAAGTCGGTTTACAAAGCTGTGTCACAGAAGAACGTTACACTAAATAGTATTCTTGTGGAAGTTGTTAAATCACGAAGTAGATACTGAACATATAATCTGCCAGATAAATTTTCGAAACCTGTTGTCGAAAACTAGACTCAATATTGAAGTTTTTCTTATAAAGAAGGCTAGATCAGAAATTAAAAAGAAATCAATCTCCATTGTGGAGAATGTGAACCATTTACAATAAATTGCTAATCAAGAATAACATCATTGATATCTTTTCTATGAACCTAAGGGACCTCAGTAAAGCCACTATTAACACAATGACCTAAGCTTAAACATATAATTTCCTAACGAAATGATGTAATAAAGTGTATATATATATATATATATATATATATATATAAATAATGTAATTTTAAATATATATATATATATATATATAATTTTTATCTCTATATTACAGAAATATATGGAATTGTATTCACTATGTATCCTTCATATGGGCTCTGTAATTAGGTATGTACCTGTTGAGTTCAATAAATAAATAAATAAATAAATAAACAAATAAATATTGAAGAGCATATCAAGCAACACAACTCACATAGAATACACGAATGTAATTATGCATAGGAAAAATTTAAGTAAGCAAAAGCATAAGTTTTTCGACTGTCAATACCGGAAAAAACAGTAAAAAGAGCAGCTCTTTATTTGCTTCATGATAATTCTCCTTTTTATTTTTTGAATCCTGCAGTTCATATCGAATCCGGAAGAAATATGTTCTTCGTTTACCAACAGTGGCGGTGATTAGGAGGAGACGGGAGGAGATCCTCCGAATTTTTGCTATACTTTTACCTCTGCAAAATAGCCTCTAAATGCATTGTCTAACAAGAAAAAGTAAATTGTCCTTGCCCCCCAGTTTTGGCACCCAATCGCCGATACTTTTTCTTTTCTCTTTTACAAAACACGAACTACTTCCTGTTGTTTTGTGTTTTCGATTGTTTCGTATTCTGAACAAGCAAAGAACAAGAATGATCAAGATTTTTGTTCTCGAGGTTACAGACACACTTACTTAGGGCAGACACAACCTTCTTCGTAACACATCTTGCTTTCACACTACGGATGGCCAAAAATATCAGAATTCAAAAACATTTATAAAATCTCAATTCGGAAATTATACTACTCTTCTCGAAGCAATCCGAATTTCGGAGAGATAGATTTAAATCAATTCTAGTAGAATTTATTAACGAAGCTGTTTCTAAGTTTTGTCTTCTTAATTTCACGATCATATACTCCGTAGTACAAAATCCAGATTTGACCATCCCTACTTCACACGTCTTGCAAGAACGCTGTTATCATTAGAGAACTGATTTTAACCTTTCCAAAAATATAGCTGTTGTCATACCAATTGTTTGAGATATGTATTTTAGAACATGAAACCTAATAAAATGAATACACTTTGTTGCACCTTTTTGCACCTTTTGTGAGATTAGCACATTTATCACCTTTTTACCCCCTCTTTGATGCTTCAGCACCTTTTTCCTTCGTCTACTTACATGTTTTGTTAAAAAAATTGGACAGAAAGATAAAACTCTTCTTGAGCAGCTACATAAAATCATATAGTTTCATTTTGTAGAGGAGAACGAGAGCTACGAAATGGTACAATATAATCATTGGAGCCCAAACAGTTTCCAAGATAATGTAGCAAAACCCTCGAGAGAAAACACAAACTTCAACAAAACTTATTCGGCAGAAGCAAAGTTCTCTATGCGGTCCGCGCGCATTATATACAGAAGGCGCAGAAAAAGAGAGCATCAGCAACAGAGAGTATGTTCATGTACCACCAGAAAATGGTATAAGATTTGTAAATACTTTGTCACCATATGAGGGAAGGTTCCCGATATTGGACCACTTTTTGTTTTTCTTAATTTATTTCTCTATTAATGACTAATTCGAAATATTTTTTTTTAAAAAAAGTATAAAACATTACATGCACTTTCATCGGATAGTAATAAATTTTAAAACATATAAGTACTAACATTTATAAAATAAGAAAAAAGAAATTGGATAAATGGTCCAAATTGTGAAACCGGTTGCCTAATTTGGACTTACAGTTGCATAAGTTGGACCTGAGAAGTGGAAATGTAAATAACGATTATTATTAACAATAAAATGAATTAAAAGAGTTTTTGCGTAAAGCAACATTTTTAATGAAACAATTTTCATTATACTTACAACGTATTTACTGAAAAATAGGAAATATGAAACTTATGCTGAAACGATCTACACATGACCCTTAATGTAATCTAACATAAAGAAACACGCAATTTTAAAAGGAAATAATAAGTATTGTTTTCACTGATGTATTAACATTTTTTTTTTTAAACAAGCAGCTATTTACCTAAGTAAAATATTTTCAACGCCGAAAAACCTTCCCTCAAATTACAGAATGTGGTCGGCGAGAATTTTTTCAATTTCTTCAGAAAAGGTTGCTTGCCTACCTAAGCACTTCATTGTATTCGAAAACGTATTTTTACTGTCAGCGTGTCTCCTTATTGTAGTCTTTTGCACACTCATTGCGTCCATAGTCACCGTTTCTGTAAGCAGCCACAGCCATCTGCAAATCATCTTCGTTCCATTTCCCATACGTGCCTCTTTTCGACATTTTGGGAACCTAATGAAGGACAGTCCTCCAATTACTTTCTGTCGAAATTGAACAATAATTATATTTCCTTACCTAGCGTCTTCTCAAATAGACCCGTCCAATTTCGGAAACACGTCGTGGTCCAACTTACGCAACTATTCACCGTAAATAAAAATATGTCGCTACACAAACATACGCAACTAAACCCTAGTTTTACGACATGTAGTTAGTGGTTAATGAATTGCACTTTTATAATATACTACAGGATATTTGATTACTTACATCTACTCTACACAACAGCTTAAGATCCGAAGCATAATAATTGCAACACGAATAATGAAAACACAATAACAGCACTCCTATTTCGTCAATCGTCTGACCGCTGAGTCATTTGCGCAGTGCACTGTGGCCAACCAGTAGTGCCAACTCACCTGTTTCAAATACTCGTCTATAGGCAAAAACAGAGGCGGTCCAACTTAGGCAACGGTCTAATTTCGGCAACCTTCCCCTATAAGTGTAGCGACATTTTTGAATCGTCATTAGTCCGCGCTGGAGACTAAAGCAAGAATCTTGCCTACAAACCGGAAGAAGTTATTTCTAAATGAATTAGTTCTTAATGATCTTGTCACGTGCCAGTTCCGACGACACAATGAGAAATGCAAGGAAGAAATGTTTCTCGAGAGCGATGATAGATGGCAGCACGCCATATAAAGAAGAGCAGAGTTCATTGTAGAAACTAGGAGCGGAGAAGAGCTATTATATATATTATAATAAATGCAAAATACATAAAGGAAGAGTATAAAAATTATAGGAGGAGTGAATAAAATGTTGTAAATAGCCAATTAAGATAATTATGAATATGCTCGTATATGAAACAATTAGGAAAGTTAATAAGTGAGCAAATGAATTCAGAAATTTATCTCCTTTTTGATCCTAGTGATCAAAATTTGATTTAATACCTCTGACGAAGAGAACATCGTCAGCTTTTGTATTTGTCCGTCCCTCGGTGGCGCTGTGTTCAATTAGACGCCCCGAAGCACTTACGGTTGCGCTCCTTATTAGACGCACTGGGCCATAGGCAGCGATTGCTGTTAGCGATCCTGGGCTATTCCCCTTTTGGTCGTTACATAGGAGGTGGCGCTATTGTCAGTTTAGTCGCCCCTAATTTTTCTATAAGTATAGCTTGTGTCGGTTGTATAATGCCAAAGAAGCGGGGAAAACGAGCGCATACATGTAATAAATAAGATTACGCTTTAAAGGCAAGGACAATAAATTAGAAGAAAGAAAAGAAGAATAAGACCTTTCCAAAAATAGAAAGAAGAAGAAGCCTTTTCCCAAAATAGAAGGAAGAAAAGAAGAAGAAACCTTTATCCCAAAATTGTGAGAAGAAAAGAAGAAGAAGATTTCCTTTCAATTATACATATATTTATAAGAAGAATACAACCGACGTAAATTTGGAATCAGCATATATATATATATTCCAATGTATACACAAGCTTCGCTATATATTTTCTCTGTATTGTGTACAGTTTTCAGAATATAGATCCGCATTTTAACTATATCCTCTTGGCTATAAAACGCTTTCTTATTTGGAATTCTCGAATAAAGAATCTGTGCCCTGAAATTAAGATATTTCTATAGCCGTGGTAAATAACATTTAAGTACGTACCCCCAAGGGCGTAGCATAGTGGCGCCCATAACGTGGAACCTTACCTTAACATACACCCAAGGGCGTAGCAATATGCACGACATATGCAATCATTCAACAAAATATTTTCAATAGGTAAAAACAATGAGCTGACCAAAATATCTCAACCATGCAGCGTGTGCGAATTAACGAGGGGGAAGCCTGGGATTTCACCCACACAAAAATAATTATACCCGGAAAAGAAAAATATATCTGTCAAGGATGTCTTTATCTTCCTCAAGGAAAATGGATTTGAAAGCATATAGTACACCGTTTCTTAACTATGTAAAAAACACAATTGAAAAATCAATCGTGTCCATTAATGGTCCAGCCATCAAAGATTTCCCTACTGTAAAGTATGCAGCCTTGTGGATTAAAGGACACCATTCTGCAACTGACCAACATCACCGAAACATCAGCAGGGTCTTCTTCATTAAAGTTTCCATGGCATAGTGCTGATATTTTACATCTTTTAACGTTTTCGCAAAAAAACAAAAAAAACTTGTAGATAGGTTAGATGGATATTAGTGTGAACTCAAGAAAATAAATTTGGTCAACTTTTCGGTGTTATTAGTTTCATAATTCCTTTTGTGGGTTTTCTTATAATGTAAATATAGTGTTTCTAAATTAAGTGTTAATATTACAATAACATTTATTGACCTAGGTTAAAACCAAAGTTCTAAGGTACTTATAACAGCAAGGTAATATTTTTTGTTAACTGCATGTTAACAAAAATACACATTTGCCTTCCTAACGAAGAAAAGTATCTCCCAAAATGAAATCACAAATACGCCACTGAGTGGGCGTCTCTCCCCCCCGTAAGAAACAAGCTTAATTCGCACAATGGTCATGCAGAAAAACTGTATGTGGAGACGGCTTTGTAAACAGAAGCTCATTAAGAAGGATTGTTTACACATCAGAAAATATTGTTTTAAAGTGAATGACGGGTATGGAAATCATCGTTTGTTCAATAGCCAGCAGCAAGAGCTTTAAAATGTACAGACAAAACATATTGCTACTATTGCTACAACACACATTATTATCTGCACTGAACAGAATAAATTCGTCGCTAGGTCTTCAGCTGAAGGAGATAGAAATACTGGGTATTTCGAAAGGAAACAGCAAGTCATAACGAACCATAAAGTTCGTGGGATCTTACGAGTACCTAGAATGTTAACCAGTTAATCAATGGGTGATGTAAGTTACTCATCATTCATCCTCTGATGAGAGCACTCGCCATTGGCATGACGAGTTAACGCTTGGCAATGCGAAAGGTACAAAATCACACTAAGGAACTAAACTGCAGAAAAGACAATGGTCACTCGTTGGGTTTTGTGAATCTTTGAACCTGAACCATGGCTGGGTGTTAGGATAATTACCTGTCTATCTGATGAATTAGGCTGAATAGAATATACGAAGTCCTCTGTTGGCTTCTCAATTTGTCGACCAGAGCGTCGTCTCACTTCTGACCTGCTGTCCTCCTAACCACTTCTCCCTTCTCAACTCCAATCCAAAAGTCAATCCCCTCTCAGCTTGTCTCACCTCTATATCACTAGGCCATCGAGCTCTTCCTCCATGTGTTTTTTTAATTGCCACTATGCAAACCGCCGACTCCATAGGCAGAAGAAACTACCTGTTTCCTGAATGGCTCAGGAGGTTTGCATAACATGACACAGTGCATTGGTAACATGCCTCAGAGGCTGAGACAACTGAGAAAAACAAGTGAATGCCCTGGTCAACGTGAAGCATTCAGAGAGACTTTATAAAATAAACATATAATCTTAGGGATTGATACGTTCTACCGCCGCGGAGAAAATTTTCCATGTTTAAAATTTAAAAGTCAAATCGCAAAGCTTGACATGACCCAGGTTTGCCAATTCCATGTATTTTCTTAGAAAAACCAACATAAAAAATATAAAGCAACAAAACATAGCTTTCCCTTGTTTTCCTAACCCCAAAAAGAAAGAAAAAATTATTCCATTCCTTAAAACATTACAATCGATAAAAACAAGTACACACGTCGATAGGATATAAAAACAATATTATGTATCATTATATGACTAGTAATTACTAAAGTTCATGTCATTAAATGATATAACTTGTGATGTAACACAATTGTGCGTACGTAAGTGTTTTGATGTAGAATTGCTCATTCCTACGGGTCATGAGCGCACGGTCGTTAGTCTTTTGTCATCGTCAGGTAAATGGCTGAAGTGTTGTCACAAGGAAAACCATAGTTCTCAATGTTTCTGTGGAATTGAGCCCGATGTGGACCCTTCAAATACATTTTTAAAAGGAAACAAAGTTTATAAGTAAGTACACGAAAGCGTGGATTGTCACATATGTAAGTAAAATCGTAAATAAGCATGTAGAAAAGCCTGGGTACACCTAAATATAATACGTTGTGCTTAACTTATAGCCACTTCACTTATGACAAAACGAAAGGAAAATATTGGTATGCACTGTTTATATCAAATCTTCCCTTCTCTGCAAGCCAAATAAGCTTCTTCAAATATATGAACTTTCAATGGCTGTTTTGCTTATTCCTATGTATGAGTATGAAATATTCAATGCACATAATTATTAACACTGAATAACTGTCGCAGGCAAAAAACCGAAATATAACGTTCGATTTCCTTGACTATGTTATTATGTACACTGTAGTGTAGCCTTGTAAATACTGATGTATAACGGCACAAAGAAAAAAAAGATCTTGCAAGTGTCCACCAACTGTCTACTCTGATTGTAAACATCAGAAAAATGTCCGGTGTACAAATGTGATGCTTACTATGTTCCATGTTGGTGAAACAAAATTAACTGCTTGGAATAAACATTGGCATACTAAAGCATACTTCCTGAAATGTTCGAAAGTGCTGTAGGAATGCTTTAACTTGCATGTTCGTTTGGTTATCCATTGTGAAAATTTCTTCTTAAAAAAAATATACACTAGTTGTTGCTAGCGCTGGTTAATTGGCACAACTGGCGCTTGTCGACTCCTTGTAGTATGATTTGAACTATAATGCTTGTTAAAACTGGCTAGCATGCATGGTACGGAACTGAACATGTGAAGAAGGGCTATGGAAAAGTATTCTTTCCTTAATGCATGGGAAATATCCACATAAATACACATGGTATGAGCTTGCATGTATATGTGTGGGAAAACTGTAGCACAATTTGAACAACAACTCTGTAATTATTGTTGTAACCAAAAACTGCTGCTTGTGGGATATATGTTCTCTCTGCTTCTTTTCTTCTTTGTATTGCTTATCTTCTTGACTTAATTTGGGGCAATGTAAAAAATGTAATAAATTACCCGTAGAACTTGGGTGATGGGGAAAAATGTTGTCCCAACTGCAAACGGTGTGGAGGGAAATTTTATCTAGTTCTTTCACTAGGTGTCGTTGATAGTCTGTAATCCACTAAACTGGGAAATTCATGGTTAAATACAGTCTTCCTGGTAAAAATGTAGTCCTCTTGTAGTAGAAAATGTCTGCATGCCTCCTTCAAGTTGTTGGTGACGAGTTTCTCCGTATGGTAGTTGACTGCTTCTGCGGAGGTCCTTCATAAAAAATGCCCATGATTGGTGTAGGCGTTGCTCGTCCACGTCGTTCCGTATAGACAGGTTAGGTTAAATAAGAGGAAAATTATAATAATGAAAGGAAACTGCGTAGGATAGGTGTTTTTAATTCAGATATGCACACAAGACCAAACTCATTCCATTGTCTTTTCTTAAAATAAATTAAATTAAATTGCCTCATCAAGATACAATATGATTAAAATAAATTGATTAAATAACTGCCATAACTCTTTGAAAATAAATAAGGAAAATTTAAATAAAATATACAACCGTAATTAGAATATTAATGTCCATGATTGATGTGTTGCCTTAAACTATAAATTATTACTGTGCTGCTCTGAATGAACCTGTCTTGCAAGTTGACGGTGCTTATAAAAAAAATACACAAGTGTTGCGGTTAGTAATAAATTCCAAATAATAAAAACTAATATAGACATGGGCAAAGGGTTTAAAACTAATTCCTGAAATGAAATGCCCTTACTAATAGATTGATTAAGTTGCTTTAAGGCAAGTTCAAGCGGAGTCCATTGGGGAATAGTGAAATCAGATAAATTCTTGGGAATATTAAGTGGTAATTCAACTTCCTTCATTTTTACCTGTTCAAAAGCTAAAATTCTGGTATGTAAAATTTGCTGATCCACAATAATCTGAGAAAAATCCTGATAATTAAAAAAATATAAATTGCCCCTCGTTAATCTGAATTGATCTATGGGTGTTCAAATTATTATTCAAATTCTGAATGACAATAAATTGACCTGAGCCTAATATTAAAATACCATTACGTGTTCTGATAAACTGAAATAATTTATTGTCAGTAATAGATTTCACTTCAAAACTACAAAATTTAAAATTATTAAACAAAAGTAAGTCTTGTAAGCATGTTCTGAATTGTGTTTAAATTTTAAAAAAATATTGTGGTGTGAACCTTAAAAAAATAATATATAAAATTCGAGTTGCGCAAAGCAAGCTATTTGTGTCCTAAGAGGTTGCTTTGGCAAGCCTCTAATGGCCTCCTAATAAATGATAGGCCGGTGCAATTTGCCGTGGTTCAATATTATGCAATGTAAATCAAAAAATTCAGTAAATGCTACTTCGGACTTTCGTTGAAACTCCAGGTGGTAACAAATACAGCATCAGGGAATTATAAGAGTAAAAATTCAAATTTTAAACACAATAAGGATAATAAAAAAACTTTCTCAATTCCACATTTTCTTTAAACAAAAGAAATTTAACCACTTAAACTTCTCGAGTCCGCTGTATACTTCAAATCACTTGGTCTTATAGACAGACCCGCCGCGGAAAAAATATACTTGACTCATATAAGAATGGTGTGTCAATCCCTTAGGTTTGTCCAAACAAAATAGATCGAGAATAGTTATGCAATATATTAAAATAAAAATACAAATTACTAATTATTACCTACTGTACTAAAATTAACACGAAGTTAATCAGCAAGAAGTAATGAATTTATTGCTGCATCGCCGAATAAGGTGCAAATTGGGTAAGTGAACTAAATTTCCTAATAATAAATATTAATACTAATAATAAATTCTCAAATTATAACATTTGTGGTAAACCACACTGTTAAAATTTGGAAAGGCTAAAGGTGCCATGGCGACTTTTGCTGCACATACCTGTGCTAATCACCGAGGCTTAGCCCGGGCATGTTGCTGGAAAATTTTGATTAATCTATGTGCATAAAATGCTAAAATTGCCCTTTTGTAAAACTTTCCCTGATTTCTATCGATATTTCGTGTGACTTTATCCTGATTCTAATCAAATACAAGTCGATTTCCCAAAAAAAATACTTACTATAAATATCTCCCTGGGAAACGGGAAAATTTTGCAAGAACAACTCAAAAACAACTTTTGTCTTGTTGTTCCTTTGTTAAAATTATTGGTCCTGATTAATCTTAAGTGCATAAATGCGACGTTTTATGGCAAAAATTATCTATGTAGAACAAAATATCCCTAACATTGTTGACATGAAATTATATTGTGAAAATCAAATTCTGATGGCTATATCCTTAACTAAACAGACACAGTTGAAAGTACACGATAATAGAAGCAAAAAAGTCTCAGTAAATATGGGTCAGCAAAACGACCTGTTTTCGAGATAATTGATATTTTTTGTTTTACAAACCGCCACTGACTTCATTGTTTGTAAACGTCGTCCTAGTTGGAAAAATGCTAAGGATGTGAGCGAATGTATGGTTAGAAGCCGTCACTGATTGCATTTTGTGAACATCGATGGTTTTACTCCTTGCGCGTTCCGAGGTTTGCTCTTTGTTTACAAAACAGAACATTTCCGAGAGGTGGCGTTGTAATCAAACAGGATGGATACAATAAGTACAGATAATTGTACATGCTTGTGAAATGAACCAGTGGTGTTCGAAAGAATTCGAAACTCAATGCGGAATAGCGTACACTATTGCATCCAGATGCAAGAACGAGACTTTGAACACCTCCTTTAACAGGTACGAGTGTAAGTAATTGTAACATACTAAAGTACGTAGAATGTTCAATAAAACCAATGAGATCTCCAATGACTTTTCTTACAGTATTATTAGCATTTTCCCAACTAGGACGACGTTTACAAACAATGAAGTCAGTGGTGGCTTGTAGAAACACATTCACAATTATCTCGAAAACTGCTTGTTTGCAGACCCATGTTTACTGAGACATTCTTGCTTCTATTATTGTGTACTTTCAACTGTGTCAGTTTGCGCTATTACTTATGATACACCCTGTATTTTTTGTAACAAGTCCAATGTGATAAGTGTGGTTCGAAAATTGATGAAAAATCATCTTTTTTTCTGGGTATTGAAGACAATGATGCTAAACTTGATAGTAATAAGTTTCTCTTCAGATAGAAACAGAAAACATTGCTTTTATTTTGCATTTCCTTGCATTTCCCGGCCTTTTTAGGGTTTTAGGTTATTTTTATCAGTATTTTTTGTCTTTTTTTCATTTTTAAATTTTTTTTTAGGTTTCTTGTCACTCCTTCCTTGTTGTTTCATGAATTTTAAATTCCTTTGCTAACATAACTTACATATTGAAATTTCCTAACACGTACACTATTAATTGAAAATGCAAAACCAGAATATTATTTTTAACTGAAACCTTTGACGATGGATTAAATAATTAATTGTTGTTATTTTTCCTCAAGTAAACTAGAAATACTTTGAGCTTCCCTTGCTGGGCATTATTACTGCTTTAATCTGTAAAATGAGTGAGAACATTAAATAAAATTATCATCTGATGCACGCGAATCTCAATTGTATTTTCATATGGTGACCGACTACTGTATAGTGCAAGGTCTACTCTGAAAGGAGGTGAATGACTTACATAGAAAAAAAACCTTGTGGTGTATTTTATGTAACAAAGAAAACTACACAAGTTTAAACGGTTAAACAACGGCTTTTATCTAATTATTCAACTGCTCTTTCAAAATATATGAAAAATCAAATTTTCCTTTAAAGAACGAAAATTCTTTTTAGGTAATTTTAAATTTTTGTTAATTACTACTCCTGTGTACTCAAATAGATCCTACTCAGATTTTGATGAACTTCTGGAAAGAAAGGAATTACTTGTAAAGTTATTGCAAAGTAGAGAGAAACATTATTGTGTCGATCATTTCTTAGATGCTAGTGCTCTTGTGAACCTAAGTAAGGCCTATGAATATTTAAATGAACCACTGGAACAAAAGACATTACTTGAAAGAGCACTGCAAATACAAAAGAAGCATTACGCTGTCGAGCATTTGGAACTTGCTGCTACTCTTGTCAAGTTAAGTAATGCCTACAGAGCATTAAGCGAACATGAAAAACAAAAGAAGCTACTTGAGAGGTAATTGAAAATAGAAGAAGAACATTACGGAACCGATGATTTTGAAGTTGCCACTACTCTTGTGATCTTAAGTTGCGCATACTCATCTTTAGGTGAACCTAGTACGAAGTAAATTACTAGATAGGCCGTTGAAATAAAACAGATACACTTCGGTGCTGATTATTTTGAACTGTTGCTACTCTTCTTTACTGAAGTATCATCTACTAATCTTAATGTCACCCTCTTGAGCGATACAATTTACTTGAAAGGGTTTTGCAAATAGAAGAAACATTGCAGTGCTAATTTTCAATTTGCTGATAACCTGTTTCACTTAAGTAGCGTCGACGCAGTTATAGGACAACATCTGAAAGGAACAAAATTATTTTAGAGAAGGGAAACATTATGGTGCTAATAATTTTCAAATTGTTGTTACAATGTAGCATCTATAGAGATTTGTGTGATTCCCGGAACAAATGAAATTACTTAAAAGGAACATCTGTAATAATCCATAATCATGAATTTGAATTTGGTAGTTATCGTATGAGGCTATGTAAGGGCTAGCGAGTTTTAAATGAACATGTGGAATTGAATAAATTACTTAGGAGAGCTTTCAAAACAATTTGGAGATAATGCAGATCTGATTCTATTCTAATTTCCACATATATTTTATCTTGAACAAAGAAGATTAGGGAAATTACGCAAAATGGCTTTTCAAATAATTCAGAAACTTTACGAGCTTGTCGTTTTGAAATTACAAAAATGTCTCATATGTCTTAGTAATGCCATGGACGTTTACTAGAAGTAGCCTTGCATATAAACGACAAACATTACGTGCTGGCCATATTCAAGCTTGCTACATGTTAAATAAGCTTAATCAAGGATGGAGATTTTCTGTGAACCTCTTGAACAAACTATCATTTCGAAGTTGATATTGGCATCAGTCACGCGAACATTGTAACCAATAGTTTTGCAAACTGAGACGACAGAAGCATTAGGTAAAGGTAAAGTGCTCCCCTGTGCATAGCACCACGCCATGAAGGCGTATAGGGGGTGTGGGGGTAACGCCCCACAGAAGCATTAGATTGGAGAAAAAAAAAGGTTTTTGGCTTCTAGAGTATTGACAGGTTTTATGAACAGATAGAACTTCCTGCTTGAGGAAAAACGTACAGGACTGTTTTACTGTTTATGTGCCTCTTTTCTCTTGCACACAACGATATTCGTGTGATTGTTTCGTTATTATTATTAATATCACATCTACTACAAAACTACTGTTAAGCTTTTATTAGTTGCTCTGTATTCTTCTTGAATTATTACACGTACTTGGAATATGGAAGGTCAAGATAACCCTTTTAACCCCTCCCCGTGTTGTTGCAAGTCCATTCGTTTTAAATCTCTCTTCTAAGATGTTTACATACTAATTTCGAGGTTTGTTTTTCGAGTCCGCTTTATGCTCCAATAGGCTAATCTTGCCTAGACCTACAGTTTAAAGTATAGAAATAAAACCTATGTAAACGTATTATGAAATCTTCTTCCACGGCAGGAGACTTAACACCCACCAGTCTCTGACGGCTAGACCTAAGATTTTTAGCTTCTAAAAGTATCCTTTTAGGTTCCTAAAATAGGCTCTAAAAATCCTAAAATGGGTTCTAAAAATCTTAAATTAGGCACGAGAAATTGTAAAGTAGGTTCCAAAAATCTTTAAATGGTACTAGATTGTTATTAATTTTCTTACCAAATTTCAATTTCTTTGCATCTCTTTCAAAATTATCCACAAATTAGTGTAATAATATACTTGTGTTGTTACCAAAATTACGTCTGTATAATTTGCTGCACAATATCAGGGTGGCTTCTTACTTGGAATTCCTTGAATTCAGAGAATTAGATGTGAATTATTGGCTCTGGGAATTATGGGAGAATTTTGGTAAAACGAAAAAGAAGGTACAAGCAGATGTTTAATGTATTCCAATTTTTTTCTCCTGAGACATGAACAATTGCCACTTTTATTAAGGGGCTGGGCATGGACATTTTACTTTCTTTTAGTAGACAAGGCTTAGCATTAAAGACTCCCTCAAAGGAAACAATTACCAAGACATATAATAAAGAAATTACTTTGAAATTTCGAAGTTCGAGTGGAGGAGGCTGGAAGATGGCGGTAATTTGCACAGAACCTGACATTCCTTGGTGTTGCATTGCTTTTGTTGCAGCTCGGATTCGCTCAAGGTCTCAAGGATCTGAAACCTTTGTGGTGAGAATTAAGGTGTGTTCTTAATAAAAGTTATTTTCAAAGTTACGGGGAAGGTTTCAAAGGTATTTTTCACGTCAAAATATGGCCTTTAGGCATTTGTAGGAAATTATAGTTCATTTAGGCATTTTAGGTCCTATAGAAATTCAGCAGAAGTGATGTGAACATGAAACGTATAGATATCCAAACAGCATACGGCTAAGACGTAGCGGGGTGTAAGGGGTGAATCTTCCACCCTGGACTGCATTTTGCAGACTTACGGGGCTCTTGCGTCTGGGCATACGGTCAGAATAATATTTGTAGGACTGTGTGTTGTCCTTGTTTGTGCTGAGTGTCCCTCTTCAGCCTCAGCTTTTAACTAAGAATAGTTTAGTCTCCGACATTACAGTTGTGTTCTTAGTTATTTTTTAGATACGACTGGGTGCTGATAAGTATTGAGCCTTACCAAGAAAAATTGAGCTAGGAGGCTGAAATGTTCAGGGTGTACTTTTCAATTCTTCTATATGTAATGGTGCAAAAATCGACATTCTATGATTTTAACTTCCCTTTGTTTTTCAAGTCCAAAGTAAAATTGGCAGCACCTCCAGACAAGCTCTCCATAGGCGTCATCATACTGCAAATCGTTGTCCCTTTAGGTGTGTTTTCAGATGGGGGAACATATGATAGTCAGATGAAGCCAGGTCAGCGAATAGAGTGGATGGGGCAACACTTGAAAGCCTAAGGAGGTCTGCGTCGACATTGTTTCACCTGCAGTGTGTGGCGAGGCATTGTCATGCAACAGGATGATGTCTTTGGAGAGCTTTTCTTGAGGTGCTGCCATTTTCACCTTGGACCTGAAAAACAAAGGGAAGTTAAAATCATGGAAAGTTGCACCATTACATATAGAATTGACGAGTACATAAACCCTGCAAATTTCAGCCTCCTAGATCAATTTTTTTCTGGGTAAGGCTCAGTAGTTATCAGCACCCCCTCGTAAGGTAAGTGTCTGGATCCCGTATCATGTGACGGGTGCAAAATAGCGAAAGTGCTGAAGCACCCAAATTTTCAAATTCATTCGTTCATCCTAGGAAATAGCAAGGAAAAATGATATGGACCTAAAACTCTGTTCCCTATTCATAACTTGTAGTTTTCAGTAGGTAATTTTACATGAAGTAAAAGTAAGAGCGTTAATCTTCGAGAAAAAGTGAATAAGTGAAATAAGAATAATAAAGATACACCTTGCATACGTTACGATGAGCGCTATGAAGCAAAGTAACTACAGTTCACTGTTGTTTAACACAGCTCGTCCAAGAGTGGATTTAGGAATTGTAGACTATGGAAGGGGGTGAGGAGTAAGAGAAGGGAAAGAGGAGATAGAGAGGGGGAGAAACAGATAAATAGGGTTGACAGCTAACTGACAACCCGACACAATGTCTTCACCATGATGTTAATTTTCTATTTCCTAAATAGGTCTAGCACTGCATACATAGGACTCTTTTGATTAATGAAATCGTACTTAGATTACAACGTCAACGATGTTTATTTCATACAAATATCATACTTTTCAACTCCAACATTTGAAAAATTCATACATATTAAACACACAATATTAGCATTTGTATTTTTACAAATAAGTGAAAAATTCTTTTAAACAACATGGTCTGCTAAAAAATAGTTTCGATACCTTCTTGTGGAAAAAAGTATGATGATAATAAATATATAAATAAGAATAAATCATTATTGTATGCAGTATTATATATACAGACAACAATATTATATTTAGAACAGTATTATATTTACAATAACACCAATTAGTGTAATATGATAGATTATGTCTTCTACTCTTCAAGCAAATGAGATGTATGAAATATGGAATAACACTGGTATAAAAAGTTTAACGTTTTGTTTTTTACAAAAAGAATAAAATTGGCTTGCTTTATAGTTTTTGTACTGCTGTAACCAAAACTGACGTTCAAAATTCTGTATTGGCTCTAGTTTACAAGATAAATATAAATTTCTGTTTCACATATATGATATGGGGCCTTGTGGAAGGCAAGGCAACGGACATCTTTGTTTACACTTACTGCCGCATACCTAGTGAGTCTACCTGCAATGTCCAGCAGATAATTTCAATCACAGAAACACTCCACCTGCATTTGTATCGTTGTTCGATAGCAAAAATGTCCTTCTGTAACTGCTCCACGGTTTGTCTTTCAGGGAACTAAAGTCTTCAGGGAAGAAATTGAGTTGCGGGTTCAGAAAAAAAACGTCTGACATGTTGCAACAGAGTTTCTCATAAGGCATACAAGCACTTCCAGAAGTCCCTTACAATTGTCTGATCTCTTGTTTCCAGAAACCCATGTGGATACTTTCCAAAATGGCTGCCAGGTAGTGTGTTCGTCATGATTTAAAAATAAAGTCAAAGTGCTGGTCTTTCAGGAGCTGGCGTATCTGTGAACCAATGAATGTTCTCCGTACTTAGCTCTTGCAAGTATTCGCACAAGTATGGAAATACTGGTTCTTCCTTGTTCTGTGCTTTTGCAAATGATTTCATGAGACCGAGCTTGGTGTGTAATATTATTAGGAAAACTTTATTGGGATCGACTATCAACTCACAAACATAATTTTCATGCCAGGCACAAGAGCTTGTCGATGAGACCATTCCTTGTGCTATCAGTGGACACCCCTAACGAGTCCGTCACATTCACATATAAAGCAACTGTATTTGGCATACCCACCATACAGACCAACTAGGATCACAATGACTTCTAAACCACCATTCATATTTGTTACAGTTTGTACTGCTGAGCATCGTATAACTTGGTTGCGTTTGCAACTGAAATGGAAGGTTTTGATTCCAATTACGTAATAGTACAGCTTTTGGACTTGTCTGGAGAGAGACAATAAAAAGCCTCCATTCCTCTAGTGCACTGCAAGCTCGATGACTGCATCACAGCTTCAATATATATGCAGAATGTCATTTCATTTTTAGTGCTAGACGATTTCATTGCCGCATTTATGAAGTTCATGTACTACTTCACTTTGACAGTTCCAGGTCTCTCATAAGTTAACTAAGTTCACATTGAGTAATAGGTGTGGTTCTGAGGAAACAGTTGGCTGATGTAGGATCATCTGAAGTGGAAGGATGAGATGCATCTTCAACGTTTCACATCGTTCAGCATCACTCCTTCTGGGAACATTAGCTGGGGGATTGGGAAAGGGCAGATCTTCTCCATATGGTACTGGTTGCATGGTAGATGATATATTCGGATGTTTAATATTCCCTTCCATCATCTTGGTAAGTCGTAAGTCCTTTCTTCAAGGAAACAAACACCAAACAAGAGGCACAGCAAAACCTTTCCATTGAACCATGAAATGAGAGTAGGGAAACATGCCAATGCAACACACAGCCCAGGGGTTGTGTTAGCCACTACATTAACAAAGTGCATGAAATATGCTAAAGATGGTATAAAATACCATATTTTCTGTATCTTACAACTTAGTATGGATTACAATTACGTTGGGCTTTCTATTTTATGCATTGTAAGTCATTTGTAAGTCTTGGTGTTATCGAAATTGCTACACATCGAAGGCATTCAGTACACAGCATATGTAGATTTTCATTTACATTTCACTGTATAACATGAAAACAAGAGCCAATCATCGAAAGTTAATGTCATTCTCGAATTCAGCTCATCAAAGTCTAAAAAGAATGACTGTTTTCTTCTGTTAAAATTTCATTATTTATCAGTGTTACACGCTAGACTCAAAGGACGAACATGAAAATAAGAATTTTTTTCAACATTTACAGAATTATTCATGTCTCAAGAACAAGTCAAATATTGTACACATTTTCATCCAAACATATTCCAAGATGTAAAAATATAAAATTTATGTATAATTTACATTAGTTTACAGCAACTCTCTTACATAAAGAGTTCACAAAAGTCATGTCACATTCTCTTACATTAACATGTTACCATAATGTATCTACTCATTTGCAATAGATGTACTATAGACTAGCAAAATATACGTATGCACATATTTAAGTATTCATACAAGCCTAAAAAATGTGCACTGAAATATCCAAAATGAAAAATGAACACAAGAAGTAATTACCAAAACAATTCTAGTGCTATCTTACGGAACACAAGAAAAAAGTTAAACTAGTATACAAGTTATCAATTTCTACAAAAAATATTACACCAAACCTATTAAAAACCTGTTGCAATAATCAACAAATACGTTTCAGACTTACAACAATCAATTTTATATGTTCATCTGTAAAAAGCAGTCTGTAGGCTGAAACACATCTCTAAATTAATGTGATCCATTCATCCAATCAGACAGTCAGTCCCTCTTCATTGACCCTCCCCCACTTCCTAGCAAACAAGAAACACTCTTTTGAGGTACTCGTGCTTCAATTATTACATGTAAAATGCTTTAAATTTAAATTAAGTAAAGGTATCTCGGCAGTCCCTCTTTCTTCTCCCTGCATATTCATATTTCTGACATTGTTACTTGAAGTCAGTTTCATATACTTTCATGTATTTGAACTGAAATTGCATTCTATTTTAGTCATCTTGGCGCTCGAGAAAAAAAAATCACGCAACTAAATAGTAAATAACAAAAATAATCAACAAAAGATACGTATATCTATATATATGGTCATAGCATAACTGTATATTAATTCATGTAGGGCAAAAAGCTGTTTTTGTAGTTCAGAATCAATGTAAAGAAAATTGTAAGCTTAATTGTAACCCTACTTTAATAATATTATTAATAATAATAATAATAATAAAAAAATCTGGGAGAATTTTACCACCTAAGAAACAAGAAACAATTGTCTGAAAAAAAAACTACATTTTAGTCTACTAGTATAGTTATATTTTGAACCAACCCTAATTTTGTCTTGTTTGAATTAATCATGTTGCATTTTCTGTAAATGAAATATGACCTGAAATTTGAGCCATTTCTTAAAACAATGTGTTTGCCCACATCTCTTAAGAATTAAATTTAAGAAAACCCACATGAATATTTCAAAATGTGAAAAACAACATCAAAAGCAATATTTTTTGAATGATAAATTATCACATGACATATAAACCAAAGAGAAAATTTGAAAACTTATCGACAAATTAGTTCTTTAATGTAGAATATTAAAAAAAATCCTTTGGTACGTTTAAATTGCTGCCAGGCCCATTCACAATTCCTTATTTTTCCGTTCTCTCACAAATATTACACCTTTCACCATACAACGTGCATGAATTCACTTCACATATGCACGCAGAGTCTGTTATGGATGCCACCTTTTTCTAGTATTCAAGCATTCTAGACATTTTAATTCCTTTCCTAAGTGTGAATCCACTTTGCTTCGTCAGATGAGGATTCCAGAACACAGGTTTCCAGGTTATCGTAATCATTTATTGGCTTAACTTGTATTCTTCACTATGCAGATATCCTCTAAATCAATGATTTCTTACTCTCCGTTTTAAATTTCTAATATTTTACGAAATATCTTCATTTATTTATTTTTTAAATTATTACAAATATTCATTAAAGTAATTAGGAATAAAATAGGTGAGACATATCTTCCCACATGGAATTAATGGGGCATCTCTTATTTCTCTAAAACGGGGCATTTGTTATTTTGTCTAAGGAAAAGTGCTTCGCTCTGTCGGGCTCGTTGAAAAGATAACATGCCTGTGAAATCGAAGAAAGCCATTTCTTTCGTGCACCCTTTAACACAAAACGAGGTCGAATTTACCATTATTGTAAAAGTACAAGTAGTGTAAAATACTATAATACTAGGACGAGAAATGATGAGCCCCTCTCAGGCAGATTTGGTTACACTTAAAACTAGCTCAAGATGTCCATATGAGCTTATTGCTCAAGTGTGCTACTCTGTCTAATCCAAGACTTTTGTAAAAAAGCAGTCGGGAATTTCCCGTGAAATGATGAGCCCCCTCAGATTGATTTGGCTACACTTACAAAAGTTGCATCTGCCAAATTGTTGTCCATAAGCTTGTTAAAAATATGCCTCTTTTGATATTGTTATGGCTACACTTAAAACTAAGCCAAAAATGCTCATAAAACCCACACCCACACCCACCCACACCCACACATATTTACTTCCGGTCCACTTCCGGTCCACTTCCGGTTTAAGTTCAATTGAACACCAGGCTCAACTTGTATATCTAGTACTAAGACAATGTAATATGCAGAGACTTTCTAGAATTGCTCTGTGACTCTCTCATTTCTTACATCATAAACATATGATTTTTCACCTATAAGAATAACACTACATATGGTGTCGGCAGGGAGTGTATCATGGAATTCACAGATAATTTTAATATTTGTCCTGTCATTAACCACAACTTGTTTCCTTTTTGAGGTGTTGATGACAAACATGGGTCTCTGTGTTTTGAATTCATCTGGTGAATAATACATGTCGGTATTCCCGGTTGTGACCCTTTTGTATGCTGTAAATGCCTCATATAATTTGAGGAAATCATCCTTGGACATGTTTAAATTATAATTTTCTTTGGGGAACACCTCATTTCTGCCATTTTTAAGATATATGTTCTTCATGTTGCAGCTATCAAACTTACTTGAATTTTTTTCTTGGTTATTGTGTCTTCCAGTCTGAAACAGTACCAGCTGTTTCCCACAGTGGCATTTTGTATCAAACAAGCCAAACCTTAATATTTCTATCAGGCAATCCGTATTGCAGTCCCTAAATCTCTGCCACATCAAATACATTATAACCTCATTCATATTCACAAGCTTATCGTTAAAATCAAATAAACTTGAAATATTAAAATCAGAGCCTTTGTACAGAACACAATCTTCATGTTTAAAAAAATAAAAGCCTAGCCGCTTGAAATAATTTTGATCTATAATCAGGTGAGCATATAGGTAGAGATCATAAACTGCATCATTATCTGTCAAGCAATTTGTATACATCTCCCAAAACACATGGAATAAATTATCAAGTTGAAACCCACAAAAAATCCAACAATTCTCCCGCACTCATGGTATACATGCTCTTCAAATATTGGAATATCTCTCAAACTCAGATACTTGAAACACCTATCACTGTTCAACACCCAATGCAACTCTGTTTCATTGTTAACAGCAAACAGGTCATATTTGACACCCCCTGCAACCTAATCCTGAAATCCTCTAAAATTGACTTGGATTTTATGTATCTTGAGATATTTCTTCTGTCAAAGTAAGTTTGCATCTAGAAATACAAATTATAACAAAGTTAAGCACAATTGTTTGTTGCAGTAACATCTTGTTTCAAACAATCCAAACCTCAAAATTTCTATCAAGCAATCTACATTGCAGTTCATAAATTTTTGCCATAACAAATACATTATAATCTCATTCATATTCACAAGTTTATTGTTAAAATCAAATAAACTTGAAATATCAAAATCAGAAAATCTATAAAATTTATATTCTTTATAAAAGTAAAAGCCCAGTTGCTTCAAAGAACTTTGATCTGTAATCTGGTAATCATGCAGGTGAACAATCCTGTTATTTACTAAGCAACTTGCATACCATCTTTCCCCCAAACAGATATTGAAAGCAACAAAAAATCCAACAATTCTCCTGCACTCAATATATACATGTTCTTCAAATATTGCAATGTTTCCCAAGCTTAGATACTTGAAGCACTCATAACTGTTCAACACCCAGTGCAATTCTGTTTCATTGCTGATGGCAAACAGGTCATATTCTGTAACCCCCTGCAACCTAATCTTGAAATTCTCTACAATTGACTTGGATTTTATGTATCTTGAGATGTTTCTTCTGTCAAAGTAGGTTTCCATCTAGAAATACAAATTATTACAAAATTGAGCACAGCTGTTTGTCGCAGTGACATTTTGTATGAAACACTCCAAAATAATAGGTGTGGTTCTGAGGAAACAGTTGGCTGATGTAGGATCATCTGAAGTGGAAGGATGAGATGCATCTTCAACGTTTCACATCGTTCAGCATCACTCCTTCTGGGAACATTAGCTGGGGGATTGGGAAAGGGCAGATCTTCTCCATATGGTACTGGTTGCATGGTAGATGATATATTCGGATGTTTAATATTCCCTTCCATCATCTTGGTAAGTCGTAAGTCCTTTCTTCAAGGAAACAAACACCAAACAAGAGGCACAGCAAAACCTTTCCATTGAACCATGAAATGAGAGTAGGGAAACATGCCAATGCAACACACAGCCCAGGGGTTGTGTTAGCCACTACATTAACAAAGTGCATGAAATATGCTAAAGATGGTATAAAATACCATATTTTCTGTATCTTACAACTTAGTATGGATTACAATTACGTTGGGCTTTCTATTTTATGCATTGTAAGTCATTTGTAAGTCTTGGTGTTATCGAAATTGCTACACATCGAAGGCATTCAGTACACAGCATATGTAGATTTTCATTTACATTTCACTGTATAACATGAAAACAAGAGCCAATCATCGAAAGTTAATGTCATTCTCGAATTCAGCGCATCAAAGTCTAAAAAGAATGACTGTTTTCTTCTGTTAAAATTTCATTATTTATCAGTGTTACACGCTAGACTCAAAGGACGAACATGAAAATAAGAATTTTTTTCAACATTTACAGAATTATTCATGTCTCAAGAACAAGTCAAATATTGTACACATTTTCATCCAAACATATTCCAAGATGTAAAAATATAAAATTTATGTATAATTTACATTAGTTTACAGCAACTCTCTTACATAAAGAGTTCACAAAAGTCATGTCACATTCTCTTACATTAACATGTTACCATAATGTATCTACTCATTTGCAATAGATGTACTATAGACTAGCAAAATATACGTATGCACATATTTAAGTATTCATACAAGCCTAAAAAATGTGCACTGAAATATCCAAAATGAAAAATGAACACAAGAAGTAATTACCAAAACAATTCTAGTGCTATCTTACGGAACACAAGAAAAAAGTTAAACTAGTATACAAGTTATCAATTTCTACAAAAAATATTACACCAAACCTATTAAAAACCTGTTGCAATAATCAACAAATACGTTTCAGACTTACAACAATCAATTTTATATGTTCATCTGTAAAAAGCAGTCTGTAGGCTGAAACACATCTCTAAATTAATGTGATACATTCATCCAATCAGACAGTCTGTCCCTCTTCATTGACCCTCCCCCACTCCCTAGCAAACAAGAAACACTCTTTTGAGGTACTCGTGCTTCAATTATTACATGTAAAATGCTTTAAATTTAAATTAAGTAAAGGTATCTCGGCAGTCCCTCTTTCTTCTCCCTGCATATTCATATTTCTGACATTGTTACTTGAAGTCAGTTTCATATACTTTCATGTATTTGAACTGAAATTGCATTCTATTTTAGTCATCTTGGCGCTCGAGAAAAAAAAAATCACGCAACTAAATAGTAAATAACAAAAATAATCAACAAAATATACGTATATCTATATATATGGTCATAGCATAACTGTATATTAATTCATGTAGGGCAAAAAGCTGTTTTTGTAGTTCAGAATCAATGTAAAGAAAATTGTAAGCTTAATTGTAACCCTACTTTAATAATATTATTAATAATAATAATAATAATAATAAAATCTGGGAGAATTTTACCACCTAAGAAACAAGAAACAATTGTCTGAAAAAAAAACTACATTTTAGTCTACTAGTATAGTTATATTTTGAACCAACCCTAATTTTGTCTTGTTTGAATTAATCATGAGGTGTTTTTCTCTGCGAACAAAATCCAACCCAGAATACACCATGCCTGTGTTTGTAGTTATAAACTCAAATGCATCAAAATGTTTTAAACAAATGTCACAATTGAAATGTTTCCAGTTTGAAGTCTGGTCAAAAGGCATATAAAAATTGTACAGTGCTATAAAATCTGTGTTTGTGAACCAGTAATTATTCCTGAATGATTCATAGAAGCTGACAAAGAATCCAACAATTCTTCTGTGTACAAGATATACAAGTTTTTCACTCCTGCTTAAAAATCCCAGGTTCATATATCTGAACTCATGCTCACTGTTAAGCACCCATCTGAACTCGGTCTCATTTCTCACAGCAAACAGATCATATTCTGATAATTCATAGAACACAAGCCTGAAATTTTTTAAAAGTGACTCTGATTTTATGTATCTTGAAAGATTTCTTCTGTCAAAAAACATTATTGTATAACCTGCTGCAGTGTGAACAGTGCTGTATATACAATTAATTGGCAATAAATCTAGATAGGAACAGGTGCATGACTAGATAATAATTATCACAATTGTTCTGTGTTTCAGGCATATATGCTAGCCCTCTAGCACAACAACACACTCAAAAATACAATTTTGCAATTTTTTAAGAGCATGTTGGATATTCAGCTTGAGCACCTCAGTCCTAGGCTGATGATGCTCTTCACTGCCTACTGCCAGACCTTCGTGCCTGAAATACATGATATTTGGCTTTCAAAAATTTTAATTATTCTACTCTATGTATGTATTACCGGCAGGTGGGATAATTGTTTCCCACAGTTGCATACATCATTCCAATTGTTCTCCTCTAGTGATAGGGTGAGACACCCATGGTCACAATTCCTAAATTTTTGACTTAAGAAATACATAACAAGCTCATTCAGGTATGTGTGCTTTGAATACTCAACCCTATCGGGATCAAAATCCACCCTACTGTACAAATTTCCCTCATCTGTGGTGATGAATTCACTGTGCTCCAAGTTCATATTAATCATTGTGTTTAAAAATTTATAATGTATCCAATTTGAACTCTGATATGCAATCATGTGCATCCTATACTCAAAACACCACTTATAGCAATTGTTGAACCAATAATTATCAAACATGTTCAACATGTAATAATAATGATATTTGTCTGTATAAAGATTAACAAAGAATCCAACAATCCTTCTGCACCTATTGTAGACAACCCTTTCAAACTTGCTAAGCATCTTAAGACACAGATATTGAAAAATCCTGTCACTGATAAGCACCCACTGCATTTCAGTTTCATTCTGTACAGCAAACAGGTCATACTCAGACAGGCTAGAGAACCTAAGCTTAAAATCATCAACAAGTAACTTGGATTTTATGTATTTTGAAATGCATCTTCTTTCAAAAAATCCTGGATCAGATAATTCCATAATTATTTACACACTCTTGTTTTAGGTTTAACAGTTAATAAAAAATAATATTACCT
The DNA here is from genome assembly GCF_977018435.1 of Lepisma saccharinum. Classification (NCBI taxonomy): domain Eukaryota; kingdom Metazoa; phylum Arthropoda; class Insecta; order Zygentoma; family Lepismatidae; genus Lepisma; species Lepisma saccharinum. Next base: position 25,085,759 of record NC_139235.1, read on the forward strand.
GATTGCTGTTTTTGTGCTGTCTGTGCTGAAATAATCAGGGCTGGTGCAGGTTGATGCCCACTGTCTATTCCCAGATTCTTGTGTCTGAAATACATATTTTAATTATTACAATTACACAGGCAGACTGTATAATTGTTTCCCACAGTTGCATGTGTAGTTGTTCTCATCTAGTGATTCAACAATACACTTATGATTACAATCCCTAAATCTTTGTCTCAGAAAATACAGAATAATCTCACTTATGTGTGTATGCTCTGAGAACCTGATAAGATCTGGATTTAAATCTTCACCACTGTACAGGTCCCCCCATCATCTGTTGTGACAAATTCAATATTCTTATCTATCAATTTTCTGTTAATTTTATTTAAATATTTATAATGCTTCCAATTTGAACTCTGATCTGCAATCATGTACATCTTATACTCTGCAGGCAATTTATAGCAATTGTTGAACCAGTGATTGTCAAACAATTTTAACACACAGTAGTGATAACACTTGTCTGTGTAAAAATTAACAAAGAATCCAACAATCCTTCTGCACCTGTTGTAGACAATCCTTTCAAACTTGCTAAGCATCTTAAGGCACAGGTACTGGAAAATCCTGTCACTTACAAGCACCCACTGCATTTCAGTTTCATTCTGTACAGCAAACAGGTTATACTCAGACAGGCTAGAGAATTTGAACTTGAAATCATCAACAAGGGACTTGGATTTTATGTATTTTGAAATATATCTTCTCTGAAAAAATTCAGTCATGATTATCCATGGAAAACATGCAATTTACATAAACACTTGCAGCAAATATTTAATTACCTTGATTGCTGTCTCTGCTGATGATCAGGGCTGCTGCAGGTTGATGCCCACTGCTGCCAGATTCTTGTGTCTAAAATATATGAAATTACACTGAGAGACTGGATAATTGTTTCCCACAGCTGCATATGTCATTCAGGTTGTTCTCCTCAAGTGATTCAACAATACAATCAGAAGTGCAATCTATAAATTTTTGTCTCAGGAAATACATAACAAGCTCATTTAGGTATACATGTTTTGAGTAGCAGACAAGTTCTGGATTAAAATCCTCACCACTGTACAAATATCCATTATCTGTTGTGACAAATTCAACATTCTTATCTATAAACCCCCCATTAATAATTTTATTCAAAAATTTGTAATGCTTCCAATTTGAACTCTGATCTGCAATTATATGCATCCTGTACTCTGCATACAATTCATAGCAATTGTTGAACCAGTGATTATTAAACATTTTCAACATGCAGTAATAATAATAATAATTGTCTGTGTAAAAATTAACAAAGAATCCAACAATTCTCCTGTATCTGTTGTATATAAATTTTTCAAACCTGCTAAGCATCTTGAGGCACAGGTACTGGAATGGCCTGTCACTCATAAGCACCCACTGCATTTCAGTTTCATTCTGTACAGCAAACAGGTTATACTCGGACAGGCCAGAGAACCTAAGCTTGAAATCATCAACAAGGGACTTGGATTTTATGTACTTTGAAATGCATCTTCTCTCAAAAAATCCTGTGTCAAGATTATCGATGCAATTAGATAGGATATATACTGCCTCATATAAGTTAATATTGTTTATATATAAATATTTAACAGTTATTACCTTGACTGCTGCTGCCTTGTATTCCTCAGAAACTGCTTATGTGCTCAGAACTTGTTTTGTACCTGTTAAACAAAAATAAATATTAGAATTTTGTTAGGTAATACATACATATTTTTACAGAATAACTGCTATTTATCTTGACAGTGTTTGATACTGACAGTGGTTTGACTGTTATTCATATATTCACCCTGTGCCATGTTTGATCACTCTGTACAAATCTGTATGTCTCACTTCTGTCTGTCCTGACAGGGTCTGCCTGCCTAAACAGAATAGGCTGTAAATAAGCATTATTTACAATCATACAGCAGTCCAAAAGTATGTGGGCAACCCATAAGCATGTACAGATCTGCAGGCATTCAAAGCCTAGTCACCAGAAGTACAACCGGCCCAGAATCAGAATCAGTGACAGCACAGAGAAAAATATAAGCATAGCTTTCAAAACTGTAGGACTGCACTGAGATTCCCCTGATTCAGGATCAACAGGACAATAGCAGCAGTCCCTCTCTACCCTATTCTCTGTCCTAACTCTGTAGGATGGAGGAGGAGCAGATTGAAGCTGTTCTTCTTTGTAATATTCCATGCTGGGTGTATATTACAATATTTACCTGCTTTGAGAAAGCACATCCACCTGGTAGGTAAAATTGTGGTTAAGTGAATCCACACAACCCTAGCTCTGTATTGTTCACTCGATTACATGCTTTCTATATAATTGATTCAGGATAACATGCAAATGTCAATCCTTTCTATATAATTAATTCAATGTGACTCAGTACTTCATGAATACATGTAATGCCTTCTATATGTACATGTATCTGAAGACGGGCAAAGCTTTTCTATAGTACTTGGGAAAATCAATGCTTTCTGTATTTGAAGATGTAATGCTTTCTATATGTGCATGTATCTGAAGACAGGCAATGCTTTTCTATAGTACTTGGGAAAATCAATGCTTTCTCTATTTAAAGACATATAATACACTCTATGTAATGAGATCGATGCTTTCTGTCTTTAAAGGCACTCTATGTAATTAAGTACTTAGGGAATCAATGCTTTCTTTATTTGAAGGCACTCTATGTAATTAATTACTTTATAAAGGCATGCAATGCACTCTATGTAATTAATTACTTTATAAAGGCATGCAATGCACTCTATGTAATTAAGTACTTAGGGAATCAATGCTTTCTGTATTTGAAGGCATGCAATGCACTCTAGGTAATTAATTACTTTATAAAGGCATACAATGCACTCTATGTAATTAAGTACTTAGGGAATCAATGCATTCTGTATTTGAACATATGTAATGCACTCTATGTAATTAGGAAACATTGATCACATGTATATGTACAAGAAAACTGCTCGGTAAAGTTCAATGCTGAGTGTTCAGAGTTATATATATATATATATATATATGTTAATCAATATATGGATTCTGTACCTGGGCAATAGTCCAGTGCTTTAGAATTTTCTTCTCCTGATTCTTAACAGGGCACTTGTTGTCAGAAAGCAGTTTAAAGAATGTATTCATATAACTATTCAAAGCTGCAACCTGGCTTGAATCTATATTACACTCATCCATGTAATCTCTTAGAGATTTTAACAGCAAATCTTCCACAAACTTATCCCTGACAACTTCATCTGCATCCTTTAAATGCTGGAGTATGTCATATTTTCCAAAAAAACTACTGCAATGCTCCCTGGTTACTGCCACAGGTGTTCCAGACAGTGTCCTGTTCTTGTACCACTGAGTTTTGTACTTGAATATGTTTTGCTGGAACTTGCGATGAAGGCAAATGCCTTATTCAGACTATGGAGCTAAGAATTCCAGTAGTTGAATATGAAGCTAGTTATGCTCTTAAATACAAAGCAGATATACTAAAAAATCCACAGGTGCCTTTACAATTTTATACATATCAATGTGTGCAGAAGCCTGCTACTGGTAGCTATTATGAATTTGATGCTACAAACTCATTCTCCAGTATACAATATGACATGCCAGATTTTGTGGTGGTACTGTTTCAAACTGGAAGACACAATAATCAGGAAAAAAATTCAAGTAAGTTTGATAGCTGCAACATCTAGAACATATATCTTAAAAATGGCAGAAATGAGGTGTTCCCTAGAGAAAATTATAATTTAAACATGTCCAAGGATGATTTCCTTAAATTATATGAGGCATTTACATCATTCAAAAGGGTTACAACCGGGAATACCGACATGTATTACTCACCAGATGAATTCAAAGCACAGAGACCCATGTTTGTAATCAACACCTCAAAAAGGAAACAAGTTGTGGTTAATGACAGGACAAACATTAAAATTATCTGTGAATTCCATGATACACTCCCTGCCGACACCATATGTAGTGTTATTCTCATAGGTGAAAAATCATATGTTTATGATGTAAGAAATGAGAGAGTCACAGAGCAATTCTAGAAGACTTCGGCAAAATGCATTGTCTTAGTACTAGATATACAAGTTGAGCCTGGTGCCCAATTAAAATATTCGGGTTAACATATTAATACCCTGATTATAAATCAGAAGTGACCGGAAGTGGACCGGAAGTAAACCGGAAGTGGACCGGAAGTAAACCGGAAGTGGACCGGAAGTAAATATGTGTGGGTGTGGGTGGGTGTGGGTGTGGGTTTTATGAGCATTTTTGGCTTAGTTTTAAGTGTAGCCATAACAATATCAAAAGAGGCATATTTTTAACAAGCTTATGGACAACAATTTGGCAGATGCAACTTTTGTAAGTGTAGGCAAATCAATCTGAGGGGGCTCATCATTTCACGGGAAATTCCCGAGGGCAATTTTACAAAAGTCTTGGGTTAGACAGAGTAGCACACTTGAGCAATAAGCTCATATGGACATCTTGAGCTAGTTTTAAGTGTAACCAAATCTGCCTGAGAGGGGCTCATCATTTCTCGTCCTAGTATTATAGTATTTTACACTACTAGTACAACTGTAAAAAAGAGTCGATAATTTACTACTGAGGTAGAAAAGTGATTATTTCCAAAAATGAAAGACACCTCAACTCAGATTTCACACACGATAACGTTCAGGCTGCACCTGAGAACAACGAATAAGAAATGGCGCATTCTCGCAGAATCTCCAGAACTACAGCACGTGGGGCATCTCTTCTAGGCAACATCTCACCTCGAATGACCATATATACCTTTCTGACCCCTTAAGACTAGAGTCATTCCGCACTTCCGACACCACACCTTTGGATATTTTCTTTATCCACATTTTTGGATCTTATCACCTCCTACTGAAAAAAAATCATGGGTACAGGTCTGCTCGGAATATCATGAAAAACATCATGCACCATAATTGAGTATGCTCTACAACCAAAAAGTATCTTCGGTCAACCATGTTTGAAACACGCTTAAATGGTCTAGCGATGATAGTTGGGACGTTAGATTTCATGAAAGTGTTCAAGGAATATGTGGTGAGATAAAGGAAGGGACAATGTGGACGACAACACGAGACCTACAGACGATTATATTGGCTGTGAGTCCAGACGTCAGAGCCTCGCAAGTCTTCGAAATGCAGTTCAAGGTGTACTAATTGGAAGTGAGGGGCTTTTCCGGTGATCATAGGTTATCATAAATTTATCTGAAGGATCTGTTGAAGGCCTGAATCTTTCATTAGATATCCAACACATCCCATGAAACTCATCTTGATATGAAGACCACCCAGCCTTAATATCGGCTTCTTCATCCATCTCATCATACCATCATTATTCCTCATCTTCGTGATTAGCCAAAAGTGGCCGAAAATGACGTAATATAAACTAAAACAAATCAAATCAATCCGAAAAAAAACATAGCCAGAGACACAAGGAGTCATTTAGTAATTTATGAGCACTGTTCACGCTACTCGAAGAAGCAAAGTGATTTGCAAATGAACATATTTCTCAGATACGTTCAATAATCGTTGGCCTGCTCAATTCGAGATCTGGTGCTGGAAATCTTTATCTACATTTGGTTCAACTCTGAAAGATAACAGGATACTGCTGCTCTGTGGCTGCAATATACTATTTCGATGCTCGATATTCTTCGGAATTTCTTAAAGCCGAGCGTGTTGGGAAGTGGAATTTACATCATCAATCAGTCACCCATAAGTTCTTATCTTGCTGCATCAGGAGCAACACCTGCGCTAGAAGTGCACATCTGTATGTAGAGTAAATGGTGAAATTTAACATGTAAGCATCAGGTATCTACGAAACATCCTGCAATGGATTCTAAAGGAACCCGCACACTGAGACGCCGGAAGTGCGGCAACAGAACGGAACAGTTTCGCTTCCGGAGTCTCAGTGGGGCACAACCCTCAATACTGTATAACCTGCAGACTTCTATGACACGTCCTTTCCCATTGCACAAATATTTATTGTTATTAATTATCTTTTCTCTTGTACAAATCTTTATTGTTCTTTAATCTTAATTTCTGTAATTTACCTATCACTGATAATGTCAGGATAGTGAACAACCTGCATATACTTATCTTGTAAAGGTTGTTACCATGGCAATTACGAGTGTCTTTTGTCTTGACTAAAAAGTTCGGGCTTGGTTTTTTAATAGAGTGATCAAGATGAATTATAAGAAGTTTAATTTCTTTGAGTGACATGGATTATATGTTAGGCATATAAGTATTTAGTTTGCAAAGAAGTAAAATATACTTCATTTTTCTTAGTGAAAACTTAACTTTGATTTTTATTTGACGAACTAACAGATAGATATTACCCCATACTCTGAGAGGCATCACGCGAATGCTTTCGAGTCTTTCATGTGAACTGATTATTTGCTCTTTTAGTTAAATCATGTTCTTTTGACCAAAGAACGTGTCAAGATTTTGGCGCAACAACGCGGGGCTCGAAATCTGTTGTTTCTTTAGTGGTGTTCATTTTTGTGTGTTCGTGAAGTGTAATTCATTTTTTGATTGTGATGGAAATTCTGTGTTAGAAGAATATGGATAAGATGACGTTGAGAAGTGCAAGTAAATCGTCGTCTGAGGAGAATGAATCTCCAGTGCAGTCAGTTCCCGTTACAGCAGATCTGCTTTCTTCATTACGGATTATGTTGGATTAAAGTACAAGGGTTCTGGAATCTAAAAGTCAGGAAAGTTCTAGCAATCTGGAAGCAAAGAACTAAGAAAACTCTAGAAGTCTGGAAGCTAAGTTTCAGGAGAATGTGGCCATGTTGGAACGCAGTTTGAACTTAAAGTTAGAGGAAAGTGGTAGAAATCTGGTGGAATCAGAAAGGCGCTTAGAAGAAAAGTTTTCACAGGGTTATTCGAAACTTACAGAATCTGCTTTGGAGATGGGACAGAGGCTGGACAATTTGTCTGTAAAAATGGAAGAAAATCAACAGAAGATAAAATAAAGCATTCAAGTAGAGATCCTTAACTTACGTCAGACATGTGAAGCAAACTCTCTACAAGTGGAATCAAATGTGCATAAAGAAATTACCCTGTTGAGAGAAGAGGTTAAACAATATCAGGGTAACTTTCGTAAGGAAATCGCTGAAGAACAGAGCAGTTTCAGAAAGGAAGTGTTTGAAAATGTGAATCACCAGGTAACTGTTATCACAGATAAGTTAGAAGATACCATTAACCAGAAAGTGGCAGAGAAACTTGCTGAGAATATAAATGAAACCGAGGGATACAGAAAAGCTGACGAAGAATGGAGGAAAACAGTTGAAACTAAATATGACAAATTTTCCTCAGATATTGGTCATATCTGTAGTGAAATTGTTCATATTTCTGCCCAGCAGAATAGGCTCTTCAGACAGTGAATCAACTTCTCTCAGCAGAAGAAACAGAAGAGAGCCTCCTTCACGCATTGTACACACTGGGGTAACTCCTAGGATGGCAGACATCAATTCTATGATAAAGTTCAACGGCAATATTATCGCTACTTCAGCTGAAATATATTTAAAGGAATTGAATACAAACCTTGAAATTCTACAGATTCCTCAACATTATAGGCTTGAAATCATTCCACGTTTGTTAACTGGAAAGGCCTATCACTGGTTTTATTCCCATAAGAACGATTTCCACACTTACAATGATTTCTGCAGAGAGTTCAAGAAGCGTTTTGCTTCAACAGAAGCGAAAGAGAGAGAATTGACGTCTGTGAGGAATAGGCGCTACAATAAGCAGAATGATAACAATGTGGAGGAATATGTTTGGTCCGTGTACTCTGCCTATAGAAATCTGAGAAATCATTACACCGAGCAGGAAGTAGTTAATCTAATCATCGGAAAACTACCTTGCAGAGTAAAGCAACTGTGCTTGGCTCATGCTCCGAACACCGTGGATCTCTTTGCGGATTTTGTTAAGAGATATGAGCAAGCAGAGGAACAAGATGCTTGGCGGCCTACATGGAGACGAGCTATTGGAGCTGAACAAAACAGAAGGTATGGCCAAAGAATTTCTAGAGTTCGCCTAGTTCAGCAGCAAAACAGCAGCAACCAAATTGACAGTTCAGATTCAAGAAATGAATATTGATATCATCAGCAGCGTCGGTTTAGATCACAACGAGAATATCCAACTTCCAGAGGTAATCCTTACGATAGACCGTATCCTAACAGCGGGTTTTCTTCGCCAAGTCAACAACGTTTTTCTCCACAGAGAGATAACAATAATTCTCCAAGGACTAAAATGACGAACAGTGGCGTGTAGACAGACATTGTTGAACCATATCCCAGCGCTGAGCAACAGCGTAGTGTGACAGTAACGAGGAACTTCTGTTGGGACACCGGATCTAATCTGGACCAGGTGCAGGATTTCACCTCTCGCCTGACATAGAAACGTTCCTTATGTTAGGCAGTCTCGGAGGAAACTGGTGGCAAGAAGAGAAATTTTACAGTCTGGTGACAATATTATGCTGATATTCATAACAAATCAGAATTTACCTGTACAATAAGGCAGATCGATCAGTATAAAAATTCAGTGAGCTAGAACTAGAATTCAGAACTTGAATTTGTAGGCAAGCGTAACTCAGTGCTCGAAACTACTGAAAGCACCATTCTAATGGAAATCTTAATTGTTAAAGATTTACCATAAGATCTGCTGTTGGTCAACTGTTTCTGGGAAAGTATAAAACTGAGATCAGTCTTATACATAGAATATTATATTTAATGGTGGATGGAGTGTCGATTTAAAAGAGGCTACACGAGGTTAATTCTGTAGACAAGCAGTTAAGCGTCCGGAAATTTAAAGCTAGCCATTACAAATGGATTCCTTCACCAGAAGATGTGAAAAAGAAGATTGATTCTAGTAAAATTACTGAAAATGGAACGAAAACCGATTTAAGTTGAAATCTTCACGATCCATAGGAAGGTGTCTTTGGAAAGGCCTGGCACTGGAAAAGTTTTCTATGAATTGGTGGTTACGACATGTTGTAGAACGCGAGCATATTTGAATAGGCTGCTGATTGTTTACATGATCTGGTTTTCTTATTTGTATGAAGTGTCATCGTTTATTGGAAATTCTGTATCAGAAGTCCCATCCCATTCAATCTTTCTTCAGAACTTGTGAATTAAATACATGAAGAATTGTAAACTGTTTTCCAGAGATTGAAACCAAAATCTCCTAGACTGTTGAAAGTTTTCCAGTTCGTCGTCGATTTTGATTTTTCTTCGGAGGGGGCAATTGACACGTCCTTTCCCATAGTACAAATATTTATTGTTATTAATTATCTTTTCTCTTGTACAAATGTTTACTGTTCTTTAATCTTAATTTCTGTAATTTACCTATCACTGATAATGTCAGGATAGTGACTAACCTGTATATACTTATCTTGTTAGGAGCTGTTGCCATGGCAATTACGAGTGTGTTTTGTCTTGACTTTTGAAGTTGGGGCTCGGTTTTTGAATAGAGTGATCAAGTTGAATTATAAGAAGTTTAATTTCTTTGAGTGACATGGATTATATGTTAGGCATATAAGTATATAGTTTGCAAAGAAGTAAAATAGACTTCCTTCTTCTTAGTGCAAACTTAACTTTGATTTTTATTTGACGAACTAACAGATAGATATTACCCCATACTCTGAGAGGCATCACGCGAATGCTTTCGAGTCTTTCATATGAACTTATTATTTGCTCCTTTAGTTATATCATGTTCTTTTGACCAAAGAACGTGTCACCCTCAATATAACCTGCAGACTTCTAGCCGGAAATTCCTTTATTTGGTTCGGCACGTTCCCCTGTAGAAAGAGAGACACCATTTGATTTCAATGGATGCTGACGACAAAAGTTCTGTTGCCGGATTTTTCCGTGTTTCCCCGCGTCTCAGTGCGCGGGATCTTTAAAGCAAAGTGGCCGCCATGAAACCGTATTTTACAATATCATGTTAGTTTAAGTGGCGGTGATTAGGGGTGTGGGAGCATGGGGAGCACCCCCCTTCATGTAGCTACACAATTTTTGTCCCCGAACTATAATCTCTCAATGCTAAGGCTTTTCTACAAGATTATCTGACCCACTATCATCTGAACGAATTCCATTTTAAATCGGTTCTCTCTAATTACAGTAAGTAGAAAGTAAACTGTCCTTGGCCCTCCCCCCTCTCTCACTCAGTTAAGACACCCAATCGCTGATAATATCTGTGCATACATTTTTTTAAACAAGAAAAACAACATGTAACAAACACAAGTCAATCAAACACTGTAAAAACAATATCTTACATTCTCACCAGCATCATAAGAAATGGAACACCTGAATTTACGAAAACACGTGACTGCATTAGACTATATCTCTCCTCAACCCCTGACTATAAAGGTGATGGTATGGTGTGGCAGGATCCGTGTGGTAGGACCTTTCTTCATTGACGGTACCCTCAATGCCGAGGATTATTTGTTGATCTTACTGGATACACAAGTGTGTCCATCTCTCATGATCGAGGATGGAAGTTTTCCTGAGTTCTTTCAACATGACGGCGCTCCCCCGCATTTTGGTCACAACGTTAGGGACTATCTGAACATCCAGTTTTCCAATCTGTGGATAGGTCGCAGAGAGCCTGTGGAATGGCCACCACGCTCGCCGGACCTGACCCCCCTCGATTTTTATCTGTGGGGCCACGTGAAATCACTGGTCTATTCCGTAAAAATTCGTGATATGGAACATTTGGAAGACAGAATTGTCGAGTGCTGTGGAAGCATCACACCCGACATCTTATCGAAAGTCCATCAGGGATGGATGAATCGACTCAATATGACACTGGCCAACAATGGTGGACACATTGAGCATATCCTCTAACATTCTGCAACAATGAGAGAAACCATTGAAAACACTTCTTTAACACCCTGTAGCATTATCATGAATAAAGGTTTGCAAAAATGAATGCTACCATCGTGTTTGTGAGCTTTTTTCAGCGTAATTTCATGTGTCACATGCCTAGGTTCCCATTTAAAAAGTGATCTCGATCAAAGATGGCGGTTTCCAAGATGGCGACCATATTTCAAAAGCGGTTCGGTAGGTTTTTCCCCATCCCCAAACTACATGTACACACATAAAATTTCAATAACCGCATGAATTTCGGTTTTATTCGGCCCGTTCGCCACTTTTGGACCATTTTTTATTATACTGTGAAAGTACTGACAGAACTTCTCGTGCTCATTGCTTACTAGTGAGAAGTATATCACCAGCATTTATTAGTTTCAAAATTCTTCACTAGTACTGAAGACACTGTCATCGTACTGCTGTCAGGAAAATTACCCTTGTAAATTTAGGGGTCAAAATTATAAATTAAAATTAAAATCCTTTCGTTCTGAATTACAGTAAACCGTTGTCTTGGGCTCACCAACAGGTGTGAAAATAACTCAGAGACACTTGAAGCTTTCACACTAACGTGGCCTATTTTATGTGACATATCATGTGAAAATTAATTTTTAAAATCATGCTTCACATAGTGCATTTAGCAGTACTTAGTTAAAACAACATATAGAACATGTTGTCGTAGAAATGTCCACAGCGTATGGAGATAATTAAGGACTTATTTTAGTCACTATACTTATTTTTTGGATTAATATCTTGTTATTATCTATGAGCCAATGACGTAGAAGCTGCAGAGTAGCTGAAACTGGGGTGTGAATTTCTCGTATAGATAGCACCAGACTTTGAAGTTAATTGTTTTCGGATGTACATGTTGGATTCTATGTATATTTATAGCTCTTTTCAGTTCTTACGGCGGGCGCTCTAGAAGCTGGCAGGGGAAGTGGGGAGCGGGGATTACGCAACAGACCAAAAAGACAACAGCAGTGGCGCCGAGAGACACGACGTGGCCGGAAAAAGTACTACGTGAAACTCGTTCTACTGGCCGCTACGTTTCTTATTGCGCTGGATTGGTCGCTTCCCCGCTCCCCACTTCTCCTGCCAGCTTCTAGAGCGCCCGCCGTAAGAACTGAAAAGAGCTATAGAGTGTGATTGTCATCATAGCATGCCAATAGTTTCGAATTTCGAATAACGTCACTTCGCAACAACACATGATAGGAGTGAAGATGCGTCTTTTTGAACGTATGTGGTGTTCTGATGGTCCTGAAGCACCTGGAAAATTACAAGTATCAAAATTCACAGTCAGTACCTATTTCATAGGACTGAATATCAATTACATTACAGTACATTAGGAAGCATTTCTTTGGTGCGAGTGAACATTTTTGAGACGATGACTATGATCTCGTTTCAGATTTCATTTTCACTTATACACTTCCTAACCAGATATTATTGGATTCTGAAAAGAGAATACTGAAAATGAAAGTTATCGGCGCTCCCCTCCTCCTAAGTTATTAAAATTCCTGGACCTTCAACAACGCTGATATTGATACGCCTATATGATAAACTGAATGGGAAAAAGTCCACAGAGCTAGGAATTATACATGCTTTGTCGTTCTCACTGTAGAAGTTTACACAAGATTGATTGACTGACTGAGTTGGTGTTTTGAGTTAACTTTATGCACAGTAAGGCTTATCGGGACTAGACCTACAGTTTAAAGTGGGATCCGAACACTATGTGCCTCCAACGGGTATCGATTACAAGGCGACGACGCTATCACTGCACCATCGGGAAGGACTCAAGTTTACACAAGAAGTGCTGCAAAAGATCTGGGATGACAATTCGCGAAAATGAAAGTTCAATTCAACAATCAGTGTACAGATGCGAGGGGAAAGATAATTAGTTCATTTCATTTCCAACCCAGTCTTCGAAAAGTTAATACTATGAAGTAATTGATTCTTTTAAGAAAAAACTATGCAATTATGGGCAGTTTTGCTCCAGACATTCTCGGGATAGAGAATAGTAGCCTCATAAGAAGATGCAGCTAATCGGAGAAAGTTTTCATGTATTTATGGGAGGAGGGTTGTTCTTGAGAACAAATTCTGACAGGAAAAGGAATGTCCGTTCTATTCAAGTTTTGCATGGTGTAAGCACAATTAGTAACAATGAAAGGGAAAACTGTCTCAGGTAGCATTTCCAGCTAGAGCTGTGTATTTAAGGTGAAGATGCAGGGCCGGCGGAAGAGGTGGGGGGGGGGGGCGAACCGTGCCACCGCCCAGAGCGGAAAATTTCCAGGGCGGCAAAATTGGAAGAGAAGAAAAAATAAGCCTATTGAAAACTTGGAAGTTATAATATTACTGTATAAAACTTGTTCGAATTAGGTACAAAACTTTAAACTCGATATGAGAGATGCAGTTACATTTCTTGCAAATACTCGTATATCAGAGCACTTTGAAAAACGCAGGAGTGATGAAAAGTTTAAAATTCACTCGAATGAATGTAAATTTAGATACAGACGGTTGCAGTATTCAGCACAGGACGAAACTATTGAAGATCCACAAACACGATACAGTTGATTTTTAATATAGGGTCCTAGACGTGATTACTTTAGCTCTAAGAGAAGGATTTGTTCAGGTTAAACATCATATTCATTTTTTCAATTTCTTGCATGATCTTAGTAAGTTTAAATACATGCACCTGATCTTTTATCTGAAAAGTACAAATCTTGCCTGAATATTAACACATGAAGGATATAAAAATATTAACCATACTGATTTAAAAGATCAACTGAACGGCTATAATTAAAAACAAAAGTACACCAAAGGAGAGCTTCAAACTGATACTGGGTCATGATTTTGCACCTAATGCGAGTGTTGCACTTCGAATTTTATTAACTTTGCAGGTAACTGTCGCAAGTGGCGAACGAAGTTTTTCGAAGCTAAAGCTATTTCGGTGAACCATGTTTGAAACACGCTTGAGTGGTCTAGCGATGATATCCATAGAGCCTCAGCTGACGGAGAGGTCAGACTACGTCGATGTGATCACGAATTAGCTAGTGCCAAATCAAGAAAAGTGTCCTTCAATTAATTAAGGTATGTCTTAACAATTCACCCAGCCTCAAATCCATTGGTACGTGGGGGCAACACTGGGGAGTAAAGGCGGCCGGAGCGTGGTGTTGATCACATCACGTCCAAAATTGTCCGAGATCGACCCTACCCCCACATCCCCTAAATGTGCCTTCATGACACGGTCCTGTGTGCAGGGGGAACTTTACATTCATGTTATTTATCACACTTTAATATAGGGGTCTAAGTACCAATGAGAAGAGGATATGTTGTTACGCTTAAAACCTACGTTTTTTGTAATTTTGTTACTTTAAGGACTGTTAACAATCAAACTTGTTTCCATTTTATGCAAGATAGCATTTACGGGAAAGAACATTAGTAAATTCTTATCAAATCCAATCATATATCGTAGGCCAACAACTGTCAAAATATGAGATCAAGTCTTCAAAGCATTTCTTTCCTAATGCGTCTTACATTTAAGATACGTTCAATGATATAAAATGTAATTTAGGGTCGCATTTTTAAATGTCTTGCTGTGGTCGAGGCTTCCCTTTGTTCATAATTATATTTCAATACCGTAACAGGTCTAATTATTAATTTTATAATTTCATGTTTTACTTAGGAATATATTTATTCTTCAATTTCCCGTTGCTGCGGAATAACGAGGAGGGGGCGTTCGAGAGAGAGGGGCATCTGCCGCGACCCCCCGAAGAGCGGCAAAATGGCTAGCACCGGGCCTGTGAATATGGGTACCGCAAATATCACACATGTAACAAATAGGATTGCACAAATTTTATTCTGAGGAAAAAACTAGCCTAGTTTGATATATCACATATGAGTCACATGTGATATAGTCCCCTTTCCAATTGGAAAAAAAAACTGAACCCAAGATGGCGGATTTCAATAGGGCGGCTATTTTGAGGGGAAGGTAGGTCCGGCACCACCATTTTGTTTTGGCAATTTTCTTAGGGGCTGTCCGTTTGCCCCGTTCTTACCCTATTCGTAGCCTGAGGTTTTTTTCCCCGAATTTAGTGTAAGTTTCCCAAACGCATAGTAAATTGAAAAATAATGGTAGGGTATTAGCATGTAATGTTAATTGCACATTATCTGTGAATAAAGTGGACTTAAAAAAACTCCAACAAAAATTAACATTAGGTTTCGAAAGAACACTTGTTCTCTAGTCTGCAGGTGAACAAATTTCTTTTTGCCGGTGCTGAGGATCGAACCTACGAAAGAACAGTGATTTTACCACAAATCCAATGCACTAACCAGCTACAGTGTCCCCTTAAATTCTGTACTAATTCTTGCTCCACTTATGCTGTTATTTCTGATTTTCAAGGAGAGTAGACCAAATGTGCTTGGATTTTACACTGGCATGATTGATAGGGTTTTGAGACATTGTTATTAAGGCAGCTTCTTTGTTGTTCTTCAGTTTCTTTGAGTAGGACTGTTATGTTGTTCCATTGAATTCTATGCATTCTACTTTCCACGTGTCTGTTTCACTTTTGCTTTATCTATTATTTTCTCAAGAGAACGTACTGATTTCTCCTATGTGATCTGTCCCTCATTTACATGGCATGTTGTGTGTGCAGTTTCTGCTGGCTCGAGTGGGGGTTTTCTGGCTTGGTGTTTGATGGTGTACTTCTTAGTGTCTTTTTGCTGCTAGAGTGATGACCTACGTTGTAATTTTGAACGAATTCTGCTTATCTTTTCCAACAAGCCGCGGAGGTACGGTGTGGACATTGTTTTACTGTACCTTATGAGCCAATTTTTGTATCTAGCTGTTTGCCTGCTTGGCTGTAGATGACTCTCTTAGTAATGGCCAAACGATACTCAGTAGGTTTCACGGTATCTGTGATGTGCTCCGGTCCTCGTCTGAGTTTTGCCGGATTTGAGCAGATTATTCTGGCGCTTGAGGTAGACTATTAACAGTAATGATTGGGTTTTACCCATATCAATAGCAATTTACGTATTTTCCAGTGTTATATAATATTTAAAATGTTCTTGTAGGTGAAGGCAACATAGCGAATGAATAAGAAATAAACGATTCAGCCAGAGAAGTAAATATTATTTTTTTATAGTGCGTTATGTTAAATATTGTAAATTAATTATATTGAACAAATCCTGTGACGTCACGGAAGCTGGTGTGAGGCCTGTCGAATCTCGAAGGGTCCGGTTGGGTGCCTTTGTTGACTGCCGAAAAGTATTATCTCAGATAAATGTATTAATTCGCACTATACCCTGTTCCAGCTAACTGTGGAGCAAGGCAGCGCATAGCGTCAGAGAAACGAGGGAAATCTATTGGCCAGAGCGAAGCAGTAGAGGCTGATGGGAAGGCTGGTAACTTCAATCGCTTTCCCCCTCCACGTAATCCCGTTCCTCTCACGTGTTCATTGGTGGAGCCGTCTCGCGTCACTACTTGCACAGAGACTTGCTTTCGTTTGCCTGCTCCACAATTAGCTGAGACGGAGTATAAAATAACTTATCACTGGAACTCTAGTTGATGACCTAAAAAATATTACAAAATGACCTACGAAATGACTTTAAAATTATTTTAAAATGACTTAAAAATAATTTTCGCTCTTAAAAGAAAAGTTTGATTTTTCATACATTTCGATATAGTAATTGAATAATTAGATAAAACCTGTTGTTTGTCTGTTTAAACTATAACAGAAAAGGTAAAAAGCAATTGTTTATTTTTACTTCAAGGTTTCATAAAATACACCACAAGTTTTTCTGTGTAAGTTATTCACCTCCTTTCAGAGTAGACCTTGCACGATACAGTAGTCGGTCAGCATCTGAAAATACAGTTGAGTTTTGCGTGCATCAAATAATAATTGTATTTAATGATGTGACTCATTTTACTATAAAACCACACAAATTAGAGCAGTAATAGTGCCCAGTAAGGGTACCTCAAAGTAGACCTCACACAAAGTATTCCAAGTTTACATGAGGATAAATAACCATAATTAATTATTTTATCCATCGCTAAAGATTTCAGTTAAAAATAATATTGTGGTTTTGCATTAACTATATAATAATAATAATGGCGTAGTTGTTAGGGAATTTCAATATGTAACTTATGCTAGCAAATGCATTTAAATTCATGAAACAACAAGGAAGGAGTAACAATAAACCTCAAAAATTATTTAAAAAATTCAAAAAAAGATACAAAATAGTGAAAAATAACCTAAAAGCCTAAAAGGTCGGAAAATGCAAGGAAATGTAAAATAAAAACAATATTTTCTGGTTGTAACTGAAGAGAAACTTATTACTATCAGGTATAGTATTGTCTTCAACGTTCAACACCCAGAAAAAAAGATGATTTTTCATCAACGTCCGATCCATACTTATCACATTGAACTTGTTACAAATAATTTAATTATCATAATGTAAATTATGTATTCGGAGATTATATGTTATGTTTCTGAGAATTTTACAAGACCGAACGTAATATATTAATATTCCACTGGAATTGTCCGCTTCTAATAAACGAAAAGCTAAAAATATAGGTGAGAGTAGATCTCATCCAGGTGTATTTTCAACCCTCTGCTAGGGTAGGAATTTAATGTATTTTTTCTACGTTTTGTATTTGCAAACAGAAAGTAAATTTATGTGGCGCAGAAGTCTTTATTTGGCTGGAATTCTCACTTCCAGGAAATCGACCACTAACGATGATTTCGGTGACATCTAACGGTGGTTGAACGAACTATTTGCACTGAACAGTTCTTGCAATTTCTAGAGTTTACCAGTGCAAGGAGAAAATTAAAAGTACACTCATATTTTTTTAAAAAAACATTATAAATACGACAATTAGGATAGTTGAACATTTACATTTGCGGTAACACCTTTCCCAAGAAAATACAGAAAATATATGCGCTGGACATTGATAGCTGGGTGAAAGCTAGAGAAAGGTATAGGCAGTTAGGATTTCCCTCCGCAAAACATTTTATCCCTGGTAAAATAAAATTATTTTTATCCCTGCCAGCATAGGCGCCGATTCCATGGGGCTTGAGGGGGGGGGGGGGTCGACCATACAGAATCTGAAGGGACAGTGTTACGATGGTGCCTCTTGTCTTGTATGAGGGGAAGATTTAAAGAGCTCCAAAAGTTAGTTACAGATCTGCAGCCACAGGCTATTTATGTACACTGTGCAGCTCATAGCTTCAACTTGGCAGTTGAGGACAGCTTGCGTCACCTGCCCTGCATCAGAGACAACAAATTGAGCCAACGACTTGTTAAAGACTGTTAGGGAATCCCCGAAAGGAATGCAAATATTTAGGAATATTATTGATGTGAATGAGAAGGCTGGCCATACTGGACTGTGACAAGTTTGCCCTCGTCGGTGGACATTGAGAGCCTCCAGTATGCAACAGATCTTAAAGAACTTTGAAAACCTTCTCAAATTTTATGAGAAATTTTTGAATAAGATTCTACTGACGCAGCATCAAAATGTGCTGGATACCTGGAGACAATTCTTTACTTAAAAACATTTTTCTTTCTCTTCGTCTACTGCAATGTGATGGGTCCTATAGAAGAGGTAAACTGTGAGATTCAGTCTCCACGCATTGGTGCTACAGAAGTGGAATCAAAACTAAAATACTTGACTGACATCTTTCAAGAAAAGCGAATGGGTTTTGAGCAGTTCTGCCAGAAATGCACAGAGGGCAAACCCAGTCTCGTTGATGAGCCAGAATTGCCCCGGCAACGTCACGTCCCTAAGAGACTTGAAAATCCTGATGCTGACAAACCTCACATGTTTTACACTACAAAGGAGTATTATAAATGAATATACACTGGCGTGTGTGACACAGTAAAATCATGTGTTAAACAACGACATGAATCTACAGAACTACAAAAAGTAACAGCCGTAGAGAAAAAATGCATCTCAGCTGTGAACAGTTGCACAACAAACTTTGAGCAAACGCGAGAATTCTTTTGCCAAGATTTGGATGCCGATAGGCTCTCCTTACACCTGTCCATGCTTGGAGATGTTGCCAAACAGAAGAAAGTGGTTCTAAGTATCATGCGTGACATAAGGAAGTTTCTCTTGGAAGACATCACCCTCCAGGAGCTTCTGCCTGAAGTTACCAAATTCATGATGCTCCTCCGCACTGTGTCAGTGACGACAGCCACAGCCGAAAGGTCATTCAGTTCTCTTCGCCGACTAAAGACATATTTGAGATCTACAATGGGGCAGAAGAGACTAAGCAGCTTAGCGGTATTCCACATACATCAAACTGTGCTTGATAATTTGGACCTGAGACCGCTCGGTAATGAGTTCATAAGGAATAACCCAGTGCGTAGAGCAACTTTTGCTTTATTTTGAAATCATGTTCATATGTTTTTGTTGAGTATGTCCCTTTATATCTTAGTGTACATGCTAGTTTTTTTTTCATTATTGCAAAATTAAATTAGAAAAGTAAAATATTGTAGCAAGAACAAAAAAGTAAAACTACTTCCTGCGATTTGTGTTAGCATTTTTGTAAATAATTAAATAAAACTGTTAAATATTGTAAATATTTGTTATTTTTATGGGTACGTCAACACTAAGGTTATTTGCACCCGTCACATGTCCTTTCTTTACAGGTCTGTTGCGGACATTAAAACATACCCATTCCCTAGCCGGGACTCGAACCCGAGACCACCGAATCAAAGCGAGTTGAGTCGACCACCCAACACGCTCGGCTACCGAGGCCGGCTTCAAACAGTTAGGTTGGCCTCTTAATGTAAATACACACTTTTTAATAAACATGTTAATTGTTATCCAAAAGACAAATGAGCAGACACAAAAGACATAAAGAGACTTTGAAATATTTTCTAAACGTTTTTCATGTTACATTTCATTTGCATGAGGAATATAATAGCTGCCTAAAAACTGC
Source organism: Lepisma saccharinum (assembly GCF_977018435.1). Taxonomy (NCBI): domain Eukaryota; kingdom Metazoa; phylum Arthropoda; class Insecta; order Zygentoma; family Lepismatidae; genus Lepisma; species Lepisma saccharinum. The sequence continues at coordinate 25,105,605 of NC_139235.1, forward strand.
TATACGAAGACGTAATTTTTATTTTTAAAAAAGAGAGGGAGTGAGTCATTCATTTACATATTGCAGTGATCAGAGCCCCCCCCCCCAATAATTTTGATAAATCGGCGATCCTGCCTGCCAGGGATGTTTTTATCCCCTCAAACAAAATGCAATTTAAAGCATACAGTATACCATTTGTTAACTATGGACGAAACACAACTGCAAAATCATTCTTCTCCAGCACATCGCGCTACGATCTCAATGGTCCAAATGGCAGAAAAACAAAGTAAAAATAAAGCAAATCAATTCGTGTCCCTGCAATTTACAGATTGTCATTAACAGCAATTGACTGCCATGTCCAACGCAATAATGAGAGAACGTCTTCACAAGGGACAGAATCATCTTCATTGCCGTAACTATGAGGGTGCAGAGGCTGTCGGGATGGGATTGGGAAAGAAAGTGAAGTTCTGACATTCGGGACTGAAAAAAAAATTCCATTTCCCAATCGGGTCGAAAAAAATTCGGGACGGGAAATTTTCAATTTTTCCAGATACGGTGAAAATCTCGAATGGTACACACTATTTCCTCTTCAAGTGATTGCTTTTGCACTCCTGGCATAAAAACTGTTAATTTTTTTAAATGAAATCAGTCACGTATAGTCTAGTGCAGAAAATATCAAGAATTATCCTAGTTTAAATAAGATCCTTTGAAATTTCTCGTTAGTTCGGGATTAAGAAAAGTCGGGATCTTACCTTGATAATTCACACCCCATCACTTTGAATTATTACTTTTCTTACAGTACCCTTCGGCACCTAAAAACATGGATGAGAAGTACCATGAAGGACAGAAGATTAAGTTCTCTCTGTTTGATATCTGTGCATTTTGAATAAGTGCAAAAAGACAGAGAACTATCAACAAAGTGATAGATGTTTATGGAGAGGAAGCAAGGCGAAACCAGTTTCTATATAAATAGGAAGACTGGAGTCTGAACTTGCATGAAACGTGAAAGTATTTTTAATTCTATCTGAATTTTATGATTTGTAAAGTAATAATAATAATAAAAATAATAAAATTATAATAATAGTAACAACAACAACAATAATACCAGTTCTTATGACTGAAGGGCAATATATTAAATCTTACTATGCCCCCCGAGTTAAAATGGTACAGGCGGCCTTAGAGTGGGCATCCCCCCCCCCCCCAAAGCAAAAAGTTTAATTCGCACAGTGGGTATAGGGGAACATTTCGTATGCACTGGCACATCGCGCTACGACGCTAGGGGTCCTTTGATTTCCGGCCTGGACATCCCATCCCCATCTTTGCAAAGTAGCCAAAAGTGGCACAAGAAGCCAATTAAAATAAAGCATATCAATCAAACAAACAAAATCGTGTGCAGTAACCAGATGAAAAATTGAGAAATATATATTTTTTTTAATTTACTCTTCTGCGCACTCTCAAGTGAATACAGCTTGGCACTCTGTCGCCTCTTCCCCAACAATTAGAGGCACGACTTCAGGCTCCACATTGGCACTGAATTCTCTTTCAGAAGATTCTGGATTCGATACCCCTGGAGGCACGTAGTGGTTCGGATACCACTTTAAACTTTAGGTCCAGTCCAGATTAGCTTTACTGTGCATAAAATGGACTTGTGACACCAAATCAATCAATCAATCTTTCATGGAGATTGACAGTATCCTGCGTTCAAAAAATGCACTTGCACGAGTATCCATACTACCACCCACCATCTCCACGCAACCACCAAATCTCACACGTAAAAAGAACAGACGCCAGTTACGGGGTCGAATACCTGCCTGAGCACAGGTGTTCTTTGTGAATGCCATTTCACCACTTACTTCATATTAACACTCACCTCCTATTTTACGATTAGCCAAAAGAGGCCAAAAAAGCGGAGTAAAATAAATCAATTGACTCAATCAACAATTGGGATGTGCTGTTTCATTACCTTTTCATTATAGCGCAGGAGGCCTTAGAAAGAGCGTTTCGCGGGCTAACAGCAGACGTCGCTCGCACACTATTGCCGATACTCTCGTGTCGTCTGCTCCTCAGCCGAACAAACAGGCAGAGGTCACTCACCCGTCCAGAAGGGTGCAGCGAGGTAGCTGTGGCAACTGGGCTCGCTCATTCGCGGACTTGATTGGTTCTCGCAGACACACATATTGTCGTCTCCTGTAAGCCCTCGAAGCGATCTTTCTAAGGCCTCCTGCACTATAATATACTGTATATCCTGTGTTTCTTCCATGATGTGTGTATGTGTGTGACGTAACTGATTTTTTTATTTAAAAAGATGTGCAAACCCTATTACCCAGTGGCGGAGAATAAGGGTAGGCGTGGGGGGCAGTTGCTCCCCCACCACTTTTTGCTACTCTTGCCCCAGCACTATGCTAAACCTTACCTGCAAAGGAAAAGTAAACTGTCTTAGCCCCAGTTTTGCCACATTGCCCCCCCCCCCTCCCCAGTTTCGAAACTCAATCGCCTCCACTGCTATTACCACATGCCCAGCCTAGCCTTCAGGTGGATACATTAAGATCGATATATTACACTGGTAAACACACTTTTTATTGCCAACGAAATGAGAGTTATTTTAGGGTATCTTTACCATTGTGATTTCGAATATATCAGTTTTTCTGGATTGGCTCTAGTTTTTCAGCAATGGCTGTCCTTTAAAAAACATAAAAAAGCATGAAATTTCATTTCGTTTCTGAGATTTTCTTGTGTGCAGGGTATCGAAACAATCACGTTGAAGATCTCAGCAATAATCTGCCACACTAGCGACGATGGGGAACCAAAACGGGGAGGCGGGAGGAGACAGGTGCAAGGACAGTTTAGTCTCCCTTAGTAGACATGGCTTATCACTAAGTGATCATAGTGCGGAGGCAAAAAGTAAGTGGGAAATGTCCGTCACAACCGTCCTAATCGCCAGCACTGATCTGCTATCTCGTATCTGTCCCATCTGCTTTCAAATATTTCCTCCATCATCTCCTTTATATCTGAGTGGGACCCCTCCCCTTGCTTTTCATTAAAATCACCAAGATTATCTGGAAAATTGTAAAAGTGAATTTGGAGGAAATTTTATCTTTATGCTCAAATTAATACCAAAATATTTTAAGTTTGTGAGCAATTTTTGTACCAGTTCTTCATAGCTTTCGTGTTTGTGATTGCCGAAGAAGTTCTTGACAACTGACTCATAACTGAATTATGTAGAAGCTTCAATATCATGCTTAAAATTAGAGATTTGAATCATTAGTGAGTTTACGGGTTTGAGGCCCATCAAACATCGCTATTTTTAGTTTCTCAATACTCAGTCCATGAAAGAATCTATAGATGTAATGAAACACTCGCCACCTTTATCCAAGACTTAACGAACTACTTTAATATGCAAAATATTCTTCCTTTACAAAGTCAGCCATGGTTTTCTTTGTTTCTGCACAGCATATTCACCACAAATGCAGCACAATCTATCAGGATCATTTATCCGGCCTTCTCTTGAAGAACTCATGTTTCATTCCCCTCAACAATAGCTATAAAACTCAAAAATAAAACAAATAAAAAAACGAACTTTTAATAAATATATTCTGTGCAATGGATGGACTAGAGAAATATTTTTATATTCTAATATAAAAGCCATGCCCTATTTCATGTCAACACCTACAGCTCTTCTTGAGATAAACTTAAAATCGAAGGATATCAAGTATCTCAAGAACTAGAGCCAACTTGTCAAAACCGTTGTTCGTCTTAGTTAAGCACAACCAAAATACCATAAATTCGTTCAAAATTTTTTGTCAACTAAAACAAAATATTTTTTGCAGACCTGTTTTATCTTAGAAATTGTTTCAACAAAGTATGGCATCGCAGTAATCTACTTCGGAATATTCTTTTAGAAATCAACATTATTTTAGGCAACAAAACTAAATTGGTTATTGCCTATTTCTGCACTCAAAGACTACGAATCTCTTCATAGGAACAGAGTAGGGATATATGTATAAAACCCATAACCTACTTAGGTAAAACTGATGGATATTTAGAGATGTCTATATTGTGAGGGGTCTACACTGCCGAATTTATATTTTTTCCAATTTGCCTGTGATCACAATCGCCCTTCTCGATGCCGTAGTGGTGACGCTCTCCGTTTGTAACAAAGGGTTCCCAACTGTAGGTCCATTCCCAATTAGCCCAACTGACTTTAAAAACATCGTTGACAAGGTTTAGACCGTTCGTCACTGAAAAGTTTATGGAGATCAGAATTCACATCGCAGTACACAAAGATCAGCTCATCCTTGCTGCTGAGCTCGTGAACCATGTAAATGTGTTCCTCATCATAACCCATGTGCCTTTCAAAGAGATAAGGAAGGACTGGGTACAAAAATCTCCCTAAATGGGACAAGAATCGCCAACGTTGTAAATTCTGTAGTTATGCACACTGTAAACTAAGTGCAATGTAAATCTTTCTTTCAGTGACGATAGCAATTATATTACCATTATCATGTTAAAATTGATGAAACGTTTGTGCATAAACTCTTTGTATAATATATATTATACTCATAAAGAATGATGGGGTGATCCACGTAGTACACCCAATTGTCAACCTCACTTCCACGTCGTAAACCCTAAACTAACTTCGGAAGACTAACGAGGCTCTGGCGTCTGGACGTAAGGCCAGTAAAATCATCGTAGGACTCTGTGTGTTGTCCTTGTTTGTGCTGAGTGCCCCTTTACAGCCTCAGCTTTTAATTGAATTCAGAATATTTAACTCTCCGACATTACAGTTACGTGTTTAATTATATTTTAGATAACGTAAGAAGCTGGACCCCGTATCATGTCACGGGTTGAAAATAGCCTAAGTGCTGACGCACCCAAAACTAAATTCAATCAATCAATCATAAAGAATGATAAATTACTTTCTTTTATTTTTTCATATTCTTTACTATACTAGACCTGTTGTAGTTTCGTGTGCAAACCTTCCTCTTTCACCTTGGCTGTTGCGTCACTGGGGAATGTAAGCAACGTCATTGATTACTTGAGGGGTGGCTTGTCTTCTCGTCAGAGCAGGCTTTCGAAACAGCCAATCTGACAAACACGTTTTTTAAATCTTCGCGCGCTCTTATCCTGTTGGAGGTCGGAAATAACGATCGCCTTACTTTAACAGAAACCCAGTTTTTAACATCTTATTTTCTAAAATGTAGATGGCAGAAGCAGGCAGAGGCGAACAAAGTAACACTATGTAAAGCCTCATCTCATTGCAAGCACCTATTATTTTCACAAAAGTGATAATAGATTTGCTGTTTCCGCTCGAAATGCCCAGTATCTTTATCTCTCCTAGCTGAAAGCTTAGTGAAGAATTTCTTCTGTTCCCTGCATATAGTAATGTATGTTGATATAACAATTGAAGCAATCTAGCTCCTAAAATAGCTACACATGTTTCTTTCCTTTGCACATCTTAAAGCTCTTCCTACTTGCTATTGGACCATCGATGAATTCCATACCCGTCATTAGTATCTGTTATTCAGTTGAGGGCATTCGCTTTAATACAATATTTTCTGATGTGTAAACAATCCTTTTTAATGAGTTGCTGTTTACAGAACCGTCTCCGCATACAGTTCTGGTTGATTTGAGATATTTTGGACGGTTCATTGTTTTACCAACTGAAAATATTTTCTTGAAAGATTGCATGTGTTCTGCAGATCATCAAAAATAATTTATTTAGAAACAGCTTCCATTTTGTAGACATGATTTTTGCTTTAGCCTCCAAGGCGGAATACGGATTGTTGAAAAATGATGCTACACTTATATACTTATAGATACGATGCAGTATTTACAAGCCTTATAATATCCATTCGCTGGTGGTATATGAAGATATACTCTCTCTGATTTCTTGAGACATTGAGCTGAATAGGCCCGAATCGTCCTTTTCCACACGATATTTTGTTACTGGTGAATTTTCACCCTCAAAACTTATTCATGTCCTTTTGCGGCATTTAGATATATAGCAAACTGTTTGAAAATATGAAATGTTATCCCAGTCAGTTAATCATGATGACAATTTCCATGACTCTGTTGTAAAACAATGAGCGATTTGAATGTTTCCTTTTATTGTTGATGTCCATCATGGCCATTTCATGCCTACTGTTGACTTCCACTATAGGCTCAAGAGCTCCATCCCCTAAATGCAGGTTTGGTACACGTCTATATACAGGGTTATTCAAGAAGATTGTCCGAGTATCAATATTTTTTTTTTTTCTGGGCAGGCCATGAAAGATACGTCATATGTAACTGCACCAATTGATTGAGAAACTCTCAAAGATTTATTTCGTAAAAGGCAATATTCTTTAGTCATTTTTAATAACACTGTATTTTCATGTAAAAGATGTTGCAATATAACATGATGCATAACAAATCTCGCTTGCAATCACATGCACTCGAATAAACCCTCTGCTGCCATCCAACGGTACGGTCAGGAAATACTTGCACCTCAGAAGCCTGTTTACATTAGGAATCGTCCGAGATATCTCGAGTCCCCGTATCTACCACCCCCTTTAATTTGGGACGTAAATGTTCCAAATCGGGGGGCGTCGCCACCAGGTGGGTTATGGTGGGCTCTAGCCCCCTAAAATAGTTTCATCCTACCATCTTGAACACCTAAAGAGCCCAATGAGAAATGCCGAGAATCATTTGTAGTGTCGCTTACGTCGTCGCCTTGCAATCATGTAGTCCCGGATGCGATTTAAACTCTAGGTCCAGTCCTGATTTGCCTTTTGTGCGTGAAGTGGACTTCGAAAGAAACTCAGAGGACCACACACATAAACATGACTAATGATTTGGTGTGGGTTTTGTTATTCAGCGTCGCTTTCCTTGTCACTTTGGCTAATCGCAGGATGAGGATGAGTGATGATACACAATGAACACCTATGCCTAGGCCGGAATCGTAGAACGGAGGGCTAACCACCCGACACGGAGATCGGCAAAGAGGACTAATGGATTCCCTTTTAAACTATACGTTCAGTCCCGATTAGTCTATCTGTGCATAAAGTGGACTCAAAGCAAACTTTCACTTTGACAAAAAGCACTAAAAGCGAGAGAGAGGAATATGCAGATAGAGATAAAGGAGGAGACGTCCAATGAAAAGAAAGACACAAAGGAAGGGAGGAACAAAAGAGGTAAGGAGTTGAAGAAATGTAAAGGCAAAAGAGAGATAAGGAAAGAAATAGAATACAAGGAGCCATAACCACCGAAATTGTTTCGTCCACCCTTTAGCCAACCCGACAACAATACTTGCTCCAAATTTGAATTGTATTTCATTGGGTAATACATGTTTAATTTCATGCAGCCAAGACCAAATTAATTTCACTGTAAAATGATGGTTACTTTTTTTTTTTTTTACAGTGCACTGAACTGGATGGTGTAACTAAGCCTGCCGTTAAAATTTAATAATCTGCTAGTTATTTTGCCAAAGCGGGAGGCAGTCAGGACAAAAGTGATATCATCTTATAATTGCAGTGGCTCGACTGTAAAAAATCTAACGACGCTATAAACACAGGACAATCTATACCACATTTTCCCTTACTTAAATAATTATACACTTCTTTCGGATCCCCTTCCGCGATAATAATGTTTTACAACAGCTCTAAAATACATTTTATTTATATATTTTTTGTCATGTTTGGTGTAGTAGTTGAATGCATCGTTTTAAAGTTTTCCTTGTTTACTGTGAAAAAAGTATAGAATGAACCAACGGTGAACCAACAATAATTTCTTATCTGTCTGTGTTTCCGGCGGTGCTTGGGTCTAATTCACACTATTTGGTCAAGGTAGTTCCGTTAATTAACGATTAACATTTTTCGATTTCGCTTTGTGTTTGTTCATTGTTGTAAGATAAGTCAATTTTCTGCACCGTATTTGAAGATTTATTTTGTAAGTTTTTTTATTCAAATTTATCATGTCTTAAGTCCAGTCATAGCTGATAGGTCGCTTTTTACTCATGATTGCTTTTTTTTCAATCCATTCTTTTGCATTTGTATTTGTCTTATTAAGCGTCGATTTTCAGTCACTTTTGGATGAAATTGGTGAATTTGTACTCGCAAAAGACACTCATAATTACCCGGACACTTCAGTGGCAGAATCGAAAGTCGACCACGTAATGTGCTCGGCTGACGAGCCGGCTGAATCCATTTTAATAGTTATTTACAATTTTCCAGTGGAGGCCCCTTAGTAGATGAAGAAGTGGGGCCGAAGTCCCCTTGGCACTTCTGCTTCAGTTTTGACAGAATTAGCAAACGTTTTTGGAAACACAGATCTATTCTACGTTACATGTTTTTCCCTTTATTCAGTTAAATTAGAATTCATTTTTATTACAATAACGAAGTTCACCTGTGGCCGAAAAGTGCTACAATGTTTGATAATTGTTATAACTCCTGCAATATAATACAATGTCAAATGCCCTATAAGCATGACAGTAGTGCGAAAGCTGAAAGTATCAAAACAAACAAAACCAAGACAGGAAGAAAGAAGCCACGAATAGCAAAACTTGACGGCAGGGCCACAAATGCTGCTGTAATTTCAACAAAGATGCAAAACCGGCATGATTACTCCTGTCCCGCCAGGGAAGAAGCGTTATTTGGAATCCTGTGAAGAAGGTTTGAACAGTCCAAGCCATAGTGGAAAGACTAATGTCTTTCCACCATGAATCCAGGCAACCTGTGGTCGGGCATTGTCGTGCTGGAATATAGCGGCAGTAGTGCATGACTTCTGCTTCTAAAACTTCCCTGATGCTGTAGAGAGGACCATAGATAAGTACCAGCCATGATCTTGAGTTATACCCAGTGGCACTCTGCATCATCACACCTGCCGTGGCAGGGCAGTCCATTTTCAAAGATGCGTGTTCGACCATCACTGTAGTCTAAGATAAAGCAAGACTCGTCCGAAAACACGAAATTTTGTCCATGAACACGACATTGTGTGTGCTCAGGAGTCCATTGTTGCTTCAAGCGTCGACGGATGAGGGTCACGTAACCCAGCTCCAAAGGAATTCGTGCAGCATTGTGAATCAGATCCCGTCCAAACATGGAAGCAGAATGTCACACCTGTTGCAGTGCGGAGCGTGGTGCTGATCACATCAACTTCACTTCCCCTAAATGTGCCTTCATGGCAAGGTGCGATAAGCACGGGAAACTTTACCTTTCTTACCAGTATGTGGCGTGATACCCTGGCTAACTGTCCGAATACCATGTTTAACTATTTGAGGGTTCACTTCAATACATCTACGTAGTTCAGATATTCAGATTGAAGAAGAGTATTTATGCTGCAAGTGACAGTGTTTACCTCAGTATCCACCAGTTCTGAAATCCTACAGAAATCACATGGAGATACTGAGCAAGTACAAACAGATTCCTTCGAGCTAGAATGTATAAGTACTTGATAAGCGAGAGCAGCAACATTGTTTACTAACGATAATTGTCGTGCATCGGCTATTAGTATCACGCTCCAAATTGTCCTAAATATTTTACTTTCCCACCTACTGCATTCAGAACTCACCATGCACATGTTACCTGAATTACTTTATGTATCTGACACACACAGTTAATAGGTCGAATGAATGGAATGAATGACGTAGAATTAAGTGCAACAGCATAAGAGTTTCTACTACACAAAGAACCAAAAAGGAAACTGAGGAGAGCAAAGAAGCATCCTTCATAGCAATGACCCAAAACCTTACAAGTCATCCCAGTGTATAATTCACGCAAATATGCTCCCTCTCCTTAGAAACCATAAATAGTAGCATAAGTGGAGCAAAAAGTGGTGCAGAAGTCAGGGAAACGCCGTGAAGTAATTGGTTAGCGCACCGAATTTGTAGTAAAATCACAGGTTGGCCATAGTCTCCATGACTACCACTCAAAAAAGAAATTTGTTGTCGAAACGTTGTGTTAAATAAGTATAGTTAAAAACACTATGAAATGGATAATGTGCAATTAACATCCCATGCTAATGGATCCGTAGAGAAGAGAAAAATAGCTGACCATTCATTTATGCAGCGGAGTTTTGTGAAAGTCCAAAGAATTCCATTCTTGAGAGATTTCTTTCAAGGCTTTGCTTAATGCTTGAGAATTTTAAGCCAAAAATCGTCCTCAGAAGATGAGAACAACATTCCTTTTGAGGAATAAGAAATTGTCGAAATTCCCTGCCTATTTGAGCTCACTGAGAGAGAGATGGTTCGAGAAATCATTCAGAGAGCATTTGAACACGCCAGAAGCCTAGGTATATAGTGCATCCTACTACAATATCGTCAGGTGAAGATGAAGAAGGCATTTCCAAGGTGAACTTCATTCTGACACCAAAGACTATGTTAGTGAACACAATTACAAGATTACAAGAGTTTGGATTGTAGGACCACCACCACAACATAGTTTGGCCCTTCACTGTATGTGAAATTGTGGTTGCTATAAGAACATCACTTACATGTAGACACTCATAGTAAAGCAAAAAAACGATGAAGAAAGAGGACATATATCCAAATGATGGAAACTCTACTAAAAAGCGATATGTTGAAGGCATATTTTGTTAATTATTGAATAGTAGGCTATAATTGTGTGATTTTTATTGATACAAATACGAGTAAGTGGATAAATTCTTTAAAAAAACATGGGCTGTTCAAAATTAGAGTTTCGGTACATCTTTTGTAGAAGAAGGTCTGCTAAAAATAAATATATAAAATAATAATAAATTATCCTTGTATGTAGTATTATATTTACAATAATACAGCGTGCTTCAAAATGGTTTGAACGATAAGAAACTGTTCCAGGAGGGATAAAACTTTTTCAACAATTAAAGTTCTATGTAAATACTTTCAACAATATCCTCGAGTTTTGTTTGCAATGGTGTAGTAGTTCCAAATTTCTCCACTAGGTTGCAGGGTGATAAGTTCCAAGATGGCTTCCTGTGGTGCCGAGAAAGCTTTTTACGTCCTACAGTTTCACAGTTTCACGTTTGTCGGTCTGTTGTTAGTGTTCAGCATGAGTTTCGTACGAAATTTCGTAAAGAACAACCATCCAAGAACTCCATACGTAAGGGGTATGATAAATTCAAGACAATGGGATGCATTTGGAAAGGAAAATCGTCCAGTAGACCGTCCACGTCTCAGTCAGATGTGGAGCAGTTCGAGCTAGTTTTCAACGCAGCCCCCAAAAGTCTACAAGGAAAGTGAGTCAAGAGCTAACAATGCCTGGAGCAACTGTTTGGCGCGTAGTGTGTATGCGTTTAAAGATGTATCCTTATCGAGTGCTGTTGTTACAACATTTAACACCTAATGACCACACGTCCCGCAAAAAAAATTATGAGTCAGTTCTAGAGTTATGCAATGGTGGTGATGATTTTATTGACAAAATTTGTTTCAGTGATGAGGCTACGTTCCATGTGACAGGAAGAGTGAACAAGCAAAATGTTCGCATCTGGAGGACTGAGAATCCTCGTCAAATCGCTGAAGTTGTACGTGATTCACCGAAGACTAATGTGTTTTGCGCTATTTCATCTACCAAAGTGTACGGTCCGTACTTCTTTCACGAAGAAACTGTGATTGTACAAACATTCCTACACATGCTTACTACAAATTACCTTAATAACAGACTGCCAGACCACTGGATTGGGCGATCTACTCAAAATGATCAACAGTTACTATGTTGGCCATCAAGATCTCCGGATTTAACCCCCTGTGATTTTTTTTTCTGTGTTGACATCTAAAGGACATTGTGTACAAACCTCCTCTACCTGCAGATGTCAATGAACTGAAAAAGGACATTACTGCTGCAGTGCAAACTGTTGATGCAGACATGTTGAAAAGGGTCTGGGCGGAATTGGATTACCGAATTGATGTATACAGGGTAACAAAGGGGGCTCACATAGAACATTTGTGAGATACTGTGTTTAAAATTTTATCAAAAAGCTTGGACTGTTTTAGGAATTACATGTAAAATTTACAGCAATTTGGACGAAAAATAAAAAAACATATATAAGGAGTTGAAATCGTTCACATCATTTTGAAGCAGCCCGTATTATATTTACAGTACCACCAATTATACCCTGTCCCAGATATCACTAGAGCAAGGCCGCTCATACCGTCACAGAAGAGGAGGAAATCGAGTGTTTATTGGTGGAGCCGTCTCGCGTCACTACTTGCGGAGAGACTTCTTTTCGTTCGTCTGCTCCAGAGATATCTGGGACAGGGTATAGTGTAATGTTATAGTTTACGTTTTCTACTCTTCACACAAATGAGATGTACGAAATATCGATTTTTCTATCATCATACAGTAGACTCAAAGGACGAACATGAAAATGAGAATCTCTTAACATTCACAGAATTATTCATTTCTCAAGCACGGGTCGAATATTTTACACATCTTCATCTAAATATATTCGAGTATATAAAAACATAAAATATGTGTATGGCTTACTACATTAGTCTTCAGCAACTCTCTTACATCAAGAGTTTACAAAAGTCATATTACATTCTCTTTCACTAACATGTTACCATACTACTATATCTACTCATTAGCAATAGTAAAGTAGACGCGTCACACTATTACGGCAAATAGTAAGCCCACACAGCTACAATCAGAAAATACAAAATTATTCCTCAATTGTACAGTAACACATTGTGCAGTTATGTTGATATAAGTAATATGAAATGATTTAAACACAAGTACAAAATATATCACACGTTCATTTAGAATATATTTCAGCATCACTCGAGAAATCTTTTGCAGATATGTTATGAGTATACTGAGAATTTATATACTCTAAAAACTAGCAAAATGTACACATACATGATAGTATGCCATACGAGACTCATACACTAAAATATGCAAAAAAAAGAAATGAACGTGAAAAGTAACTACACAAACAATGTTATACCTATCTTATAGAACACAAGGAAAAAGTAAAACTAGTACACAAGTTATCAATTTTACTAATAACATCACATCAAGCCTATTTTAAATATCTGTTGCACTATTCATATAGTCTGAGCTTCAGTCATTATATAGCTTAGTCGAAACGTTTAAGTGCATCATGGAAAAAGATGCAGGAACGTGCATCAGAAACTCATGCTTTAAAGTGCATCTCGACTGAAAGAAATCCTCACATGATTCACTTAGGTGTTTCTTTCACGACATACAACAATGCATCAAAATGCATCAAATGTGAATCTGATTCTTCGCAGACGCCATAAAAGACACTTCAGTCGATGCATTCTGGTGCATCAATCGATATGATGCATTTAGTTCTCTGAGTGTAAGTTGAGTGCACTATATTGTGGTTCAAAGGTATCGTAATGATTCGCTTGTATTTGCAATGCCCTAATAAGTAATTTCATTTGTTCCAGAGGTTCAGAGTAAGGTGGGTAAGTTGTGGTTCACAAGAGTAAAAATCACACGAACTAGAAAATGACCGGAAACTTAATTATTGTCTAGTATAGGCTATACAAAGCCCCATTCAAGTGGTGCCTCTTTTCCATAGGTTCAGACAAGGGCGCCTGCAGTGTGGGGGCCTGAGGAGGGTTCTCCCTTTGAGATATCTGGAAAAGTTAAGGTAATTCGAATGGTAAAATGTAGCAATATTTTAAGACTTTCGTAACAAGGGGTGTGCTGGACGGGAAAATTATCGTCGGGACAGGATTCAGAAAGATATATTAATTAGCCTGACATTCAGAACTAAAAAAAGTCTCCATCTCCCGACCAGGTCGGAACATTTTGGAAACGGTGAAGTTTCCAAAAATGTCCCAATCAAGAAATCGTCTCTAATTCAACACACTATTGCCCTTTCAAGTGATTGGTTTTGTACCTCTGGAATAAAAAGTATAAATTGCAAGAAATTTCAGTGAGTAATAGTGCAGGAAATGTCAAGAATTATCTGCTTTAAAATATAGTCACTTGGAATTCCTCGGTTGTTCTGGATAACGAAAACTGGGGAAATCTATTTCCCGAACACGGGATCTCACATTGGTAATTCCGTTCTTGTCATTTCAAATTATTACTTTTTATAGAAACTTTCGAAACTTAAATAAACATAAATCCGAGGCATGCCAGCTAAGCGAGAAGCATAGGGGGCCAGAGCCTATGAGCCATGCACGGATAGCACAAAAAAGTCAGATTACACAGGACAGTGGTATATTCTGGTAACATACTGCTCGAAATTTCTGCTTCCAAAAGTAGTAGTAATAGCACGTTTCTAAAGTTGTTCTTCAGACACTACTCCAACACTGAAACATTCTTGTAATAACACTATTATGCCTTGTTTGTATGCTCAATAAAGCACTTAGAATGCTGGGCAAGGCAGAATTTATTATTATTTTTTAAGGTTTCTCTTCTATTCCCAATGCTCTCTCTCAAGTAATTTCCCTCGTTCCAGAGGACCTCCCATATCTCGGTAGACATTACCTAAGTCCACAAGATTAGAATCTAAATCAAAATGATCAGCACCGTAATGTTTAACTACTATTTCCAATGCCGTCTCAAGTAATTTCTTTGTTTAAGAAATTCTCACAAGTTTCCGTAGGCATTACATAAGTTCATAAGAGTAGAAGCAACTTTAAACTGATTGGCACCGTAATGTTTCTATTCTATTTTCAAAGCCCTCTCAAGTAATTTCCTTGCTTATAGAAATTCTCCCATATCTCTGTAGACATTACCTAAGTTAAAAGGAGTAGTAGCAACTTGAATGTTTCTCTTGTATTTCCAATGCCCTCTCAAGTAATTTCTTCTCTTCCAGAGGTTCTCCCAGAGCTCCGAAGGCAATACCTAAGTTCACAAGAATAGTAGCAACTTGAAAATGATTGGCATCGTAATGTTTCTCTTTTATTTCAACGCCCTCTTAAGTAATTTCTTTTGTTCCAGCCATTCTCCCATTTCTCCGTAGGCATTACTTAAGTTCACAAGAGTAGAAGCAACTTTAAAATGATCGGCGCCGTAATGTTTCTCTTCTATTTCCAATGCCCTCTCAAGTAATTTCTTTTGTTCCAGTGGTTCTCCCATTTCTCGTAGGCATTACCTAAGTTCAAAAGAGTAGAAGCAACTTGAAAATGATCAGTACCGTAATGTTTCTCTTGTATTTCCAATGTGCTCTCAAGTAATTTCTTTGCTTCCCGAGGTTCTCCCATATATCCGTAGGCATTACCTAAGTTCACAAGAGTAGTAGCAACTAAAAAATGATCGGCACCGTAATGTTTCCCTTCAATTTCCAATGCCCTCTCAAGAAATTTCTTTTGTTCCAGAGGTTCACCCATTTCTCCGAAGGCAATACCTAAGTTCACAAGAGTAGAAGCAACTTTAAAATGATCTGCGCCGTAATGTTTCCCTTCTATTTTCAACGCCCTCTCAAGTAATCTCTATTGTTTCAGCGTTTCTCCCATTTCTCCATAGGCATTACTTAAGTTCACAAGAGTAGAAGCAACTAGAAAATGATCGGCACCGTAATGTTTCTCTTGTATTTCCAATGCCCTCTCAAGTAATTTCTTTGCTTCCAGAGGTTCTACCATATCTTCGTAGGCAATACCTAAGTTCAGAAGAGTAGAAGCAACTTGAAAATGATCGGCACCGTAATGTTTCTCTTGTATTTCCAATGCTCTCTCAAGTAATTTTTTTTGTTCCAGTGGTTCTCCCATTTCTCCGTAGGCATTACCTAAGTCCACTAGAGTAGTAGCAACTAAAAAATGATCGGCACCGTAGTGTTTCTCTTGTATTTCAAATGCGCTCTCAAGTAATTTCTTTGTTTCCCGAGGTTTTCCCATATATCCGTAAGCATTACCTAAGTTCATAAGAGTAGCAGCAACTTGAAAATGATCGGCACCGTAATGTTTCTCTTCTATTTCCAATGCCCTCTCAAGCAATTTCATTTGTTCCAGTGGTTCTCCCATTTCTCCGAAGGCAATACCTAAGTTCACAAGAGTAGAAGCAACTTTAAAATGAACGGTGCCGTAATGTTTCCCCTCTATTTTCAACGCCCTCTCAAGTAATCTCTATTGTTCCAGCGTTTCTCCCATTTCTCCGTAAGCATTACCTAAGTTCACAAGAGTAGAAGCAACTTTAAAATGATTGGCACCGTAATGTTTCTCTTTTATTTTTAATGCCCTCTCAAGTAATCTCTTTGCTTCCAGAGATTCTCCCATACCTCTGTAGGCATTACCTAAGTTCACAAGAGTAGAAGCAACTTGATAATGATTGGCACCGTAATGTTTCTCTTTTATTTTTAATGCCCTCTCAAGTAATCTCTTTGCTTCCAGAGGTTCTCCCATACCTCTGTAGGCATTACCTAAGTTCACAAGAGTAGAAGCAACTTTAAAATGATTGGCACCGTAATGTTTCTCTTTTATTTGCAATGCCCTCTCAAGTAATCTCTTTGCTTCCAGAGGTTCTTCCATACCTCTGTAATCATTACCTAAGTTCACAAGAGTAGAAGCAACTTTAAAATGATTGGCACCGTAATGTTTCTCTTGTATTTCCAATGCACTCTCAAGTAATTTCTTTGCTTCCAGAGGTTCTCCCATACCTCTGTAGGCATTACCTAAGTTCAAAAGAGTAGAAGCAACTTTAAAATGATTGGCACCGTAATGTCTCTCTTGTATTTCCAATGCCCTCTCAAGTAATTTCTTCGCTTCCAGAGGTTCTCCCTTACCTCTGTAGGCATTACCTAAGTACACAAGAGTAGAAGCAAATTTATAATGATTGGCACCGTAATGTTTCTCTTTTATTTGTAATGCCTTCTCAAGAACTCTCTTTGCTTCCAGAGATTCTCCCATACCTCTATAGGCATTACTTAAGTTCACAAGAGTAGAAGCAACTTGATAATGATTGGCACCGAAATGTTTCTCTTTTATTTCCAATGCCCTCTCAAGTAATCTCTTTGCTTCCAGAGGTTCACCCATACCTCTGTAGGCATTACCTAAGTTCACAAGAGTAGAAGCAACTTGATAATGATTGGCACCGTAATGTTTCTCTTTTATTTTCAATGCCCTCTCAAGTAATCTCTTTGCTTCCAGAGGTTCTCCCAAACCTCTATAGGCATTACCTAACTTCACAAGAGTAGACGCAACTTTAAAATGATTGGCACCGTAATGTTTCTCTTGTATTTCCAATGCCCTCTCAAGTAATTTCTTTGCTTCCAGAGGTTCTCCCATACCTCTGTAGGCATTACCTAAGTTCACAAGAGTAGAAGCAACTTTAAAATGATTGGCACCGTAATGTTTCTCTTTTATTTGTAAAGCCCTCTCAAGAAATCTCTTTGCTTCCAGAGATTCTCCCAAACCTCTATAGGCATTACCTAAGTTCACAAGAGTAGAAGCAACTTGATAATGATTGGCACCGTAATGTTTCTCTTTTATTTGCAATGCCCTCTCAAGTAATCTCTTTGCTTCCAGAGGTTCACCCATACCTCTGTAGGCATTACCTAAGTTCACAAGAGTAGAAGCAACTTGATAATGATTGGCACCGTAATGCTTCTCTTTTATTTGCAATGCCCTCTCAAGTAATCTCTTTGCTTCCAGAGGTTCTCCCATACCTCTGTAGGCATTACCTAAGTTCACAAGAGTAGAAGCAAATTTAAAATGATTGGGACCGTAATGTTTCTCTTGTATTTCCAATGCCCTCTCAAGTAATTTCTTCGCTTCCCGAGGTTCTCCCATATATCCGCAGGCATTACCTAAGTACACAAGAGTAGTAGCAACTAAGAAATGATCGGCACCGTAATGTTTCTCTTGTATTTGCAATGCCCTCTCAAGTAATCTCTTTGCTTCCAGAGGTTCTTCCATACCTCTGTAGGCATTACCTAAGTTCACAAGTGTAGAAGCAACTTTAAAATGATCGGCACCGTAATGTTTCTCTTCTATTTGCAATGCCCTCTCAAGTAATCTTTTTGCTTCCAGAGGTTCTCCCATTTCTCCGTAGGCATTACCTAAGTTCACAAGAGTAGTAGCAGTTAAAAAATGATCGGCACCGTAATGTTTCTCTTGTATTTGCAATACCTTCTCAAGTAATTTCTTTGCTTCCAGAGGTTCTCCCATACCTCTGTAGGCATTACCTAAGTTCACAAGAGTACAAGCAACTTTAAAATGATCGGCACCGTAATGTTTCTCTTCTATTTGCAATGCCCTCTCAAGTAATTTCCTTTGTTCCAGTGGTTCTCCCATTTCTCCGTAGGCATTACCTAAGTTCACAAGAGTAGTAGCAACTAAAAAATGATCGACAAAGTAATGTTTCTCTTGTATTTCCAATGCCCTCTCAAGTAATTTCTTTGCTTCCAGAGGTTCTCCCATACCTCTGTAGGCATTACCTAAGTTCACAAGAGTACAAGCAACTTTAAAATGATCGGCACCGTAATGTTTCTCTTCTATTTGCAATGCCCTCTCAAGTAATTTCCTTTGTTCCAGTGGTTCTCCCATTTCTCCGTAGGCATTACCTAAGTTCACAAGAGTAGTAGCAACTAAAAAATGATCGTCACCGTAATGTGTCTCTTGTATTTCCAATGCCCTCTCAAGTAATCTCTTTGCTTCCAGAGGTTCACCCATACCTCTGTAGGCATTACCTAAGTTCACAAGAGTAGAAGCAACTTGATAATGATTGGCACCGTAATGTTTCTCTTTTATTTTCAATGCCCTCTCAAGTAATCTCTTTGCTTCCAGAGGTTCTCCCAAACCTCTATAGGCATTACCTAACTTCACAAGAGTAGACGCAACTTTAAAATGATTGGCACCGTAATGTTTCTCTTGTATTTCCAATGCCCTCTCAAGTAATTTCTTTGCTTCCAGAGGTTCTCCCATACCTCTGTAGGCATTACCTAAGTTCACAAGAGTAGAAGCAACTTTAAAATGATTGGCACCGTAATGTTTCTCTTGTATTTCCAATGCACTCTCAAGTAATTTCTTTGCTTCCAGAGGTTCTCCCATACCTCTGTAGGCATTACCTAAGTTCAAAAGAGTAGAAGCAACTTTAAAATGATTGGCACCGTAATGTCTCTCTTGTATTTCCAATGCCCTCTCAAGTAATTTCTTCGCTTCCAGAGGTTCTCCCTTACCTCTGTAGGCATTACCTAAGTACACAAGAGTAGAAGCAAATTTATAATGATTGGCACCGTAATGTTTCTCTTTTATTTGTAATGCCTTCTCAAGAACTCTCTTTGCTTCCAGAGATTCTCCCATACCTCTATAGGCATTACTTAAGTTCACAAGAGTAGAAGCAACTTGATAATGATTGGCACCGAAATGTTTCTCTTTTATTTCCAATGCCCTCTCAAGTAATCTCTTTGCTTCCAGAGGTTCACCCATACCTCTGTAGGCATTACCTAAGTTCACAAGAGTAGAAGCAACTTGATAATGATTGGCACCGTAATGTTTCTCTTTTATTTTCAATGCCCTCTCAAGTAATCTCTTTGCTTCCAGAGGTTCTCCCAAACCTCTATAGGCATTACCTAACTTCACAAGAGTAGACGCAACTTTAAAATGATTGGCACCGTAATGTTTCTCTTGTATTTCCAATGCCCTCTCAAGTAATTTCTTTGCTTCCAGAGGTTCTCCCATACCTCTGTAGGCATTACCTAAGTTCACAAGAGTAGAAGCAACTTTAAAATGATTGGCACCGTAATGTTTCTCTTTTATTTGTAAAGCCCTCTCAAGAAATCTCTTTGCTTCCAGAGATTCTCCCAAACCTCTATAGGCATTACCTAAGTTCACAAGAGTAGAAGCAACTTGATAATGATTGGCACCGTAATGTTTCTCTTTTATTTGCAATGCCCTCTCAAGTAATCTCTTTGCTTCCAGAGGTTCACCCATACCTCTGTAGGCATTACCTAAGTTCACAAGAGTAGAAGCAACTTGATAATGATTGGCACCGTAATGCTTCTCTTTTATTTGCAATGCCCTCTCAAGTAATCTCTTTGCTTCCAGAGGTTCTCCCATACCTCTGTAGGCATTACCTAAGTTCACAAGAGTAGAAGCAAATTTAAAATGATTGGGACCGTAATGTTTCTCTTGTATTTCCAATGCCCTCTCAAGTAATTTCTTCGCTTCCCGAGGTTCTCCCATATATCCGCAGGCATTACCTAAGTACACAAGAGTAGTAGCAACTAAGAAATGATCGGCACCGTAATGTTTCTCTTGTATTTGCAATGCCCTCTCAAGTAATCTCTTTGCTTCCAGAGGTTCTTCCATACCTCTGTAGGCATTACCTAAGTTCACAAGTGTAGAAGCAACTTTAAAATGATCGGCACCGTAATGTTTCTCTTCTATTTGCAATGCCCTCTCAAGTAATCTTTTTGCTTCCAGAGGTTCTCCCATTTCTCCGTAGGCATTACCTAAGTTCACAAGAGTAGTAGCAGTTAAAAAATGATCGGCACCGTAATGTTTCTCTTGTATTTGCAATACCTTCTCAAGTAATTTCTTTGCTTCCAGAGGTTCTCCCATACCTCTGTAGGCATTACCTAAGTTCACAAGAGTACAAGCAACTTTAAAATGATCGGCACCGTAATGTTTCTCTTCTATTTGCAATGCCCTCTCAAGTAATTTCCTTTGTTCCAGTGGTTCTCCCATTTCTCCGTAGGCATTACCTAAGTTCACAAGAGTAGTAGCAACTAAAAAACGATCGACAAAGTAATGTTTCTCTTGTATTTCCAATGCCCTCTCAAGTAATTTCTTTGCTTCCAGAGGTTCTCCCATACCTCTGTAGGCATTACCTAAGTTCACAAGAGTACAAGCAACTTTAAAATGATCGGCACCGTAATGTTTCTCTTCTATTTGCAATGCCCTCTCAAGTAATTTCTTTTGTTCCAGTGGTTCTCCCATTTCTCCGTAGGCATTACCTAAGTTCACAAGAGTAGTAGCAACTAAAAAATGATCGTCACCGTAATGTGTCTCTTGTATTTCCAATGCCCTCTCAAGTAATTTCTTTGTTTCCCGAGGTTCTCCCATATATCTGTAGGCATTACCTAAGTTCATAAGAGTAGAAGCAACTTGAAAATGATCGGCACCGTAATGTTTCTCTTGTATTTCCAATGCCCTCTCAAGTAATTTCTTTTGTTCCAGCGTTTCTCCCATTTCTCCATAGGCATTACTTAAGTTCACAAAAGTAGAAGCAACTTGAAAGTGGTCGGCACCGTAACGTTTCTCTTGTATTTCCAATGCCCTCTCAAGTAATCTCTTTGCTTCCAAAGGTTCTCCCATATATCCGTAGGCATTACCTAAGTTCACAAGAGTAGTAGCAACTAAGAAATGATCGGCACCGTAATGTTTCTCTTCTATTTGCAATGCCCTCTCAAGTAATTTCTTTTGTTCCAGAGGTTCAGCCATTTCTCCGCAGGCATTGCCTAAGTTCACAAGAGTAGTAGCAACTTGATAATGATTGGCACCGTAATGTTTCTCTAGTATTTCCAATGCCCTCTCAAGAAATTTCTTTTGTTCCAGCCATTCACCCATTTCTCCGTAAGCATTACCTAACTTCACAAGAGTAGAAGCAATTTTAAAATGATTGGCACCGTAATGTTTCTCTTTTATTTGTAATGCCTTCTCATGTAATCTCCTTGCTTCCAGAGATTCTCCCATACCTCTGTAGGCATTACCTAAGTTCACAAGAGTAGAAGCAACTTGATAATGATTTACACCGTAATGTTTCTCTTTTATTTGCAATGCCCTCTCAAGTAATTTTGTTGCTTCCAGAGGATCACCCATACCTCTGTAGGCATTACCTAAGTTCACAAGAGTAGAAGCAACTTGATAATGATTGGCACCGTAATGTTTCTCTCTTATTTGCAATGCCCTCTCAAGTAATCTCTTTGCTTCCAGAGGTTCTCCCATACCTCTGTAGGCATTACCTAAGTTCACAAGAGTAGAAGCAACTTTAAAATGATTGGCACCGTAATGTTTCTCTTGTATTTCCAATGCCCTCTCAAGTAATTTCTTTGCTTTCAGAGGTTCTCCCATACCTCTGTAGGCATTGCCTAAGTTCACAAGAGTAGTAGCAACTAAGAAATGATCGGCATTGAAATGTTTCTCTTCTATTTCCAATGCCCTCTCAAGTAATTTCTTTTGTTGCAGAGGTTCACCCATTCCTCCGAAGGCAATACCTAAGTTCACAAGAGTAGAAGCAACTTGATAATGATCGGCACCGTAATGTTTCTCTTGTATTTCCAATGCCCTCTCAAGTAATTTCTTCGCTTCCCGAGGTTCTCCCATATATCCGTATGCATTACCTAAGTACACAAGAGTAGTAGCAACTAAGAAATGATTGGCACCGTAATGTTTCTCTTTTATTTGCAATGCCCTCTCAAGTAATCTCTTTGCTTCCAGATGTTCTCCCATACTTCTGTAGGCATTACCTAAGTTTACAAGAGTAGAAGCAACTTTAAAATGATCGGCACCGTAATGTTTCTCTTCTATTTGCAATGCCCTCTCAAGTAATTTCTTTGCTTCCAGAGGTTCTCCCATTTCTCCGTAGGCATTTCCTAAGTTCACAAGAGTAGTAGCAACTAAAAAATGATTGGCACCGTAATGTTTCTCTTCTATTTCCAATGCCCTCTCAAGCAATTTCTTTTGTTCCTGTGGTTCTCCCATTTCTCCGTAGGCATTACCTAAGTTCACAAGAGTAGTAGCAACTAAAAGATGATCGGCACCGTAATGTTTCTCTTGTATTTCCAATGCCTTCTCAAGTAATTTCTTTGTTTCCCGAGGTTCTCCCATATATCCGTAGGCATTACCTAAGTTCATAAGAGTAGAAGCAACTTGAAAATGATCGGCACCGTAATGTTTCTCTTCTATTTCCAATGCCCTCTCAAGTAATTTCTTTTGTTCCAGCGTTTCTCCCATTTCTCCATAGGCATTACTTAAGTTCACAAGAGTAGAAGCAACTTGAAAGTGATCGGCACCGTAATGTTTCTCTTGTATTTCCAATGCCCTCTCAAGTAATCTCTTTGCTTCCAGAGGTTCTCCCATATATCCGTAGGCATTACCTAAGTTCACAAGAGTAGTAGCAACTAGAAAATTATCTGCACCGAAATGTTTCTTTTCTATTTGCAATGCCCTCTCAAGTAATTTCTTTTGTTCCAGAGGTTCACCCATTTCTCCGCAGGCATTGCCTAAGTTCACAAGAGTAGAAGCAACTTGATAATGATTGGCACCGTAATGTTTCTCTTGTATTTCCAATGCCCTCTCAAGTAATTTCTTTTGTTCCAGCCATTCACCCATTTCTCCGTAAGCATTACCTAACTTCACAAGAGTAGAAGCAACTTTAAAATGATTTGCACCGTAATGTTTCTCTTTTATTTGTAATGCCCTCTCAAGTAATCTCATTGCTTCCAGAGATTCTCCCATACCTCTGTAGGCATTACCTAAGTTCACAAGAGTAGAAGCAACTTGATAATGATTGGCACCGTAATGTTTCTCTTTTATTTGCAATGCCCTCTCAAGTAAACTCTTTGCTTCCAGAGGTTCTCCCATACCTCTGTAGGCATTACCTAAGTTCACAAGAGTAGAAGAAACTTTAAAATGATTGGCACCGTAATGTTTCTCTTGTATTTCCAATGCCCTCTCAAGTAATTTCTTTGCTTCCAGAGGTTCTCCCATACTTCTGTAGGCATTACCTAAGTTCACAAGAGTAGAAGCAACTTGATAATGATTGGCACCGTAATGTTTCTCTTTTATTTGGAATGCCGTCTCAAGTAATCTCTTTGCTTCCAGAGGTTCTCCCATACCTCTGTAGGCATTACCTAAGTTCACAAGAGTAGAAGCAACTTTAAAATTATTGGCACCGTAATGTTTCTCTTGTATTTCCAATGCTCTCTCAAGTAATTTCTTTGCTTCCAGAGGTTCTCCCATACCTCTGTAGGCATTACCTAAGTTCACAAGAGTAGTAGCAACTAAGAAATGATCGGCACCGAAATGTTTCTCTTCTATTTCCAATGCCCTCTCAAGTAATTTCTTTTGTTCCAGAGGTTCACCCATTTCTCCGAAGGCAATACCTAAGTTCACAAGAGTAAAAGCAACTTGATAATGATCGGCACCGTAATGTTTCTCTTGTATTTCCAATGCCCTCTCAAGTAATTTCTTCGCTTCCCGAGGGTCTCCCATATATCCGTAGGCATTACCTAAGTACACAAGAGTAGTAGCAACTAAGAAATTATCGGCACCGTAATGTTTCTCTTTTATTTGCAATGCCCTCTCAAGTAATCTCTTTGCTTCCAGAGGTTCTCCCATACCTCTGTAGGCATTACCTAAGTTCACAAGAGTTGAAGCAACTTTAAAATGATCGGCACCGTAATGTTTCTCTTCTATTTGCAATGCCCTCTCAAGTAATTTCTTTTCTTCCAGAGGTTCACCCATCTTTCCATAGGCATTACTTAAGTTCAGAAGAGTAGAAGCAACTTGAAAATGATCGGCACCGTAATGTTTCTCTTGTATTTCCAATGCCCTCTCAAGTAATTTCTTTGCTTCCAGATGTTCTCCCATATCTCCGAAGGCATTACCTAAGTTCATAAGAGTAGAAGCAACTTTAAAATGATCGGCACTGTAATGTTTCTCTTCTATTTCCAATGCCCTCTCAAGTAATTTCTTTGCTTCCAGATGTTCACCCATTTCTCCGAAGGCATTACCTAAGTTCACAAGAGTAGAAACAACCTTAAAATGATCGGCACCGTAGTGTTTCTCTTCTATTTGCAATGCCCTCTCAAGTAATTTCTTTGCTTCCAGATGTTCTCCTATATCTCCGAAGGCATTACCTAAGTTCATAAGAGTAGAAGCAACTTTAAAATGATCGGCACCGTAATGTTTCTCTTCTATTTGCAATGCCCTCTCAAGTAATTTCTTTGCTTCCAGATGTTCTCCTATATCTCCGAAGGCATTACCTAAGTTCATAAGAGTAGAAGCAACTTTAAAATGATCGGCACCGTAATGTTTCTCTTCTATTTCCAATGCCCTCTCAAGTAATTTTTTTGCTTCCAGATGTTCACCCATTTCTCCGAAGGCATTACCTAAGTTCACAAGAGTAGAGGCAACGTTAAAATGATCGGCACCGTAATGTTTCTCTTCTATTTGCAATGCCCTCTCAAGTAATTTCTTTGCTTCCAGATGTTCTCCCATATCTCCGAAGGCATTACCTAAGTTCATAAGAGTAGAAGCAACTTTAAAATGATCGGCACCGTAATGTTTCTCTTCTATTTCCAATGCCCTCTCAAGTAATTTCTTTGCTCCACGATGTTCACCCATTTCTCCGAAGGCATTACCTAAGTTCACAAGAGTAGAAGTAACTTTAAAATGATCGGCACCGTAATGTTTCTCTTCTATTTCCAATGCCCTCTCAAGTAATTTCTTTGCTTTCAGATGTTCACCCATTTCTCCGAAGGCATTACCTAAGTTCATAAGAGTAGAAGCAACTTTAAAATGATCGGCACCGTAATGTTTCTCTCCTATTTCCAATGCCCTCTCAAGTAATTTCTTTGCCTGCAGATGTTCACCCATTTCTCCGAAGGCATTACCTAAGTTCAGAAGAGTAGAAGCAACTTTAAAATGATCTACACCGTAATGTTTCTCTTGTATTTGCAATGCCCTCTCAAGTAATTTCTTTGCTTTCCGAGGTTCTCCCATATATCCGTAGGCATTACCTAAGTTCATAAGAGTAGAAGCAACTTGAAAATGATCAGTACCGTAATGTTTCTCTTGTATTTCCAATGCCCTCTCAAGTAATTTCTTTTGTTCCAGTGGTTCTCCCATTTCTCCGTAGGCATTTCCTAAGTTCACAAGAGTAGTAGCAACTTGATAATGATTGGCACCGTAATGTTTCTCTTGTATTTCCAATGCCCTCTCAAGTAATTTCTTTGCTTCCCGAGGTTCTCCCATATATCCGTAGGCACTACATAAGTTCACAAGAGTAGTAGCAACTTTAAAATGATTTCCACCGTAATGTTTCCCTTCTATTTGCAATGCCCTTTCAAGTAATCTCTTTGCTTCTCGAGGTTCTCCCATATCTCCGTAGGCGTTACCTAAGTTCGCAAGAGTAGAAGCGACTTTAAAATGATTGGCACCGTAATGTTTCTCTTTTATTTGCAATGCCCTCTCAAGTAATTTCTTTGCTTCCAGAGGTTCTCCCATATCTCCGTATGCATTACTTAAGTTCGCAAGGGTAGAAGCAACTTGATAATGATTGGCACCGTAATGTTTCTCTTTTATTTGCAATGCCCTCTCAAGTAATCTCTTTGCTTCCAGAGGTTCTCCCATACCTCTGTAGGTATTACCTAAGTTCGCAAGAGTAGAAGCAACTTGAAAATGATCGGCGCCGTAATGTTTCTCTTGTATTTCCAATTTCCTTTCCAGTAATTTCTTTTGTTCCAAGGGGTTCTTCCATATCTCCGTAGGCATTATGACATGAGTTTATTAGTCGTTGTTATTAGTATATTCTTGTGAATAAAATCTATTCCTTCGACTTCGTTAAAATTATACAAACGTGTTTTTTTGTGGTTATCCTCAAATCGGGCAGTGTTTTGATTCATGTGTTAACCCACCATTCAGTAACATTTGTTCATTTTTTACTTTAAACATATTACGCGCCATCCTAAATATTTTTCGACTATTTGATTTTGAAAGTAAGGGAAGACAATCGTACAATTTGAACAATGGAAGTTTTTTTAGAGCTCTTGTCTTTGGAGAAAGAAGTGAAGCGTTGTCGTATTTTTTACTGTGACGGTCCAACTATCTGTGAAACAATTGCCTGTTCTGAGACTATCGTATATGGAAGTGTATCTAGAATGAAAAGAAAAACATACTATTAATTTAAATTATCAATGCGGTAATGTGAATCAGGCAATAAAACTAAAGTTTTTTATGTAACATCATGTCATTAATAATCAAGGATTTCCTTGAAACCTGCTTCTCTCTTAAAATGGAAGAAATCAATGATCAATTATAATTTTAATTCACAATTTACCAACTCGATCAAGCAATGAGATATGATATTACGTTTTATAGTGTGTGTCATCATGTCAGTAGAGCCATCCTCCGTGGCGGAGTGGTTAGCACATCGCACTTTGAACCCAGGCCTGGGTGTTTGTGAGTGACTATTCATTAAATTCGTCATATTACCACTCATCCCCATCTTCTTTATTAGCTAGAAGTACCACATAAAAGGTAAAGGTAAAGGGCTCCCCTGTGCATAGCACCACGCCATGAAGGCGAATAGGGGGTGTGGGGGTAACGCCACACACTTTCTTGATCCGGTCGTGAGTGGGGGTGATGTGATCAGCATCACGCCCCTGACCGCCTTTACCCCCCAGGGTTTCCCCTAAGTACCCATGTTATTCGACACTGGGTGGGCGCCGGGGTCGCTTCCATCGTTAGAAAGAAGTACCACATAAGGGTGGTAAAATACACGAAATCAATTATGCCAGTAAAGATTTGTGTATTTTGTCTGTAAACATCCACATACCAGAAACATGCTTTTTTTCGACACCTCTCTTCTGATACATCTATACGCACATATTGTAGGGATGAAAAAGCTCCTCTCAACTATCACACGGCTGTAATACGTGTATGAGTTGTATTGAGTTTGAGTTTTTTTATTTAAATCCATTCTATCCACAGATAGGTTAATGGGACTGGACGTACAGTTTAAATTAGGATCTTAACCACTACGTGCCTCCACCTCATATCGATCCTGGAACCCCTTCATTACAGGAGAACGACGTTACCACTTGACAAAGTCCAAAGATGAGCTTCGGGCAATTGTGGAATGAAGCAGAGTGACGTTCTTTTTTATATTTTAAAGCAAACATGTAACTTGTACGTTCTTACATTTAGGAGCAATAAGGTAATTTGTATTTATAATGGAACGTGCCTTTATCACTGAGCATCCAATGAGACACGCTATTAGGGTCGTCCCCCAGAGACAAGGAGTAACTGTTTCTTCATTTCAAGACATTGGAGCATAATAGGTCTCTATCTCAATTCCATTATTTTCAAATATGTAGTAATCATCACAACTTGGCCTATATCAAATAAGAGACTTAAGAGAGTGGACTGCAAAGTTCTCTAACGAGCAATTGAATTACGAAATTATTATTTAAAAAATGTTTATATTTTTCAACATATTCTCCCTTGAGAATAACACATTTATTCCAGCGATTCTTGAACATCATTTCCGCGTTCCTGAAGTGGCTTTCCATAAATATGAAAAATATCCCTCTGTAGCATCACGTCTTGATTCGATGAAAGACGCTGACCAGTGTGGAGCAGTTTGTGTTTTGGGGAGAAATATAAGTAGGACGGAGCCAAATCTGGGTAGTAGGGTGTCACGTACAGAAAGTGCATTGTTGTTCTTTGAGGTATAGGATCATAGATGGCAGCATGCAAAAAGAACGACGTTTATATTTGATGATACATAAAGCAGCTTAGAAAGTGGGCCAGAGATGGCAGCACCCAAGAAAACTTATACAATTGTAAATAGAGAAAAAGGAAAGCGCTGATGTGGTAAAATAATGATTGTAGATATTAATACTAATTATAATGAAATAAATAAATGAATTTAAGACAATAACAGGATATAAATAAGGTGGAAAGGGTGATTAATATTCAGTAATAGCATAAGTGATCATGACATAAAAGTAAAGAAGTCGAATTGTAATTACGATTCTGTGTCTTTTTCGGTTCCCACGAACTGAGAGTTTCGTGCGGCTTTGGGTTGTTTTGTCCCAGGTGTAGCGCCATCTCACGGCAGGCACCCAAGCACTTTTGGTAGGCGCATCTATTGCAGCTCCAAGTTAAGGTTAGCGCCGACCAGGCGGCGATCTTTAACTAACTCCTTTTCTCTTTGTTTGTCTGGGAGATGGATTTTCTTAATATTTACGTCAATTTGGATAAGA
Source organism: Lepisma saccharinum (assembly GCF_977018435.1). Taxonomy (NCBI): domain Eukaryota; kingdom Metazoa; phylum Arthropoda; class Insecta; order Zygentoma; family Lepismatidae; genus Lepisma; species Lepisma saccharinum. Next base: position 25,134,465 of record NC_139235.1, read on the forward strand.
TCGACAAAGAAGCCCAGAGAAGAAAAAATACACAACATGTAATAATTACAAGAAGAAGCAGCATTAGTAATTACAAGAAGAAGAAGCCTTAGTAATTACAAGAAGAAGCCTTAGTAATTACAAGAAGAAGCCTTAGTAATTACAAGAAGAAGCCTTAGTAATTACAAGAAGAAGAAGCCGTAGTAGTAATAAGAAGAAGATGCCTTATTAATTACAAGAAGAAGAAGCCCAAAGAAGAAGATTGGCTACAATTAATAAGAAATAAAAATAGAAGAAAAATATTGTATGAAAAGATTGCCAAAGTTATCTAATATTTGTATATAATTATTCAAGAATATATTACGAATTGTACCCTCCGTAGTGGGTTAAATCTATTGTTTCTTTCCATATATTCGTAGTGTTAGTCACCCTGATCTGTGCCCAGAGGTATCTCATTGTTTCTACCCTGTGCTAAGCTGGCAGATGCTCACGTGAGAGGACGTGGCAACGTCAAAGGTTTCCTGGCTTTATGTGTATGTGCCCATTGTAATTTTCTAAGAAAGGTACTCCTAGGATTATATCACACCTCAAACCCTTTATCACCAGAAATTTTACTTCGAAATTAGCTCCTCTGATGCTCATCATGATGCGTACCGTGCCCTGAATTTTGTATTCTTCATTTCCCGCAGCCATAACTAATCTTACTTTGTCCTTTTCAGAATTTTGCTTGTGGGTATTTCTCTTTAATTCTTTGCCAAGATTTATAGCTCATTACTTCGACAACACTCCCACAATCGATCAAGCATTTAACCTTAATTTCTATTATTTCTGCTTCCACATACAATGATCTTCCAGGTTTTAAGTTTTCAAAACTCGGCTCTCCAATTAAAAATAACTTCAGAATTCCTTCTTCATTTATCTTATGTTCTCCCTTCATATATTCATCATTTTCCTTTGCTCTCACACCTGGGAGTTGCTGCGAGAGCTCTACAAGTTTAGCCTCTCGACCGATTCCACATTCCTCGAATCCTCATTTATCTGCTGATACCCAGCATTTCCTACTTCGTTCTGAACCTGGCTTCTGACTAATTCCACTGCTTCTCTTCGCTCTTCATTTATCTCATTATTTCCTCTCTCGTTGTAATTATTTCCTCTAGGTTGCCTTTCATCTATCTCCATCCTTCCTTCTGAGTTTCTTCGATTCACATTTTGCCAATAATAATTTCTTCCTCTATATCCGCGGTTTCCTCTGCACGGTCCTGTATTCCTTCTATCATAATTTCTTTGCTCTTCCTGAACATTATTTCGCCTTCTGCCGTTTCCGTTATCTTCTAATAATCCTCTCCCTCTGCCTCTATATGCATTTCTGACTTCTATGTTCCTAATCCCGAATTCTTGTTTCCGGAATTTCTGCTCTGGACGTTGTTCCTCTTCAGGATGATGCCTCTTAGGATAATGTATACCTTCCTTTTCTTTATCCCATGACCTTTGAGTCTTTTTCAGCATGTCATCTGTTCTGAGGTAGTCTATCAAGTCTTCCACCTTCCTATCTTTACTACAGCCACCGCTCTTTGCGTCCATATTGGTAGTGTTTGTATCACTTGTCTAACCAACTCTTCCTCATTCCATTTTTCATTCAAATTTCTGAAGCTCCTTAACGTTTCCCATGTGTGTGCTTCCAAACCCTCAACCTTGGACCAATCTATATATTTTCCTTTCAATGTCTCCAATTGCCTTTCCTTAATTTCCTCACTACAATAATATTCCAAAAATCTTTTACTAAACTCTTCGAATGTTCCAAACTTGTGCTGATTTAACTGATACCAGCCTGCCGCAGACTTTTCAAAACATCCTTCGATTAAGTCCAGTATCATATTTCCTGGTATCCTCATTAGCTTCACGTTAGTTGTTAGTTCCTTCAGGAATTTTCGTGGACACTTGTCAGATATATTTCCATTAAACTTGGGCAAGTGTTGTAATTCATTAGGCTTAGGGATTCTTGTCTTATATCTTCCCTCTTCCAAATTACTTCCGTTTACTTTGTCCAACCATCTTCCATTGTCGCTCCCTTCTTCACTACTTTTCCATTTCCTTTTCCTCCTCTGATGATTCCTTTTATGCTTTATTTCCTCCTCTGTAGTCGATTCATCGCTACTACTTTACTTTTTTATTCTCCTCTTTTCATACTCTTCTTTTCCATCATTTCCGTCTCGATTGAAACCTATTGGCTTATCATCTATTCTCATGTCCTCTATTTTAGGGATTATTCCTCTCCATTGTACTTTATTCTCTTTCTTTCCTTTGTCAATCTTACTTTCGAGGGTTTGTATTTTTTTATTACTCTTCTCTAATTCTTCCCTAACTTCTTGTCGTTCTCTAATTATCATTTCTCTGAATTTCAAAGCTTCTTTTACTATTGTTTCTTGTGTCACAATTTTCATTTCTTCTACTCTGTTTTCTACTTCATCTATTTTGGAGATGTTAATATCTATCTGCTTCTTATTTGCCAAAATTTTGTTTTCTAAACCTGTACTCCTCTGCTGGCATTCTTCATTCACTCTTGAAGCTTCCTTTTCCATCTTTCTATTAGTTTTTTCATGTCTTTCATCTGCCATCCTTATCATTTCTTCTATCTTTCTCTCAAATGCTTTCCTGTTTTCTTCACATACTTCTGCCATCTCTTCTATTTTTCGATTATTTTCTTCCAACCTTTCTTTAACTTGTTTGCTGTTTTCTTCTATTTTCTCTTCCAACCTTTCTTTAACATCTTTGCTGGTTTCTTCTATTTTTCGATTATTTTCTTCCAACCTTTCTTTAACTTCTTTGCTGTTCTCTTCCAACCTTCCGCTGTTATGATCATGACTTTCTTTTATTTCCAACATCATTTTCATCAACATCTCCATCGTATTTTGTTCTTCTTTCTTTCCTTCCTTTTCCTTTAACTTTACTGTCCTGCATTCCTTGCATTCGTATCCTTCTCCCTTTTCATATATCTTCTCATATTTTTCTTTCCGGATTCCTTCACATAACCAGTGTTTCATTTCTTCACATATCTTACACTGTATTATTTCTTCCTTATTTCCTTCTTCGCCACAACATATATATTTTCCTTCTTCCATTTTTGCTTTACTTACCTTTCCAAATTCTTATTCTTCGCGTTATTTCAACCTCTGGTCTGTATTGAGCCCCACACGTTGGTCGCCATTAATCAATGCCACGTCCTCTCACGTGAACATCTGCCAGCTTAGCACAGGGTAGAAACAATGAGATACCTCTGGGCACAGATCAGGGTGACTAACACTACGAATATATGGAAAGAAACAATAGATTTAACCCACTACGGAGGGTACAATTCGTAATATATTCTTGAATAATTATATACAAATATTAGATAACTTTGGCAATCTTTTCATACAATATTTTTCTTCTATTTTTATTTCTTATTAATTGTAGCCAATCTTCTTCTTTGGGCTTCTTCTTCTTGTAATTAATAAGGCATCTTCTTCTTATTACTACTACGGCTTCTTCTTCTTGTAATTACTAAGGCTTCTTCTTGTAATTACTAAGGCTTCTTCTTGTAATTACTAAGGCTTCTTCTTCTTGTAATTACTAATGCTGCTTCTTCTTGTAATTATTACATGTTGTGTATTTTTTCTTCTCTGGGCTTCTTTGTCGATCTTATCCAAATTGACGTAAATATTAAGAAAATCCATCTCCCAGACAAACAAAGAGAAAAGGAGTTAGTTAAAGATCGCCGCCTGGTCGGCGCTAACCTTAACTTGGAGCTGCAATAGATGCGCCTACCAAAAGTGCTTGGGTGCCTGCCGTGAGATGGCGCTACACCTGGGACAAAACAACCCAAAGCCGCACGAAACTCTCAGTTCGTGGGAACCGAAAAAGACACAGAATCGTAATTACAATTCGACTTCTTTACTTTTATGTCATGATCACTTATGCTATTACTGAATATTAATCACCCTTTCCACCTTATTTATATCCTGTTATTGTCTTAAATTCATTTATTTATTTCATTATAATTAGTATTAATATCTACAATCATTATTTCACCACATCAGCGCTTTCCTTTTTCTCTATTTACAATTGTATAAGTTTTCTTGGGTGCTGCCATCTCTGGCCCACTTTCTAAGCTGCTTTATGTATCATCAAATATAAACGACGTCCTTTTTTTATGCATGCTGCCATCTATGATCCTATACCTCAAAGAACAACAATGCAGTTTGTGTACGTGACACAAAATTCCCCTCCTTTCGGTAAAATTTTTCCTTCGTAGAAATTTCGTATTCAAGGAAAAATTTTCTGCAACATCCATTCTTACTATTCACTTCTCATGTGTTCCTTTCAACATTTGTTTAACGTCTTCCGTACAATTATATATTTTTACATTATCTAGATATTCTCTTCTTACTTCCTTTGTCACCGTGTCTTGTATAACTATAGTATTCCTAAACGTATCTAATACAATATACGGACCATCATACTTGAAAAACAGTTTTTAATTGTGCGATCAATGGAATTACTTATTGGGTGTGTTTTACAATAAATTATATGACCCTTTTTTACTTCTATCTTCTTCCCTTTAACTTCCTCCTTTGACGACCTCTTCTTTCTTTTGTTATACAAGTCATTGAAAAATTATTTCCTGGTTTCCCTTTAATTAACCTTCTTTGGCCATTCTAAATCATCGAAAATCATCGGCTCTGCTTCATATCCCAAGAAAATCTCTATCGGGCTCATATTTGCCTCAGCTGATATAGAGTTATTTAATAATCGAACTATCCTGTTAATTACTGCACACCACCTTGTATGATGATCATGACAGTACATTCTAAGTAATCTCACAATCTCTCCATTGTAACGCTCAATTGGATTGGAACTTGGATGATATCTTGTAACATTAATCAACCTTATCCCTTTGAAATATAGATACTCCTTGAAATATTCTGAATTAAATTGAGTCCCGTTGTCTGTCAGCATTTTCTTTGGGCTACCATAATGTTTGATGAATCCTTCATCCAACTTCTTGACTATTTCTTTGGCTGTAGCTTTCTTTAAAGGATAGCACATGATAAACTTGCTACATACGTCCACCCACGTCAATATATACAAAAAATCCTTTAGACCTAGGTAATGGTCCTATTAGATCTATAGAAACCATGTCTAATGGCCATTTAGCGATAATATGTAATTCTTCTTTCCTGAATTTTATCTTTGATGGTTTAGTTTGTACGCAAACTGTACAATTTCTTACATGGTTAACAACGTCACTCTTCATAGTCTTCCATACGTAAAATCTCCTAGCTAATCTCAACGTTTTATCAACTCCGAAGTGGCCAGATCCTTCATGTACGACCTCAAGTACTCTTCTTATCAAGGTTCGTGGTACACTTATCCTTACTTGGTTCGGATTCTTATAGCTAACTTGGAAAACGATGACATTTATAACTTTATATCTGCTCTTTATCTTAGACATCCTTGTTTTCTTGTTTCCTTCCTCTCCTTCCAACACCTTGATAATACCCCTTAATTCCTCATCTTCCTCTGTTCCAACTCGCCATTCCTCTTCTTTAATACCATTTACTTCTTCCTCAGCGATAGCGTTGATTTCTAGCCTAATCACTTCCTCTGGTTCCTGATTTCTCTTCAAAGGTGCTCTACTTAGAGTATCTGCAACATGGTTTTCTTTTCCTTTTATATCCATAACATCAAAACTGTACTGTTGCAGTAAGATCGCCCATCTCGTCAGCCTTGCATTCCACTGTATTGCAGAATTTAACCAAACTAGACTCTTGTGATCACATACCACCTTGAATCTCCTGCCTCTCAGATATGCAGAGAACTTTTCTATTCCAAATATTATCGCCAGACACTCTAGCTCACTTATCGTATACGCTCTTTCGAAGTTCTTCAAGCTTCTGCTAGCATATTCTATCACATTATCTTCGTTGGAGTCGTTTCTCTGAAATAGGTATGCTCCCAATCCAATGTTTGATGCATCTGTGCCTAAAAAAAACATTTTCCCAAAATCAGGTTGGCTTATGGCTGGCGCTTGTATAAGGTCTTGCTTAAGTCTTTGGAAAGCCTCCTCTTCGTGTCCTTATCATTTCCATTTTATATGTTTTCTGAGAAGTTCATATAGTGGCTTGGCTTTGCTTGCGAAATTGTGTATAAATTTCGATCGCCAATTACATACTCCCAGGAATCTTTGAAGTTGTTTCCTTGTGTTTGGCCTAGGGAACTTGCTTATCGCGTCATTTTTGTCTGGGCACATCTTTATTTCACCTCCAGATACTACATGACCTAGGAAACGTATTTCCTTCCTTTCAAAAGAGCATTTTTCCAATTTGACAGTTAATCCTGCTTCTGCCAATTTACTTAATACCCAATCTATTTTTTCTATGTCTGTCTCCCAAACTTTCGTATGTATACACATATCATCCACATATATAGCAAGCCATTCTCTTGTCTCTATACTAAATATTCTATTTAGAGCCGTCATAAAAGCTGATACTGATGAATTTAGACCATATGGGAGCCTTCTAAATTGGAATAACCTTGATCCATATCGAAACGCTGTATATTTTCTAGACTCTTCTTCTATTTCTACCTGAAAGTATCCCAAAGTCATATCAAATGATATGAAGTATATGCTACCTGAAAAAGTGTGTAGTAATTCATTTATTCTTTCTACTTGATTTCTGGGAAGTAGCACGTGTTTATTTAGCTCTCTTAAATCCAGTACGGGCCTCACACCTCCGTCCGGTTTGTCTACCACGTGCATTGGGTTTACGTGTACGCTATTGGAGTTCTCTATTATCCCCCAACTTAACCATTTCTTCAATTCCTTTTCTACAGCTTCTCTCTTTGCAAAGGGTATAGGATATTGCTTTGACGCTATTGGACTCGCTGTATCTACCTCAATCCTATAGGTGTATACATCCGTCACTCCTGGGCGTTGGCTAAATATTCCCCTATGCCTCAACAAAATATATCTTAAATCTTCTTTTTCATTTTCTGACATCCAATGACACTCATCCACTTTGGCTTGTATTTCTTCTTTCGATGCGTTGTATTTATGGTCCTCTATTTCGACCTCTTTTTCATATTCACCTTTTACATTTTCATTTTCAATTATATCATCGTAGTCTTTCTTCTTATACACTGCATCATGTTTCTGATATACAAGATTTTGCTTCCTAATGCCTATTTCGCTCTCGGAACCTTTTATTTCATCCTCCATAGGGATATATACTTTCATGTTCTCCATTGATTCTAGATTTAGCCGTTTTTCTTTTATGTGTATGTGCCCATTGTAATTTTCTAAGAAAGGTACTCCTAGGATTATATCACACCTCAAACCCTTTATCACCAGAAATTTTACTTCGAAATTAGCTCCTCTGATGCTCATCATGATGCGTACCATGCCCTGAATTTTGTATTCTTCATTTCCCGCATCTTCCAACAATCCATTCGTCAAACCCATTAATTTCCTTATTTCCAAAGTACTTTTGTGGGCAGGTGAATTGTCTTGATGAAACCTTTTCTTCCTTTTACAAACCGGGTCTTTTTTGTCCATTTTCAAGATTGGAATGACGTTCACTGGTTATTATATTACCGCTTTGAAGATAACCAATAAATATATACCCCTTTGTATCCCAAAATGCCGGTTTCACAATTTTTCCTGCTTCTGGAATAGACTTTGTTCTTTTTTGGGGCTGAACAATCTTTATCTGTACACAGTTTTGACTACTGTTTCGATTCCGGTGAGTAATGAAGAATACAAGTAACATCCACGTTTATAACTCAACGCACAAAATGAAAAATGAGTTTTATTGTTGTTAAAGCCGTTCATATATTTTCGTAAGAACGCGTTGTTGATCTGCTGTTATCAAGTTTTGCACCCCTCTTGCTCAAATATTTCTTATATCGAATGCTTCATGCAAAATACAGGGTGGACCATATTGATGAGACACATTTCAAATGCATATGTGGAGCATGTAGGAAGCAACATTTATTACCAAATATAAGGAAAACACTGCCAAAGGACGGGAGTTTTGCACTGTGTTCATTGTTTGAAGATTACATCCCTGAGATGGACACCACCTTGACGAGAACATTCTTTGGCTCTAACAGTCATGCAGCATAGTTTTGCGCAGGGTTTCGGCTAAGATGGCCGCTATCTCCCTTGCGATTTTGTCCTTCAGTTCATTGATGGTAGTGCGCCTAGTGGTGTACACCTTGTCCTTTAGCCCCCCCCCCTATGGGGCACTTGACCTCCCTGAGATTTTTGGAAAGGCTTCACATAATTGAAATTTTGAAATTGTAGCGTGAAAACATGGATGTGAAGTGCCGTGATAGACAGCAGATTAAGTGCCTAAGAAAACATTCTTCATACCCGAAATGAGACGGCTTGGCCTAAGAGATGTGGCTGCAGCAGGATGGTGCCACTAGTCATACAGGAGTAGTGTCAATGACAACCCTTCGACGACACTTCCAGGGACGACTCATCTCGAGATTTGGTGATGTCCATTGGCCATCCAGATCCCCGGATCTAACTCCACCGGACTACTTCCTGTGGGATTACCTAAAGGACAAGGTGTACACCACAAGGCGCACTACCATCAATGAACTGAAGGACAAAATCTCAAGGGAGATAGCGGCCATCCCAGCCAAAACCCTGCGCAAAACTATGCTGAACAAGACTGTTAGAGCCAAAGCATGTTCTCGTCAAGGTGGTGTCCATCTCAGGGATGTAATCTTCAAACACTGAACACAATGCGAAACTCCCGTCCTTTGGCAGTGTTTTCCATATATTTGGTAATAAATGTTGCTTCCTACATGCTCCACATATGCATTTGAAATGTGTCCCATCAATATGGCCCACCTTGTATATCCTGCACGTTCTTTCTATGTAGCTGCAGCTTGAGCAAGTTCACGCACTTTAAATTGTTTGTCTACAGAGTGATATCGTGTATTTGTTCTATGGTTTCTGTTCTTGTTGCAGTCTTTAGACGTCCTTAACAACGTTTATATTCAGAAGCCCATTTTCATTTTTTTCAACAGTCAGAAGGAGAAGAGTCCTAAAAAAATTTATCAACTTGGTGTTACACATTCATTCAAAGAATTGTATCACCACTATATTCAACTTTATCCATTTTAAGGTATACACACAACGCATCTGCTTCAGATAGCTGTATTATGGAACGTATTTGAAAGAATGACTTCCTATTTACATGTGTGTTTATGGAAGATGTACTAAAGTAGGAAAAAATCCAGTGTTCGGAAAGTTACTTTTAAAATGGTAACTACTTACAGTTATAGTTAATTGCTTAAAAAAGTAACAGTTACAGTTACTCATTTAAAAAGTAACTCAGTTACAGTTACCTGTACTTCAGAAGTAACTGTAAGCTACTTTTACAGTTACTTTCGCTGAAAATTTTGTTGCAACCAAATTACACAAATCGATCATTAATTGTAATAAAATATTTTGTGAAGACTAACATGCATTTTACTCATGTTACTGGTACATAATTTAAGTCTCCTGTGCTTTGCGCAACGTCATGAAGACGTATGGGGGGGGTGAAGTTAGGACTTCACACTTTCTTGATCACAGCCGAAGGTGGTAGTGATGTGATTGGTACCACGCCCCTGGCGCCTATTAGCCCCAGAGTTTCCTTTAGATACCCACTTTATACGATGCTGGGTGTGTCCCGGAGTCGCTCCAACAGGTGAAAAAAATCCCAGTTCTCTCCCACCGAGTATCGAATACGGGTCTCTCGCATGGTAGTCAGGCACCCTTTATTTTATTTTTAAAGAATACCCCTATGCGGTAGTATCCCCCGTTATTCATATTTTCTCAATTTTCATGTACGTCAATTTTCTCTGTTTTCTGTATTCTCATTGGGACAAATACAAACATCCATGTCCGAACCGAACTAAAATGCGGGACCCCCGACGTATAGTGCGTTGTGTTAACCACTCCGCCACGGAGGTCGACTGATCTACCGTGACTCATACATTTATATTTAAATAAAATTTATATTTATTTTCGTTGTTGTACTTAAAGGATGTCCATTGGAGGGAGTTCTAGAAACTATAGAAAAAGCATGGTTTTATACCATCTAACATACCGGTTCCTCTCATTCGCTGCTCACGTGTGTGTTTTCGCTAAAGGGATGCAGGGTGCTATCTCGACAATTTACCGGGGTCGAACCACATTTCTGTTTCACTAGTAATTTAACTTCAAAATAAGCTTTGTACAAAACATTTTTTTTAAAATATGGGACGCAATTTTTTAAATTAATAGTTGACGAAAAATTGCCGATTTAAGTTTGTATCCCGACAATGAAAAAGTTCAAGGCCACTTGACGATCAGAACAGATGCTGCGACTAGGCCTACAGGTTAAAGTAAGATTTGACTTTCCAACCACAAAACCTATTGAATACAAGGCCATAGCAATAAGCACAACAATATCTCTGGGGCCCATTACTGTGTACATAATTTCATAATTCATTTTTGTTTTGGAACTGATCAAGAGAATGAATTCAATATAGATTCTTATGTATTTTAGTAATGATATTTGTTCGCTAATGCTACTTGAGAACGTATGCTGAAAACGAAAAATATCTCTAACAAAAAAAATGCCACCTTCCAACTGGCCACGTGTTTTAATTCAGGGCTGTCGAAAGATTATGTATGAGCATCCAAACATTATCCACTTACAAACTTACAGAGTTCCACCGTATAGGCTGATATAGGTTGTGTTTGTGTGTTTAGGAGGGAGGGGAAGGGAGAGGGGGAGAGAGATAGAGAGAGAGAAAGAGAGCACTCACGTGGCAGAGTGAACGTGCTTCGAAACCAGAGGTCTTAAGTTCGAACCACGATTAAGGCATGGATGTATCTCTATGTTTGCCCCACCACAACCATGTCTTGGATTAACCAAGAGACAAAGAGGCAACGTAATATATCCTAAGTAGAAAGAATACAGAACAGAGACAGGGGAATTCACATATCGATCCGAGTGGAGGTTGTGTGTTGCAAACGAAAATGTGTAACTATTATGGCAATTGTTGTTGGTTGGCGTGAATTGTTAATCTGCCAAAACTCTTAAAATACTCTAATATTAGGTTTTCCGTTACAATTATTATTTCAATTTTGAGAGCCCCCATGACCGAGTGTTCTTGCACACTGCTCTATGAAAGTGGAGACCCTATGTTCGATGCTTGGGTAATATTTAAGAGCTTATTATGTTCGTTCATTTATTTGGTCACTCCATTATTCGTCCTTATCATTGAAATAAACGAAGAGGGTTAGAAAATGGTCGAATAGATAGCAAAGTTACCACATGCCTATCACGTGCCGAAAGGAAGGACCTTCTTTGCTAGTTTTCTCTTTGTAAATGATAACCACAATAACAAAAAGAAACTAACGAAAACACAAACAACGAATTTTGATTAATAAAGAAAATAAATCGCCAACTCAGAACATGATTTCTTGCTAGCCCAAAATGGACAACAAATATTTCTTCTGCGGCCAAATGACAACAGAACGAAACGCTATGCTAATTCCTTGAGGACATGTGTCTAACATTTTTCTCCTGTGTAGCGCTGACGACTTTGACAGCTGTGCAGCTCTTCCTTGTCTTGCATACAGTTTCGACATTGACGTTGCAGTGTTTCGAATTCAATTTCGTGTTTTTTTTTGTGTAAGACGTGAGGCTCAGTGAGGCCTTACATAAGAATTTCAGTGTACATCCTGGTCTGCATTGGTGCAGGCTAACTAGGCTCTAATGGCTCGACTCCAAGCCTCTGTGAGGCTTCTGTTGTGTTCTGTCAATATGTTTCTGTTATTGTCCTTTCATTAACTCCATCTTATCGCAATTCATTCACATCGTCGCGAATAGCCAAAAGTGGCAGAAAAGCAACATAAAATAGCAAACCAATCAATCAATCAAGTTAAGCATTTGCTCTCTCTCTCTCTCTCTCTCTCTCTAACACTGTGTGTGTGTGTGTGTGTGTGTGTGTGTGTGTGTCTGTGTCTGTGTCTATGGAATGAGGAATCCATTTTGAAATAGGTCACACACAACCCTGTACCCACTTAAATAGTCAGAGGCTTATATTATTGTGAGTATTTTTCAACTTGAAAAATTGAAGTTAGTACATGGCAATTCTTTTGCAATCTTTAGCCACTGTTGCCTGGTTCTGATTGTGGTGGTACTGAAATAATATGCCTCACCTTCGTAAATCTTTTATCGTTCACTTTTGTCATCCAAACAGCGCAAGAAATCAAGTATAAAGAGAACACTACGGGCGCATTCGGCCGACGAAAATGAATCTTGCGTTGGAACATGTGGAATAGTATAGTAGATGTCAATATCGCGTACTTCATTAGTGCTCTTTGTGTAAAATCACTTGGCTTACAAAACGTTTTGGCGCGACAGCCCTTTATGCGCAAATTCCTGCCAAACAGCTTTTAATTGAGCGACCTATGATCAGAGCATCGAGTCTCATCGCCGAAGTTTTCTGGCTTTCGAGACCGGGTTCTGCTGATATTGCTTTCAAGTAGCTCACCAACTGCTCTCATGGCGCTGGGTCAGCCTTGAAATTCTGCAGCTCCTAACGATGATTGAACCCGGAACCCATCACACCAAAAGGAAAAACCGTTCGGCTACATGGAAAGTCTACTAAATTCCTTGAAATGTAATTGAACAGAAGTTAATTAATTCTGAGGAACTAATGCCGATTTAACCAAATTTTTGTTGTTTGTTTTAATTCAATTCGAATTTGAAAGAAACAACAGGGAATACAATTATCTTGTAATACCTTAAAGTTGACCACATTATGAAGTGAACTGAAGATGGATTTGAACTCATACCAAACACAAGTGGTTGGGATTCCACTTAGTCTAGCTGTGCACAAAATGTACTTAGAAACTGGAGGTCATATAATGCATATTGAAGTGAAAAATCTGAAGTAAAATTAAATTGATTCTAACTGAAATGATTGCGAACAATCATATCACACTAAATGAACGAACATAATATAATGAGCTCTTAACTATTACCCAAGCTTCGAACATAGGGTCTCCGCTTTCATAGATCAGTTGCAATTCATCGCAACGCTGAGCCATATAAGGGTACACTGTTTTGTTTACCCTAGCAACATTGATTACAAGTATCGTAGAACCGCAGTGCGGCAGGTCAATTGATTTTCATATGAGACACTAACATGCCCCAAATCAATACATGGATTTACTTCAGTAGTTGCGTGCGTTACTGTTTGTGATTTGCAGGCATGCTTGTGGAGTGAGGAGGTTGAAGTTGAGGTTGTAGTTTCACTGCATATTCCATACCATAGTATCTTATCCAACAACCCCACAGTCAGTTTTATTGGAGGAATTACAAGTATTGCATCTGCCAATCCATAAGTTATAGTTTGGAAATCTGTTTAATACATTGCGCTTGTTCATTCACTACTGCATCAACTCCCCTACATTGTCTCGAAAATCTATTGAGAAAGTCCGCGTATAACGGTAGGGAAGGGGAGAAACGGAGTGGGTGGAGCGACGCAGGGTGCGCTTGCCTTAAGACGTTTTCCATAACGAAATACCGGTAGATGTTGATTAATTATATTGCCAGTTTATGATAAGTATACTTTTACTTCTAAGTATCATAGGAGTAGTGGTGGCTGACTTTAACCCATAAAAAAGATGAGGGAATGGGAGAGAATGAGGTGTGGAAACGTAGATATGTTGCATCAAAAATTATTATTCATTGGAGCTAGAACGAAGTGAAAATACGTACATACATTATGGTGGATTTTTTATAAAACTTATTGTGAAATCGTCGTACAGCTCAATCCTATATACACCAACCCGGGTTTGCTCATGCCTGATCCAAGCTGTACCCCTTGCAGTTTGACAGGAGCAAGCTGCTGCTGTTCAAAGAAACTATTTTTGGTAGCAAAATACAAAAGTATTTTTGTTTACAAACATTATCTTCCATCCGAAAAGCATTAAAACCACTGTAAAGCTATTGTTCTCTACATTCTGGTGCCAGTTAGTTTACTTGATCTGCACGCTGGGAAAACTTTTCTAAAGGAATGAAAATGAGTTTAAAATGAGTGTAAAATGGTTGATTATGATAACGTTTGGTTTTAGGAAACTAATCTTCAGCTTCTATGTGTAGGGAGGTACACAATTCTCAAGAAGTATAGAATTGGAAGATAAGATATAAATATGCATCAGAAGAGTGGTGCTGAGTTTCACTTTCGAAATTTTCACAAGGATTTTCAGAATTTCAAATTTTCACTATAAAACATTAGTTACATTTTATCAAAACTATATGGTAAAGTTATTCAGGAAATAAATTTTGCGTTGGAATGAGTAAAAAATCTGGGAAATTTTGTAACATGGGGTACTGTAACATACGTTACCAAGTCGTCTAAGTATTAAACGTTCAAAACTGAAAAACTAAATATACCTGCCTAATATAGTCATATGTCGGAGAAATAAGTGAATGTTCTTGCATTTTAATGTAATTCCCTGATACCAGAATGTCGTCGAACTTAGCAGATTTTCTGCACCAATGCAGACATCAAAAACGGTAGTGAGACTATGAAATTTTGTTTTCTAACTTCCATAAAACCATAAGAAAAACTAAATATTTAATAGCAAAAGTTCACTTTTGGTCAAAATTTTCTATGTTTTTTTTATCTCTGATACAATTGTCATACAAAAGATGTAATTGTGGATTTTTACTATTTCCGAAACACATAAATGAAAACTTTTCATATTACATCAATTTACGAAAAAATAATATTTTCCTCATTTTATGCATAAATAAGGCATTAAAAATGCCATGTGATTTTAACAAATAATTAATTTGAAGATATTCCGATGATCCTACACAGACAACTAGGAATAATGAAATTCAATAGAATAAAACGACAGACTGAAATACTCCCATTGGAGTATGTCATATTTTGTATTCAGCAGATAATTTCTTCAGTTTTTCTGAGAGAGCTAACCGATTTTTTTCTTAATTCATCAGGAGACGTTAGGAAAAGTAGCTATATGTTGAAAATAACCGATTCCTCTCGGTTTCGCCTCGAATATACATATGCGAGTTATTCAGATATAAAGCGGATATCTACCTGATTATTGACAGATAACACATATATATTTTGTTTACCGTAATTGCAAAGTTAATCAGTCAGTTACAGTTGTAAGCCTGTGCTCCCTGGTTTCATATATTCAGGATACAATTCCGCATTTCGAGGGTTCAGAACATCGAAGCGAGGCATCAAGCAGAAAACGATATAAGGAAAAATTGTTTGCTTCAATGACCTGTATACTTTTTGAGACATAATGTATACATTGCTTATATTGTACATTTCATGAATAAGACGAGATAAAGATCCTCTTTGCCCCTCAAGCGGTCTTTAGATCTATCCCGACAAGAGCGACATGAAATTCCATTTCAAACTTAGATCCTGTCCTGATTAGCCAGCCTGAGCATAAAGTGGATCTAAAATAAATTTGACAAACTTTGGAGTTGAGACAAAGCAAGAATGAGAACAAGCATTTACAACATGTTTTAAAAACATATCTTTAAAATAACCACAAAACCATAGAATTCTAAATAAATACAGTATATGGTCTAAATAAGAACTATTTATGTGAATTTTGTATTATGTTTGTGGAGCTATAATTATGTACACCTCCCAAATGAAAACCCTTCCTGCGCCACTGTGAGTGGGTGTAATGTGAAAGAACAATTACTAGATGTAATCAGAATCCAAGATATTTTTTAAACTCTGCATGAGATAGTCAAGAACTCTTATTCGTGAAATGTGGGGCTGGATTAACAATTTGAAAATTAAAGACAGGAAGAAAATTCTTTTAACGTGTTTGAACCTGCTGAAATAACCATTTCGTGTCCCGCTTCTTTTTATGGAATCAATTTTCACTCACCTCGTAACACAGCAGGAAAAAGAAATATGAATGTCCGAACTGTGGTAGTCTCCAGAGCAGTACTTGCTTTCACTGATTCTATTTCAGGCTTATTGTTGAACACGAATTGGCGGTTGAATTCTGTAGAGAAAAACAAAACAGCACTTAAACAATCTGATTCACCAACATATGCAGTGACATGGAGTGTTGGGTACAAAGGGAGGATATCAATGCTCGAGATAGGTATTTACACGAAACGAAACGCCTTACTTTTGTTAATATGATGTTGTATTTTTGTGTCTGATTTGATTACTACATCGACGAGATTAAATGACCCGCTCTATTACAATTATTAATAGTAAATATTAAAATATTTACATAAACATAAAATAATACAACACATTGAACACGAGTTTTCTGGAATTTTCTTTAACTTTTTAAGATTTCAAAGGAGGGAAATCCTGAATGGTTGTCAGCTCGTCCAACCGGGACTTTTTAAAAATTTAATATACGTATCGTCAATGCTGTGTCTTAATAATGCTTATTAAAAGAATCCATTTCTGCAAGTGAAATCTATTTCGATATTGCTATTTTGCGTTTGATCAAGAATTGGATTTATTCTTCAGAATGTCAACAATAAAGGCTCAGCTTAGGAAAAATGAGTGGCCATAAAAAGAGAAGCCGAATTTGTGTAAAGATCCTGCGCAGGAGGATAATTCTGTCAGAGTATCGAATTCGCAAGACACGACAAATAATAATAATAATTGACAAGAAAAGAAGTAAAATAGATAGCAATAATGCACAAAGGATGAAGTCTGCATAGACGTCCTCATACCCTTCTAAGTCCTTCGCAGCAACAACTAAATATGGCCTACCTAAGGTTTGCGATTGTTTCTACTGGTGTACAAGTCAGAAAGGTAAAACTAATAGCAAGGTTCAAAAGAGGGAACATTTCTGGACGTTTACTGAAAATCGGAGCCTGTTCCAAATAATAGCATGGTTACAGGGGAAAAAATAACGTTTAGGTCATATTGGGTACATATGTACCCAATATCGTCTAGTCATATATATTTTCTTCTTTCAAAAATGCAACAGAAATTGTAAAGAAAGTACAGCAATATTATTTTCATAGGTAGATAAGTATATTGAGAAACTTAAGTTTTATTTACATAACAATATAATGGGATTACGCAAAGAAATAACATAGTTTACAAAGCAATAAACAAGAAGTGACGTCAAGACTTGTCACCAGAAGACCATGGATTACACATCACAGTCTGTGCAAATGAAAGGTCCTACATCATCTTTAGTAACTCCCACACACTCTACGTGAACATAAAAGTAACAAAAGTCACATTTGCGCATGCCTTTCACGATATATTCCTATGTAGACCATATTGAGCCTACCTTGCGTAGTGTTTTTATAAAGTTCTTTACATTAAAGTCTGAACTAAGTGCATTGTTGTAAAGTACAAATGTCATAATATGGCCTAGAGATAAAAACACCTATCACTTGGGAGATGAAACAAGTAACTTCCATATGCAATATTAGATCACGTAGAACACAACACAATCACGTGGTCCAGCTATGTCTTCAGGTTACTGTACAGTAAGTACAGCCAAGATGTTCAGTCACGTCATTCGGACAGTCTAAATGACATGCTAACGTCATCTGTTGAACTAATCTTGTAACTACATGGAAACGGCAAATAGGCCATATTTGGTACTAGGCCATATTGGGTTAAGGTACCTTATGTATTATTAAAGAGTATTGACAATTTAGTTCACACTGAAAAGCAAAATGTAGTGAAATGTGTTAAAATTTCAACGAACCGGAACAGTCTGTTTTCACTTCTGACGAGACGGAACGAGAAGGTTCCAGATACTCTCGAACCGGAAACCAGTTCCTGTCCGCACCGGCCCTTTTCGAGCGCTGTTGCATTTACTCCTTAAGGGCTGGCCGTAGGAGTAGAGACTTGCACATTAAATAAATTTATAGGTCTCGTTCGTCTGGACGACTCCGTGCCAGGTATAAATTAATTGTTTGTTGCGAGTTTGTAGATCAGTCATATCAACACCTAGTTCTCCTGACTCTATGAATTCATATTCAGAGATTTATTGGTTAAAGGCTCCACAACCACCTAAGGCTGATTCTGGTCACATTTTTTATTACCTGGTTCGTGCACACTCATGCTCATGGATATTCCTGGATTGTAACGACTTCATTGACTCGTTGTAGTTGCAACTTAGAAAAATGGAGTGGAGTGTATGTTTGCAATTGAGGACCTAACATCGCTTGGGGTATATTAATTTAACATAAGAACGTGTAATAGCTGTGAGCCTATTTCCTTACTTATGATGAGGCGGACAGAACAACAGTAAGTACGAGTACGACGGAATTGGTTACTGCGTTTCAAATTCGGAGTATTTACGTTCAATTCATAAGTTGATATTCTTTTCATCTATTAAAACTATTTCATTGTTATTCATTCCCATGGAGCACAAGGCTTAACATAGTATCAAATTGGTAGTGATGGCAGGACAAGTAGGAGACCATCATATATAACAAGTTAATTGTTTATTAATTAATCATAATATGCATGACGTGGTCTTTGAGTCTGAGAAAATAAATGCATGATAATATTTCAAGTAATCAACTACGCGGACATTATTTGCTCTAGGCTATGACTTCTGTAGACACAGTGTACCTGGTAAGCACTGTGCGAATTAAGTTTTTTTTTGCTTTGGGGGAGGGGAATGTCCACTGAGTGACGTATTTTTTACTTCATTTTGGAAAGTACCTTTTTCCTGGAGGTTATGCAAATTTGTACTGTACATGTCACCACTCAGTAAACTCAACTACCACTGGAGGCACATAGTGGTTTGGATCCCACTTTAAACTGTAGGTTCAGTCCCGATTACCCTCTCTGTGCATAAAGGGAACTTACAAACTCAAATTGTATTAACTATTGTTTTGTGGTTCTAAGTACCTTTCTTTACAGTGGTTCTGCCGTGGGTCATTAAATCTCATAACATTTATACGTAATTTAGAAACTCACAGTAAATTTACATTACGAAAAAAAAATCATGCACAAAAATAGTTCCACACTTTTATTGCCAAGTTCAAATTTAACGCCCATCTAACCACCTCCAAGTTTCTTGTGAACTCTTTAATACATGTAAAATATCAGCATTATGGTATGAAAAGAGGTATGTGAGGTATGTGAGGTTGGTCAGTTGCCGAATGGCGTCCTTTAATCCTCAAGGCTGCATACTTTTCGGCAGGGAAATCTTTGATGACTGGACCATTAATGAACACGAATGAGTTTTCAATTGTGTTCGTTACATAGTTAAGAAATTGTGTACTACGTATATTCTATCAATTCCATTTTCTTTGACGGGGATAAAAACATCCCTTGGCAGGGATAAAATAATTTTTTTTGCTGGGGGATACATTCTTTTGTTGAGGGGAATATCCGCGGCCCCCTGTAATTCGCAGACTGCTGGTAAGGAAAGCTTAATGATCATCGCTGCCGGAGATGAATTTGTGATTCATTGTATGACAATTTTTGAAGTGTATAATTCACAATTATTACGAGGTCTGATGAACAAAGAGTGAGACTATTTTTTTATTATTATTATTATTTATATATTTTGTTTTACACACACACTCACAGCATCCTGTATCGTAACATTTTTGTAATGTGCAGGACAATATAGAGAGTGGTAAAACATGAAGATAACAATATATTTACTATCAGGGCCAAGGAGAGGGTTCGAAGACGTCGCTGGCTGTAACCAATGCAGGATATGGAAGTGCCTGAATCATTGGCAGGTCTCGTGTCTGTAATATTTGGCTTCAAGAGAAAATGGACAACTCGACATCAAATAATGTGGAACCAAAACATGACCTTCATTCTGATGCCTTCCCCTTGGAAACTTTTCTGAGAGTAGCGATGGTAGTTGGCTAACCACTTTACCTTTAGCCATTTGTAATTATTCTAATTTATCGCTTTTAAATGAACACAAAGACTAAAGGATGCTTAATATCAACCACATTATTTTCGGTTTCATTCATGCATGTGCTCAAATGAATCTTCTTGTTTGGAAGCAATAAGAATAAAGAGAACAATCCTTACCGCAAACAGTTTCTCCAAGATAAAGGAACGTCCTCCTAATGAAGTATGTTTCCGGTTCTTCTGTGATATAAATTAAGGTATTAATCCGGGACAAGCATCGAAGTGCGACGGAGGTGTAGGCTCAAACAATGACTATTGAAATTCACGTGAGGCATATCACGTGGCAAAGGAAGGGAAGAAATGTTCAGTTCTTACACTGAAAAAAAACCCCAAAAAAAACAGAAAAGCGAAATTTAATAAGCACAGTAATGTCAATAATGCCGATTAAAATAATAACAATAACAACTTAGTTTATTCTTTTTAAATTCAAGTTTGCTTAAGTAGTACTTTCCTTGCCCCAAAAATTAAAAAATATATCAATGCTTGTGATTGTCCCCTACTCGGTAATTACAAGCTAGCGACGCCTATGAGTTCCACCTGAATTTTTATTATTAAAATTATAAATATCTAAATATATTCATGAGACTGCGAAGAAAATTACGTTACTATTTTTTTAAATTATTTTTTTCTAAAATTTACTTTCAGATGTACAAATTAAAATTCGGCACTAAATTAGTAGGCATTAATAATTTACACAAGAAATTGTGTCCAGCCTATAGACCATCTAGAAAACAGTACACAAAAGTTTGAGACCTCTTTTGAAAATTACAGTATTTCTCCAGTTTTGTTGTTTTATTATTCTATTAGAAAATTAGTGCAAAATGCTTACTAAACAAATGCCTCCCCGATGGCGCAGTGGTTGCGTCGTTGCCTTGTAATCAAGGGGTCCCGGGTTCGATACCCGGTGGAGGCTCATAGTTGTTCGGATTCCACTTTAAACGGTAGATCCAGTCCCGATTAGCCTTACTGTGCATAAAGTGGACTTAAAACACAAACTCAATCAATCAATCAATCAAATAATTTTCTTCGTAGACACGGCCGTTGTCAAAATATTAAGATATCGGATGATAAAATGCATATATATTTAAAAGCTTTATTGAAAAGAAAAATGCTACTGTATATAACATGGATTTACCTGCTCTTACCAAACACACACGCATATTTAGCAGTAAACCTTAAATAATTGCCTTCAAACTTACCTGGGACTTTTCAGTTCTTAGTGGTATCAGCACCATGAAGTGATGATATATCTGCTCGAAGAAAACTTGTCCTTGTGGAATGTACAGAGCAAGGCGACTGAATTGGTTCATGCTCCGTCCTCACACACGTTATTGCACACACGCAATCCACTAGTTAGTTGCGCCACAGGAAGAAATAGACCACGGAAAAATCCGATCAATATTATAAGCAAATAGTAACAACAATACTCTCTGAGACAAGTTAGTCTTGGCTATGAGTATGAACACTTTTAAAATTCCCAACAGGAGAATTGAAAGCATGCCGCTTTACAGGGTACAAATTAGGTAGCCGGACAATTGAGATGGTGAACAATTGCGACGACGGACAATTGCGGTGAACACAGAAGTGAAAGGGCAGGTGGACAATTGCGATCATATTTTTAATCTTCTATCAAATTGAAGGGTGACTTAACACCCTTACAATACTTCTTACAAGAGAATTGTGTGAAATATTGATATTTTCGGCTGGGAATTTGGTTCAACCAAGTTTTTGAACACGGGCTAGAGCCAACAGACACCCTTTGAACTGACCCGTTTCCTCATATGTGCGAATACACTTGGCCTTCTAGATTAAGCTCCATCCACATGTACTTGATGTTGGTGTCTTCTGCTTGGCTCTTGAGGCAGGCCAGAACGACATGAAGTTTTGGATGCGGTCTTCCAAGCCACCTAATTATTTTGTTGTTCCAACCTTCTACAGAATTATTAGCTCTGTGGCGCCTTTGGTTAGGTTAGGTTCTGATCGTCAAAATTGTCCTACCATTAATTTGTAAAATGGCCTTCACCGTCAAAATCATCACAATTGTCCGTGATTTTGGCTTCATCGCAATTGTCCTAGATTCACAAATTAACGAGATTTTGATGCGAATTTCCCCACTAGACTACACGTGTCCCGGGCACCAAAAATAAATTTTAACTTCTTTCCTGCGTAGCAATATAATTTTCATATGATACCTTAATATTTTCATTACATTTTAAAATGTAATCATTTTCACGATAAAAGCATTATCTTGTTATTTTGCAATGTCAAGAATGCGCCTTTAGCTTTAAGACTAACAGTATGTACACTTCTTCAAAAGTTACATGACCGCTCTGAAATAGTTTCAAGTTCAGAAATCGTTGGAGCTCTTGAGCACCAGCAGAGAGTAGCAAACTTTACTAGACGAGAAACACCGTGGAAAAAGAATTACATGTTTGGTTATAGCTTGAAGTCAGAAACTATATTCTTCCAACATATTAATAAGGAACAAAACGGAAAACTTAAGTATGGGGAATAATTTTAGAGAGGTTGGAAACACTGCACTCGCTAATGTACCAACTGGAGGAAATCGCTGTCAAGTTTAAACACAAAGAGGCATAATTACGAATGGTTCATGCAAAATATATTTAACAGTGCGTTGCAAAGTACAGTGCAATGAGCGAAACTTAATAATTCAACTTGCACGTAAAAGTGTTCGTCGCATGGAAAAGTGGTAGCTTTCGCAGTCCTCAATTAGTTTCAAGATGTTTGCTCTATACGGCGTACGCTTTTAGAAGGAACATGAGTTCAGCCAATACGCATCCAGTGTTGTCACGCTGTTGCCAAACCAACTGCTAGCGGAAGAGAAACACAAAGAATTCGTTGTGTTCAATATTCAACTTTTTTATATACGAGGGAGAATCAAATGAAAACCGCAAAAGTGCCATTAAAAATCTGTTTTTCTTTCTAGGCGTTTGGAAATTTGCAGACACAGTCCTTGACGTCTTTCCGAACTGGTATTACGAAGCAGTGCCTGTAGGTGGGGTTGGATGTGAGTAACCGCTGATTCAAGATGGCGGCACCACTACACAGTTGCACCAAGCAGGAACAGCGGGGAGTTATTCGTTTTTTATGGAGTGAAGGTGTGAAACCGGTTGATATTCATCGGAGAATGCAGGCCAAGTATGGGGACGCCTGTCTGTCACAGCGGCAAGTCTACGATTCGTGCAAGAAATTCGCAGAAGGTACGACTTTATTGACTGATGCAGTAAAATTATCTTACACCGTCCTTGTTACGAAAACGCTGAACTGAAAGTGACTCAGACTCGCAATGTTCGTGAAAGCCCACGACAATGAAGGGCCGTTGTATATATTCAGCCGAATTTGACACCCATAGCTTTACTAAGACCCAACTCAGCGGGATCAACACGGTAGCAACGAAAAAAACAGACGGAACACGGAAGGAAAACGAAAGGGTCATTGTGTGACGTTCCCCCCCCCCCCCGTGTTTCTTCCACTCCGGCTGTAGGCGACGGAAATTCATGGAACTTGTCCAGACAGATTCAAAATGTCGTGCCCCATTGTATGATGAACCTTAAAGTGGCGAGTTTTATGAAAACTTCTTGCGTGCAAGAAAAGTACAGAACACGGCGTCTAACTGCGCGCCGCAGTTTCCTAACTGCACAACGTTGCACTCCTGCTATTGGCTGGTCGCCAATGACACGCTCTCCGTAGCTCCGCCCGATATAGCTTCTAAAACCGTGCGTCGTATAATTTACAAGCGATGTTGTACAATATTTGCTGAAATACTCGCGTCAGAGCTCTCTTTTTTCCAATGTATTAAGGGTCGCGGAATCAAATCCAAAACTGTCTAATTTTTCTGTTTGTTTTGTTGTGTGGCATTGAGATACATTGAGTATGGGGTGTAGTAATTAAGTTGAATAATTATATTTTCAGAATATTCGCAGTAATTAATTCCGCATGCTAGATGCGAAAAGTAAAGGGACCTGTTAAAAGCGACCATACGTGTAATACCTCTATTTTGCTGCATTTAGTATATGTGTGTATGTATATACACTGCGTTCGTTTTTACTCCTGGCCGACATAACGCATGACTGCAGAACGGCGAAGCACGGCGCGGATGCCGGCAGTTTCGACCCGTGACGTGCCTCTTACTTTTACGCATAAATCTTTAGCATGCGGAAAATTGTATTTATATTGCATAGCAAGTACTAATCTTTGTTATAAGAGTTGTTCAAAGCGATGGCCAACTGCATTCACACATTTCTGGAATATTTTGATCAAATTTTGATTTTGTGACCATCAATGTAATAAAACAGTGTGATGGAATGAGGCTTTTCTTTCTCGACTGAACTTTAATCAAGGTTTTTGCCCCACCTCCCGCCTAATCAGAGGGTCTGCGCACGCGTATGGGGAAGGGTAGAGTGGGGAAAGCTTACCAATGCTCTAAGGAAACTAAAATAACCAAAGCAGAAATATATTTTGCGGTTGGATAAAATACAACCATCTAAAAATAGCAATGTAATAATAGTAATGAAATATAATAATTGTCTCAAGTCATAATTTATATGTTTGATATTTTTAACAATAGATGTCAGGGGAATTCAGTTTTGTTTTATGTTTACTCTCGAACAGAGAGAGAGAGTGACGCTCAGTCAGTTCGAGAGACACGTCCGACCCTGTGGCCGAGTGGTTAGCACATCGCGCTGCGACGCCAAGGGTCTCGGGTTCGAATCCCGGTCGGGCTTGGTTGTTTGTGAATGTCCATTCATCAATTTCATCATTTCATCACTCATCCCCATCTTCGCAATTTAGCCAAGAGGCACAAAACGCGAAGTAAAATAAACTAAATCAAATCAAATCAAAGTTCGCGAGACAATATGGCAGAGTGTGTGCGGTGATTTCATTCCGTCCATAGCGTTGCATTGCAGCAAGTTTGTATATACATGTAATGTTTTGTTTTAGTCAATATATCTTCGTTATTATCAGTGAGTGTCATTTGCAATCATCCGAGTCGAATCACCTTTTGGAATTCAATATGGTCCTCCACTCCAGAGGTATGGGTTTGTGACGCAGTAAGTACTATCATTGTCTTTGGCGTGCATCGTACAAATTAGACAGACGGGCCTCCCCCATGGCGCAGTGGTAGCGTCATTGCCTTGTAATCGAGGGGTCCCGGGTTCGATACCCGGTGGAGGCACAAGTGGTTCGGATCCCACTTTAAACTGTAGGTCCAGTCCCGATTAGCCTTACTGTGCATAAAGTGGACTTAAAACATCAACTCAAACCAAACCAAATTAGACAGACCCATCTCGGCCCAACAGGCAAGCACATTTTGGTTCATCAGTGGCCACACACAAAACATTCATTTTGGTCCAGTGACCGGACTCATTCACTAATAATAATAATGTCCTAGCACAATTGAGTAGCGTTTGGTATAATTTCACAGTTCAAGCAGCACTTTTCATGACCGAGTGGATTTCCACTCTACCTCTCCCCTCCATGCCCAAGTAAGATGAGTAGGAAACGCCATTTTGAGCCGTCTCTTGGTGGTTCCATAGCAACAGTTTATTAAGGAAATCTCCAGGCAACACTGGCTCTGACAGCGGCGAATACTCTTTCCCTCTGCCCTTCCTTACACCCGTGAGTGCGATTCAGCACAAGCTCTTTTGAGTGTGTTTCCACTATATTAATGTTGGCTACTCTCTGCTGGTGCTCAAGAGCTTTAACGATTACTGAACTTAGAAATATTTCAGGGCGATCAGGTAACTTTTGGAGAAGTATGCCTTTTTATTATCAGAAATATATAATTTTTAAATATTGATCAAGGTTGTTAAATTTCCAGGGATCCATTAATTCTAATGGGTTCTCTTGGGTTCCACTGCAGGACCGGAACCTTTTCTCTTACAGAATTTAAATTCGGTACAAATTGCATATTATTTAATTGAAAAAAGGTTCCTGGACTGTATTTAAATTCATCTCGAAAAAAGGTTCCTGGACCCAATTAAAATTCAGCCGGAAAAAAGATTCCTAAACCGAATTTAAATTCAGCCGAAGAAAATGTTGCTGGGTATTTAAATTCATCCGGAAAAAGGTTCCTGGACAAAATTGAAATGTTTTAAACATAAAAAGGTTATTTACGGTCTAGAACCCCTTTACACTTGATGATTTTCTCTCCCGGACGGGAATTGAATTTATTTACAATTCTTGGAAATTAACAACCCTGGGGTCATTAAGGATCCAGGAAACCATACTTTCTAATCAGGAACGTATCTAAAAATACAGGGTGTCCATAAATTAGCTTTACAACTTTAGACTTGAATAACTTGAAAACTATACTAGATAATGACAAAACTGTTTTCAACATGTGACAAGAAAACTCATTAAGTTTTTTTTTCATTTTCCAGTTGATGCAGATTTGACGAAAAATGTGGACGCCACAGGAAAAAGCTCAGCGTGTAGCTTGGTTTATAGAGACGAAGTCCGATACCCAAGTGCAATGAAACTTTCGGACCCAGTATAGAAGGGAACCACCGTCCCGACCCACCATTAAGGCTTGGCATACGTCGTTCATGGAAACGGGTAGTGTTCTCCATAAACAGAGGGCGGGTCGGCCATCTGTGTCAGATGCCAACGTGGACAGGGTGCGGCAGGTGTTTGCAAGGAGTCAGACAAAATCAGTGCGTGCGGTGGCCAGAGAGTTGGCAATGCTACGAGCAACAGTGGTAATTTTTGGACACCCTGTATATTTCGAGGGGGATCCGAACCAAGTGTCTCAAAATAATATTAAAAATAATATTGTGTTAATTAACGTATTCAAATTAATTAATAGGGCCTCCCTGAAGGCGCAGTGGTTGCGTCATCACCTTGTAAACAAGGGGTCCCGGGTTCGATACCCGGTTGAGGCACAAGTGGTTTGAATCCCACTTTAAACTGTAGGTCCAGTTCCGGTTAGCCTTACTGTGGACTTAAAACATCAAATCAAATTAATTAATATTATGTTTTTATTACATGAGTAGGTAAAAAGACGATGTAAGATTAGTGATATAACAGCACGTATTCATTATTTAGCTTACGTATAACTAAGGTCGGAAAAAATGTAATAAGAAACAACAGCCCTGGCAAAGGTAATTAATGTCAAATAGATAAAGAATTGAATTTTTAATAACAAAAAGGATGTTAGATGCAGTTGACGAAAAGTAAAGTTCCTGGTAATACTTTATGCATATTATTGTAAGTAGTAATAAATCTTGCATAAATCTTCTTTGGTACTGTCTTTCAAAGTCTTATGATCCCAATATAATCCTTGCCTTCCAATTAATTCGGCTGGAATAAATAACCCTCAGTTAAACAGCAAGTATATCTTCATTATTTGATGTTAGTTATTTCATTATTTAATTTTAATAAATGGGTTCTGTTGGGTTCCGTTACAGGACCGAAACCTTTTTTCTCGCACAATTTAAATTTGGAACAATACGGAGCTTGGGACCTATTTAAACTGCTCCGAAAGAAAGGTTCCTGGACCGCATATAAATTCAGACGGAAAAAATGTTCCTGGACCGTATTTAAATTGACCCGGAAAAAATATTCATGGACCGAATTGGAATACTTGACAGATAAAATGGTTCTTTAAGGTCCAGAGTAGGTAGTTGTTGAGTACGATAAGGACGGAGGGTTTTTAGTATTCATAATTCATTTGCATATATTTAGAATTCATTTGCAAAATTTAGAATATATTTGCATATTATTAGAACTAATTTACATTTATGTATTTGCATATTTATAACTTATGAATGTTTAATTATTTATTTTATGAAAAATATTAAAATAGAAGTTATTTAGCAGTACTCAATGTTATGCATATGATTCTATGTTAATTTCTGTAAGGTATGTAATGTATAAAACGATAATAATTAATGTTTATAATATTAAAAATAAATTTTTGCGGATTATTAAACGCTATTTGTGGCGGTAATGGGTAATGGTAAAGGACCGACTACGATTTAAGATGATCCCGGTACTCAAACCCACGATATGTACTGGTAATAATGTTATATGGTATGAAAGTCGGTGGTCTGAGACGATAGACAGAAGACGGTGAACTCCGCGCAGGTAGACGACAAAGGAATTTGAGGAATGCGCAGCCAAGGTCAAATGACGTCAGAAAGCCAGAACAAAGCACAAACCATTCAGAAAACGCGTCGGTAGATTCTAAGAACCTGTTTTTTCAAGGTTAACTAGAACGGAAGAACATGTGAACGGTATGCAGTAGCGTAGGACAAGGGAGGGATTGAACCAGACAACAAAGGATGTCTGGGAATGCGCGGTAAAGGTCAAACTTTTGAAACTGCCCGTCGCTTGTAGAACCGGTTTCCGCCGCCAATTAATATTCCGCTCAGGCTTGACCCAAGGCACGGGATGCTGTAGCATATGGATTAGGGTATAGCGATTGCATGTTAGAACATGTTTTCGTCAAAGTAGCCCAAGGTTACCGAGAACAAAAGAAAAAGGAATTTGGGATACCCAATTAGATTGGAACGGGAATTTTACCTTGAACAAGGAGAACGAAGCGTAAGGGTTTTATCTGTACTATGAAGAAGGGAATGCTATCAGGGACTGGGCCTACATTTTCAAATGGATTCGATTCAATTCGAAATTCAGTTCTGTATAATAATAATAATAATTTCGAAACAATTCATAAATTCCTCTCCTTTCTTCCCTATTTCTTTGGCCTCCTTCCACTTTCTCACTAGTTCTCTCTTCTCTTTTCCTGTCCGCCTAGCCGAATCCCATTCTACTTCATGCCACATTTCTCTACTGTGTTTGAATATGGCATTCCTTTCTCTCTTTAATCTCACATCATCCATGTGTTGCTTTAACCTGTCTTTCAGTCTCTTCTTCGTCTCTCCTATATATACACTTTCGCATCCTCTGCACTTCACCTCGTAGCTAACCCCTTCCTCTTCTTCCTCTCTCTTTTCTTCCTTCTTCTTGCTGGCTATACTTGAAACAGTGCGTCCTCCATTTCTGTAAGTTCTTATACTCACTTTCCTAAGCAGTTTGCATATCTTCTCTGAGGCCTCTCCCAAACTTATTATACCAAACCATCTCTCTCTTTCTTTTCCTCCTTCTCTTCCTGTCCTTCGGACAGGAATGCCATATTCAAAATTAGAAATTTTTACCACAAAGTATGGCATCGCACTAATCTACTTTGGATTTTTTTCTTTGAAATCAACATCTTTTTTTGGGGAACAAAACTAAAACAGGTATTGCCTATTTCATCACTTAAAGCCTACGAATCTCTTCATAGGAACAGAGTAGGGATTTATGTGCAAAATCTGGAAACTACTTAGACAGAACTGATGACGATGAAGGGACGTCTATATTGTGAGGGGTACCGAACTTCTCTTTTTCCCAATTTGCCTATGATGGACAACCCCCCACCATTTGCCCTTCCCAATGTCGTAGTGGTGACGCTGTCCGTTTGTAACAAAGGGTTCCCAACTGTAGGTCCATTCCCAATTAACCCATCTGACTTTAAAAAAATCGTTGACAAGATTTTGGCTTTTAGCCACCGAAGAGTTTATGGAGATCAGAATTCACATCGCTGAACCCAAAGATAAGCTGTTCCTTGCTGATGCGCTCGCAAACCATGTAAATGTGTTCTTTATCATAACCCATGTGCCTTTCAAAGAGATAAGGAAGGACGCAGTAAATAATCTCCCTAAATGGGACAAGAATAGACAACGTTGTAAATTCTATAGTCATGCACACTGTATACTAAGTGTAATGTAAATCTTTCTTTCAATGACGATAGCAAGTATTTTACCATTATCATGTGAAAATTGATGAAACGTTTGTGCATAAACTCTTTGTATAATATATATTATACTCATAAAGAATGATGGGGTGATCCAATTGTTAACCTCACTTTCACGTCGTACACCCTGGACTGCCTTTGGAAAACTAACGAGGCTCTGGCGTCTGGACATAAGGCCAGTATAATCTTCGTATGACTGTGTGTTGTCCTTGTTTGTGCTGAGTGCCCCTTTACAGCCTCAGCTTTTAATTGAATTCAGAATATTTTACACTCCGACATTACAGTTATGTGGTTAATTATATTTTAGATAAGGTAAGAAACTGGACCCCGTATCATGTCACGGGTTGAAAATAGCCTAAGTGCTGACGCACCCCAAAATAAATTCAATCAATCAATCATAAAGAATGTGAATGACTTTCGGTTGTTTTATTTTTTTTATTTTTTCATATTCTTTACTATACTAGAGCCGTTGTGGTTTCGGGTGCGAACCTTCCTCTTTCACCTTGGCTGTTGCGTCACTGAGGGGTGTAAGCGACGTCATTGGCCACTTCAAGTGTGGCTTTTCTTCTCGTCACAGCAGTCGTTGGAAACAGCCAATCTGACAAACATGTTTTTTAAATCTTCGCGAGCTCTTATCCTGTTGGAGGTCGGAAATAACGATCGCCTTACTTTAACTGAAACCCAGTTTCTAACATCTTATTTTATGAAATGTAGATGGCAGAAGCAGGCCGAGGCGAACAAAGTAACACTATGTAAAGCCTCATCTTATTGCAAGCACCTATTACTTTCACTAAACTGATAATAGATTTACTGTTTCCGCTCGAAATGCCCAGTATCTTTATCTCTTCTAGCTGAAAGCTTAGTGAAGAATTTCTTCTGTTCCCTGCATATAGTAATGTATGTTGATATAACAATAGTAGTTGTATTGACTGTATTACTGGTGCGAGAAATGATGAACCCCCCTCAAGCAGATTTGTCTATACTTAAAACTAGCTCAACATGAGCATATGAGCTTTTTGCTCAAGTGTGGAACCCTGTCTAATTCAAGATTTTTGAAAAATGCCCTCGGGAATTTCCTGTGAAATGATGAGCACCCTCAGATTGATTTGCCTATACTTATAAAAGGCACTTCTGTGAGATTGTTGTCCATAAATTTGTTAAAAATATGCCCCTCTTGATATTTTTTTGGCCACACTTAAAACTAGGCCATGATACACCTACCCACATACACACCTACACCCACCCACACCCACACATATTTACTTCCGGTCCACTTCCGGTCCACTTCCGGTCCACTTCCGGTTTGCCCACTTCCGGTCCACTTGTGGCCAAATTGTGGCCTATTTCTGGTTTATTTATATTGCATCATGCTGTGCAACAAATTATTATCCAATATTATGCAATAAATTATTAGACACGTGTTGTTTTCTGATTGGTTGCTTATGACATAATGTGATGATGTGTTATATTCTGATTGGCTTATTGTTTCAGATATTTTCAATGCGGTCCGTGTTTAGGCTATATAAAGAGATTTTGTATTGCATATCAGCCAGTATTGTAAGAGCTGTTGAAGAGAAAGGGTGTGTTGTTGCAGTGCTGCTCATATTTTTTAAACACAAAAATATTGCAGATTTGTATAAATTGAATTACAAATCTATTTGATTTAATATACAGAATTTTTGACAACCTGTCATAGGTTTATTAAGTATAGAGTTTTGATTTGAACCCCAAGAAATTTTATATAAATACCAAAGTCCAAAAATATTAACACACATACACACACACACACACGTGCATATGCTACCTTGTGGGGACTCTGTTAGTGCACATACACTGTGGGGACCGGGGGAAATCACAGTCGTAGTCTGATGTGTTTGTTGAAATTATGTGACAAATAACACAGTAAAACTATAAACTCCCGAAAATTAAAAGTAACCTACATTGTGAGCAAATTATACAAGAAAAACGTTTCCTATCCTTGTGGGGACACCAGTACCCACAAGGCCTGTGAAATCAGGTGGCCTCGGGTCCCCACAAGGTCCATTAGATTCATGAAAATTTGCACATACACTCCATACACACGATTGATTCTGCACAGACGCTGTGGGGACCGATGTGTAAATAAGTTTGAAAATGCTACCCTGTTGGTACTTGAGAATAAAAGAGAGGAAATACTTTTAGTCTCTGTCGATTTTTGCAGTTTTTGTCGTTTATGATATTTTTCATTAAAAAAATCGTAAATACTTGTCCTGGAGAGAATAAATCACTGGAAAAGGGAAACAGATGTTACATGAAATAGGAGACATCTGACGGTGAATGTAATTAAATGACTGACAAATAAAGTTAGCAAAATAAGTATACTAACGAGTGTTGTGCTATTTTGGGAAGAAATGCAAACTTCTGTGTTTTAACATCAAGACAAAAAGTAAAAAGCTACATAGCACGCGTATTACAAATAATAATGATGATAATAATAATACTAATAATAATAATACCATAAAATATGATGTGGAAATCTTGCAGAGGGATATAGGACTTGAAATTGATTCAATAAAGTTCCGAGTTCGATTATTTTCTTCCAGTGTCCCTTCATCAATTTTATCTAATCGTCACGATTAACCAAAAAGCCAGAAAGATACGATGCAAAATGTGATATATGCAAAGTATCTTTCATTGTTCTCACAAACTATTTGTGTTTAATTTATATACATTTCGAATCATGCTTTGCTTTAAGTTAAATGTTAATTTTTATCTAAATTTAATTAATCATTACAATGCTGACCAAGGCATGAAACAAGGCTCAA
Source organism: Lepisma saccharinum (assembly GCF_977018435.1). Taxonomy (NCBI): domain Eukaryota; kingdom Metazoa; phylum Arthropoda; class Insecta; order Zygentoma; family Lepismatidae; genus Lepisma; species Lepisma saccharinum. The sequence continues at coordinate 25,167,054 of NC_139235.1, forward strand.
CGGTGTTAATAAATTAAATTAGTTAATAATTTAAAAAGTGCTTTTACAAGGAATATAACTTCTGATGGAAAATCTAGTAGTGTCCCTACAACGTTGTTATCTTCCATTGAAGAAATATATAGTGCGCTCAAGGGTAGAAATGTTCCAAGCGGAAGCGGGAGGGGTGTATCATGGACAAAGTCAATATATTTTTCAAGGAAGCCAAAATGTAACTTTACACGCCATGAAAATACTAACAGTAACTGTTATTATTATTATTGATTTATGTACATTTCTAATTTATGATAATATATTATTCTTTTATGCATTATTTACATCTCACAAATTCAATCAATTTACTTTATGTGCTCGGATGCTTTGAAATAAGGAAGTCATGGCTTCAATTCGCGATAGAAATTCGATATACGTTTAAGAAACTTTTCGCTCCACAAGCTTACCTTTTGTTGTTGAAGTGTATTATGTGCTCACAAGGTATATTACTGCCGATCCAAAGCGAGTACTGTCCCCACAAGGATGATATCTTCTGTTGAAGAAGTGTTTGATGTTCTCACAAGGTATATTACTTCTGATGCAAAGTGGGTAGTGTCCCCACAAGGTTGTTATCCTCTGTTGAAGAAGTGTATGATGTCCTCACAAGGCTTATTACTTCCGATACAAAGCGAGTAGCGTCCCCACAAGGTTACTATCTTCTGTTGAAGAAATGTATGATGTCCTCACAAGGTTTATTACTTCTGATGCAATGTGAGTAGTGTCCCCACAAGGTTACTATCTTCTGTTGAAGAAGTGTATGATGTCCTCACAAGGTTTATTACTTCTGATGCAAAGTGAGTAGTGTCCCCACAAGATTACCATATTCTGTTGAAGAAGTGTATGATGTCCTCACAAGGCTTATTACTTCTGATGCAAAGTGAGTAGTGTCCCCACAAGGTTACTATATTCTGTTGAAGAAGTGTATGATGTCCTCACAAGGCTTATTACTTCTGATGCAAAGTGAGTAGTGTCCCCACAAGGTTACTATCTTCTGTTGAAGAAGTGTATGATGTCCTCACAAGGCTTATTACTTCTGATGCAAAGTGAGTAGTGTCCCCACAAGGTTACTATCTTCTGAGGAAGATGTGTATGATGTCCCCACAAGGTTTATTACTTCTGATGCAAAGTGAGTAGTGTCCCCACAATGTTACCATATTCTGTTGAAGAAGTGTATGATGTCCCCACAAGGTTTATTACTTCTGATGCAAAGTGAGTAGTGTCCCCACAAGGCTACTATATTCTGTTGATGAAGTGTATGATGTCCTCACAAGGCTTATTACTTCTGGTGCACAAGTGAGTAGTGTACCCACAAGGTTACTATATTCTGTTGAATAAGTGTATGATGTCCTCAGAAGGCTTATTACTTCTAGTGCACAAGTGATTAGCGCCCTCACAATGTTGTTATCTTATGTTGAGGAAGTGTATGATGTCCTCAAAAAGTACAGGGGGGCTTAAAAATTTTCGAAGGAAGGAGGGGTGACATAACACATGGGTAAAATCAATATTCCAGTCAAGGAAGCTACAAGTTAGATAAAACTAAATTAATGCTTACTGGAAGAAAGCAATGTTTCGTTTCTTTTCCTTATGACTCAGGCCTCCCCGATGGCGCAGTGGTAGCGTCGTCGCCTTGTATTCAAGGGGTGCTGGGTTCGATACCCGGTGGAGGCACATAGTGGTTCGGATCCTACTTTAAACTGTAGGTCCAGTCCAAATTTGCTTTACTTTGCATAAAGTGGACTTAAAACACCAACTCAATCAACACTATGTCAGTGTTATATCTAAGGAGAAGGCAACTGTGAAGTCATTATGGCGGGGAAACAAATATGTTTTGTTTTTTATCGCTTTGGAAGATTCCTTCCACTGCAACTGCTTACTCATGATATCCGATTAACTGTAAACATGTTGAAGGGAAAGAACGGCGCCACATATCATGGAGGAAGAAGAAGGAAGTGCACACACAGTGAATGATCCAGTGGGTAAAGCAGGCAGGTCATAATGATTTTTTTATTTTAATGCAAGTGTCATTTTTCTCTTCGGTGGGTCCTTTCGGCGGTACGAACGTTCAAAAGAGTCCGTTTTTATTACATTGCTCTCTGTGGTAAAACCACGCGTCCTAGGGGTGCAAGGAACACATATTGAGACCAAAGCAACGTCATCAAAACACGAAGCCTTCGGTTGGCAGAACCGACATTTCAACTGATTCAAGTACTGATCGGTGGTATATCGCGATATTGAGGAACTATCGTCCAGGCGATATTAACTAGACGATATATCGTCACGATATTTTTGCGATATATATTGTAGAGAGCGAGACGATATATCACCCATATCACGATACGGAAATAATATCGTATCGTCTGCGACGATATTTTCTTGATATATCTCGATATCAAAATTCCGATATTGTACATCCCTAGATTCAAGTCCAATTTATGCACAGATGTTAATCAGCTCGCCTCTGCATCGGATACGATATTTGTTTATTAAAGTTTACGTATTCTGGTTATTTCACGTCAGGAACATTGTGATTGAACAAACACAATGACTAGGATTCGAACCTGGGACCTCTGACATACTACCAGTCGCAACGGAAAGCAGACTTCAGTTTGCGGGATCCAGAAGTCCTGTCCCGGGAAACTTCGGGAAATGATTTCCTTACTTTCTGGATTTCCGATAGGTCAGGAATTTAAAATGATCGCGAAATAAGAATTCTGGATATACTTAATTATGGGAAGGGAAATCTTCTAGAAATGGCATCAAAATACCGAAAATAATTTCTTTGGGGACAAAATGTGCATGGAACTCAATAATTTCAGGAGTGTTAGGAAATTCTGAACATTACCCATCCATAAAAGTTTCTGAACTAGTCTGGAAATACGTGAAATTTTCTGTCCTGAAGATCGGGATAGTTTTATAAACCGTATCGATCCCGTCCCGGACCCATAAACTCCGATCACTCACACCCATAAAGTAAAAAAAAAAACAGTTTTTTAAGTCCACTTTATGCACAGTAAGGCCAATCGGGACTGGACCTACAGTTTAAAGTAGGATCCGAACTACTATGTGCCTCCACCGGGTATCGAACCCAGCACCCCTTGAATACAAGGCGACGACGCTACCACTGCGGCATCGGGGAGGTCTGAGGCATTAGGAAAAGAACCGAAACATTGCTTTCTTCCAGTAAGCATTAATTTTGTTTTATCTAACTTGTAGACCTATTTCATCTGATGATTTTTGGTCTTTCCTTTAATTTATAGTGAACGAAAATATTATCTAAATAATTTGAAAAATGTAAATAGTTAGGTGGTCTTCTGTGGCAGAGAAGTAAGTGTAGCGCCAGAATTCCTGGATTCGAATCTTTGTCAAGGCATAATGCGTTTTTGTCTTTCCATCTATTTCACAATTTTATCCTTGTCGTCGCGATTAGCTAAATTAGCAGAAAAGCGACGTAAAAATACAGACGGAATTAGTTTGATATTTTCTCAAACAGCACATTTGCAAGAGTCATTCAGGGTTGACCGACCAAGACTACAACTCCTACAAGGACAAAACTACGTGAGTTTTTAAAGGAATTTCCCTGAGCATACAGGCATAACTGCTATCAATGTGTCAGTTCCGTGAGTTATTTGGCGTTGAAGAAAAAAGACTGCTGTCATAGCCACCTCAAGATATCTATCCGAATGAAGATATTGTCTTTTTGTATCTTTCCTGCAGTAGTGAGATTCTACTCTTGGGGCCGGACCCTGTGGTCGAGTGGTCGGCCCCCGTGGCGGAGTGGTTAGCACATCGCGCTACGACGCCGGGGGTCCCGGGTTCGAATCCTGGCTCGGACATGAATGTTTGTGATTGTCTGTCCTGCAAAGTCCTGAAATTGAAATATGAATGAAATAATATGAGTGAATGAAGTGTGATGGGGTAAGCTTCCGCATAGGGGCTTTCCTTTAAAAAACAACAATAAAAAAAAGTGGTTTGCACATCGCGCTGCGACGCCAAGGGTACCGGGTTCGAATTCCGCTCGGGCTTGGTTGTTTGTGAATGTCCATTCATCAATTTCATCACTCATCCTCATCTTCGCAAATTAGCCAAGAGGCACAAATCGCGAAGTAAAATAAACTAAATCAATCAATCAATCAATCAATCGACTCTTGGGAATCTCTTTATGAGTTTTACATCATATTCTCTATTATTTTGTCCCTTTCCAGTAGGCTCTGAAGTTTTCCTCCTCTTCTCTCTTTCTCAATGACATCTTCTTTTGGCTAGAGCACTTCGCATTGTTTTCTCTGATATTAAAAAAGGGTTTAGAAACATGGTTTTACACACTGGTACTACTTCTCTTTCCTTCTATGGTAAAAAGTAATGATTTGTTTTTATTCTTCGAGATTCTTCATTTTGCGTAGTTTTGTGTTTACCGTCACAGAAACCTTTACATATGTGTTGAATTCTCGTTGAAGCTGAAGGTCGTCACTTGCATAAAAGTCCTTAAAAAATTCATGTCTTTCCGCATCTGTGATTTTAAAGCATTATTTACCAAACTTTTCACATTTTCCATCACATTTTTCTTTCAGATTTCTCCCTGGAACTAACTTTTTTGTGCATGGACTAACGTATGATTCACCTTTGTTACATAAATCTTACATAAATTTATATAATATTTCGTAAATCGTATATATTGTTTCCCGATATAAGCTTACGCCAGTACGCGCCTTCATTTCTTAGCAGCCACTGAAGAAACTTCGCAGATATCTTTATGCAGAAAATTTCAAGGTACACCAATTGCAGGGTGCTTAAATCTCCGGAACCAGTGGGAATTCAGCCACGAAATTTTGACAGGTAACAGAGGAGGTAGTCATAAATCAAAAACGCAATTTTGCGAGTTAAGCCACTTCGCCCCGTCACCGACGATATATGCAACATGGAGCGATGTGGACACTAAATTGTGTGCATATTCAAAGTTTATTTAATACATATTATATACAACTTATATTATTTAAATCCATTAGGCAACAGTAGTATTGATGTACGCTAACGTCGGTCGCTGCGTGGGTGGTCTTTAATTTGCACGTACTTATAACTAATTTGCACGGGTTTTAATTAATTCGCACGTACTTAGAATTTATTTGCAAGTACTTAGAATACTTTACATTTATGTATTTGCATGTTTATAACTTTTTATGAATATATAATTATTTATTTTATGAAAAATATGTATATAGAAGGTAATTAGAGGTACTAAACGCTATGCATATGGTTTTATATTCATTACTGCAAAGTATGTAATGTATAAATCGATAATAATTAATGTTTATAATATTGAAAATAAGTTTTTATGGTTTATGAACCGCTATGAGAGGTGTTAATGGTACGAAAGAAGACGGTCCCGGTACTCGAACCCGCGATATGTAACGGTAATATTTATTGTGTACTATGTAATAATGTTATATCGCATGTAATATATTGAGCGGAGACGAACTATGCATAACGTGTGAGCTGAGTCTGATGCCAGACAGACAAGGGTGAACTTCGCGCAGGTAGAGGAGAAAGGAATTTGGGGAGTGTGCGTTCAAGGTCAAATGACGTCAGAACGTCAGAACAAAGGATGAACCCGATTGACCAATCAGAACCGGTTTTTCCAAGGTTAACCAGTACGCAAGAACAGGAGAAAGGTATGCAATGCCGTAGGGCATGGGAAGGGTTTGAACCAGACAACAAAGGATGTCTGGAAATGCACAGCAATGGTCAAATCTCTGAAGCTATTCGTCGCTTGTAGAACCGGTTTCCGCCGCCAATTAATATTCCGCTCAGGGTTGCCTCCAAGGCACAGGCCGCTTTAGCGCAGGGTTTTTTTATCTGTACTATGAAGAAGGGAGAGCTATTAGGGACGGGACCTACAGTTTTCACCATTTGCTTTTATCACGGGGTAACGAATCTAGGACCCTTTGATTATTGATTTAGGTAGTAAATGTATGTTACTGTGTGCTATTTAACTTAATTTTGAGTTTATTTTTTACCAAACTTTGACTTTATGTCAAATTTTTTACAAGTTTTCATGTAGTTTTACAAAAATAACACTATTTGTACTATTCAGGTAACATTTTTTATTAAATTTTGGACTAACAAAGACATTTTTTCAACTTTTTAACTTATTATATTACAACTTTATACCTATTTTTACCAAAATAACACTATTTTTACTATTCAGGCAACACTTTTATTAAATTTTGGACTCACAAAGACATTTTTTCAACGTTTAACTTATTATTTTACAACTTCATATTAATTTTTTACCAAAATAACACTATTTGTACTATTCAAGCAACATTTTTTATTAAATTTTGGACTCACAAAGACATTTTTTTCTACGTTTAACTTATTATTTTACAACTTTATATTAATTTTTTACCAAAATAACACTATTTGTACTATTCAAGCAACATTTTTTATTAAATTTTGGACTCACAAAGACATTTTTTTCTACGTTTAACTTATTATTTTACAACTTTATATTAATTTTTTACCAAAATAACACTATTTGTACTATTCAAGCAACATTTTTTATTAAATTTTGGACTCACAAAGACATTTTTTTCTACGTTTAACTTATTATTTTACAACTTTATATTAATTTTTTACCAAAATAACACTATTTGTACTAATCAGGCAACATTTTTTATTAAATTTTGAACTCACAAAGATATTTTTTCAACTTTTAACTTATTATTTTACAACTTTATGTTAATTATTACCAAAATAACACAATTCTATCTGTTCAGGAAAGACTTTTAGTTATATTTTCGACACACAGAGTGTGTGATCTCAATTTCTATCTGTTTATTTCACAAGTTTAGCCTTATTATTACCAAATAACACAATTCTATCTGTTCAGGAAAGACTTTTAGTTACATTTTCGACACACAAAGTGTGTGTTCTCAACTTCTATCTGTTTATTTCACAAGTTTAGGCTTATTATTACCAAAATAATACAATTCAATCTGTTCAGGAAATACTTTTAGTCGCATTTTCGACACACAGAGTGTGTGATCTCAACTTCTATCTGTTTATTTCACACGTTTAGGCTTATTATTACTCAAATAACACAATTCTATCTGTTGCGGAAAGATTTTTAGTTACATTTTCGACACACAAAGTGTGTGTTCTCAACTTTTATTTGTTTATTTTACAAGTTTAGCCTAATATTTACTCAAATGACACTATTTGTATTATTCAGGCACCATTTTTATTACATTTTGGACTATCAAAGACACACACACAGAAAGAGAGAGAGAGAGAGAGAGAGAGAGAGAGAGAGAGATATTTTTTCCAAGTTTACAGGATTATTCTCTAGTTTACTCAAATAACACAATTTAGATGTGTTTTGAATTATATTTTGGATGCAAAAGTATGTTTTGACAAGTTCTACCCTTTTATTTTAAGGTTTAGGCTTATTATTACTCAAATAACACAATTTAATCCAGTCAGGAAGGATTTGTTATTATATTTTGGATGCACAAAGAGAGGTTTTCAACTTTTTTTACTGATTTTTTGCAGGGTATGTATTAATTTTTATTTATTTTGTTTTGTATCATATATACATTTACAAATTTTTAACTTAGAGTTTAGTATTTATTTAATTTTTTTCAAAAACACTAAAAAAAGTACTTTTAGCTAAAATGTAAGCCACAGAATATATTATTATTATTATTATTATTATTATTATTATTATTATTATTATTATTATTAGGGTTTACTGATTTCCACTATGCTATTTTTGGTTCTGTATTTCTATATGTAATTATTTAGGGCAGGTTACGCCTGCCACGTAGGAAAGTTTGTTTATTTTAGAGTTTGCTGAGTATTTTGTTACTGCTATACTAGGTAAAAGTTTTCTAAATATACCAGATAGAGCTCTATATACTTTTGTTTTTGCTATTTTGGAGATGATGCGATCAGCACCACTCTCCATCTGCTTTTTATTTTTTGTACCCAATATTATTTTGAGGCTTAGTGAATTCTAGAGCCTATTTATGCAGGAGAGAGGACTTGAAAATTTTGATCTCAGACAACCCACAACTATTTGTCAGAGTATTTTAAAGGATATTTTATACTTATTATGTGCCACTAGAATATCAAAGCTTGCTTAATTTTTATGTCTGTAACGCATTTATTGTATTTCTAGCTAAGGCTTACTGGATAAAGTACACGAAATGTTTAACATTTCAACTATTTGCTTTTATACGAGGGCAATTTTTTAGTGTAACGAAAATTATGATGTGTCTATGAGGTCTGAAACCCCTTTACCGAGGGTCCATATTTGGACGCTTACTAATATTGTTTTTTCCCCTTACATATAACAATTTAACAATATAATTACAATACGAAGTTAACAGACGGCTTAGGGGCCTAGGTCCACTTTCCAAACTTTTTTACTATTCTAGAAGAATTATTTAGCTTTATAGCCTTTTTCAAGGTATTTTTGAAGTATTACTGGCTTCTTTGGGTGCATCAACACTTGGGTTATTTCCATTTGGTTTATTATACGAGGTTTATTTTTTACTCTAAGATCAATATATGTCTCCGAGGACTAAAATACATTTATTGAAGCTAAAAGCTTAGGCTGTAACTAGGGACTTAGCATGTATATCGACAATTTATAGGACAACACGAATCTTACAAAGGATTATAGTTGACGTAGGACCACACGCCAGAGCTTTGTTAATCTGCAAGAAGCAGTTGTAACTAATGCTATGAGGATATAATGTTAATTTTTCATTGTTTCACAAGGAGGCTATTTTTTACACAACCAATATTTGCTTTTTCAAGTAACTACATGTACCAGAAGCACACATGCCAACACTAACTAGATTTTGATTTATACTATCTCAGGTGCTAAATGTATCAAGAACACTGATTGTACATATTTTTGAGAATCCAACTATATCAGGATTTTTCTATGTAAGTATATTTTTATTGACTGGCTTATTTAACAGATCAAACAGAAAGACGGCAAAATTCACTAAATGTAGGTGATTGCATGAAAATAACTAGATCAAGGGGTGACCAACAGTGAGCTGAATGTATATATAGAGGGTTGCGCTCTATTATTCTCACCTTCGCTGGATTGGCGAAGGAACGCACTTGTGGGCGGTAGAACCTGAACCGGCTCCATCATGGCATCGGAGACTCGAAGCAGATGTTTTGGAGGATGAACCCAAGTAGGGTCATAGGCGCTACGACCAATTTGGTCATTGCTTTTTATATGAGGAACCAATTTGGCCCACTCCCAAAATTAACTTAGATTGCTTATAACTTATGAAATTTGAAGTCTGCACAAGATCCGATGACAAAATCTAAAATTGTAACAACCCTGCCAGGGACTTGAACCCTGGACAGATAGGTTAAAAGCCTAGCGCTATACAAACTAAGCTACCTGCATTTTTAAAAAGTTAGTTATGTTAAGAAATATATTGAAACACCTGAGAACACTCTTGGTCTGGTTCGACAGAGAAGGAGACAACATTTCCAAATTTTTACAGACTGGGTGTATTTTTCCACTATAGAGGCCTTCACTATATGTAATTCGAAACGCTAAAGTTCAGCTAGCTTCCAAAAATGAGGTAAAGATTGTGTTTGGCGAGATTAACAAGTTACAATTATATCCAGTTACGGACAAATAAAGCTAAAAGTCTCAGATTTGCTGTACTAGCCAAGTTTTAGTAACATTTTCTTCACTTTAGTACAAATATCAAAGAAATAGGTATATTTTATTTATAATTTGACAAAATGTACTAGTATTTAATTCACAAAGTTAGGTAAAAAACAGTATTTTTTAAAAATATTGTTACTGCCTTCAAATTTTATGTTATTTAGCCACTAACAACTGGTTTACACTGCTTGGCATCCTTTAAATAGAAAAAGAAGGAATTATTTGTTTAGTATTTTTACTACTTTATATTTATTTAAGAAAACAATTCTACACTTTAACTTAATTTTAACAAATTGTTACTAATTTATATATCAAAGTTATGTTATTTAGAGTGCATAAAGGCGTATAAAGTTAATATTTGTACTTATCAGTTCAACTAACAATTATATTTTACACACAAAAGATACAGTTAAATTACTTGAATCAGAGAATAATATTTTACAGTAATTGATTCATTCAGCACTAGTCAGTACTTTTATGCATCAGAAAGTTTTCTTAATTTTCTATTACTCATGCTATTTTGGGCTATTCTTAAAATGTATTTCTAGGGCAAACTTATAATGCAAAGTTGACAGTTTTCGCACAATGCATTGTACATTTGTTATATTCTCTACGTACAATCCAAATATTATGCTTATTTAATGTATAACTAACTAACTCTCTACCCTTCTTAAACCCGAAGTTTCATGGCTGCAGCAACACATGCCTTTCATCTGTCCCTGTCCTGAGCAAGATCTATATACTCCTTTCCTTCCCCACCAGTTTCCTTTAGGTCCATCTCTACATTATCCCTCCATCTTTGTTTTGGTCTTTCTATTGGTCTTTTACCATCAGGTTTCCAAACAAGAATCCTGTATACTCTTCTTTCCTCTCCCATTCGTACCACATGATCTACACACCTACGTCTTTTTGATTTAATCATTCTAATAATATCTGGATATGAATACAAATTATGTACTTCTAAATTATGTAACCTTCTCCACTCATTTGTCTCCTCATCTGTTTTAGGCCCAAATATTTTCCTAAGGATCTTATTTTCAAATAGTCTCAATTTATGTTCCTTTTTCAATCTAAGGGACCAGGTTTATTTACTGTATTTAACTTTAATTTTTTGTAATTAACAAAAATTAAAAGCTTATACTGTAGTTATTATATCTTTTTCTATCAGCTTATTTTGAAATTAATATTATTAGTTATAGTCTATGATTTATAACTATATTGCTTTTTTATCAATTTATCTAAGAGTACACGCAGACAAACACATGTGTACACACGTTTATGTAAATAGATATGCCTTTTTTCAATATTTTAGTATGAAGATTGCACTTTAGCTATTTAAGCAAGGGTAGGAAAGGTAGGATTTCTGAGAATTTGTTGCAGGATTTTGTTGTCCAAGTATAGATGAGAACTGAGCTGGGAGACTGTTTTGAACATTTTCATGATAGTTTGCATGTGAACTGTATGCAAATTGAGCACTATTGACTGTGCATGCTTCTAAGTTTTGCTGTTATTTTACATCAAGTCTGTGAGACTGTAGTCAGTTTTCCCTTTTCAAGTAGATTTTATTGATTGTATTTGTATATGTTTTGGGGACTTAGCAGTTTTATGTTATGAGGCAGTTTGTTGTAGAATATTTTTACCGGATTGTTTTGAGATATTGAGTGTCTGCTGTTTTACTTGTAATTATTTTCCTTTTTGTGTTGTGTATTTGACTATATTTTGTCCAAGTTTGTAGTATTTAGAATAATTGTTATTGACTTGTAGATGTAGGGAGTAATAATCCTTTGCAAGATGCTCTATACTTTAGTCTGAACATTATTCTTAGTGTTCGCTTTTGAAGCCTTAGTATTCTGGTAGTATTATTAATGTAGAGGTAAATTAGGCTGAAATGTAGGCATTTTTCTGATACATTATACTCACTTAGTTGTTTCAGCAGGTAGAAGTTGCATGATGGTTTACTGCTGATGATGTTAATTTGCTCTTCTTATGTACTACGTATGATGTAGCTTACTTGAGTAATTGGAATTTTCTACTGAAAAAAGGATTGCTTGTCTATTTTATTTCTATGTTGTTGAGTTTGTCCATAAGCAAGCCATGTTTTTACTCTATCCTATGCCTTGGAAGAATCTAGATATATTGTGTTGGCAGTTTTATGTTTCTCTAAGGTTTCAGCTATGTAGTTTTTTAAACTGTGCTATGGGTGTGACTATTGATTTCTCTTTCTGGATGCCATGTTGGTTTCTGTGTATTCCTCTTGCTGCTTGTATTTGACTTAGGTTGTTTGCTTTTTTCTTAGATCTTTATTTGTTTATTTGTTCAGTATTTTTTATTTTTTTGAATTTTAATTATTTTAATTTTACATTAACTAACATATTTTACTTTAACAACAAAATAATTTACTCTAGTAAAAAAAACTTCTACTAACAAAAATGTACTATTATAACTTTTAATTTTAGAAAATTGTATTTTTTAAACTTTAACTTTGAAAAATTGATGTTTAATTACTTTAATTTTACATTAACTAACAAATTTTACATTAACAACAAAATAATTTGCCCTAGTATAAAAACTTCTACTAACAAAAATATACTATTAAAACTTTTGATTTTAGAAAATTGTATTTTTAAAATTTTAACTTTGAAAAATTGAATTTTAACACACTTTGACTTTAACAATGTACTTTGATTTTTTTATGTAAAAGAATATTAAAAAATAAAAAATACTGAACAAATAAACAAATAAAGATCTAAGAAAAAAGCAAACAACCTAAGTCAAATTCAAGCAGCAAGAGGAATACACAGAAACCAACATGGCATCCAGAAAGAGAAATCAATAGTCACACCCATAGCACAGTTTAAAAAACTACATAGCTGAAACCTTAGAGAAACATAAAACTGCCAACACAATATATCTAGATTCTTCCAAGGCATAGGATAGAGTAAAAACATGGCTTGCTTATGGACAAACTCAACAACATAGAAATAAAATAGACAAGCAATCCTTTTTTCAGTAGAAAATTCCAATTACTCAAGTAAGCTACATCATACGTAGTACATAAGAAGAGCAAATTAACATCATCAGCAGTAAACCATCATGCAACTTCTACCTGCTGAAACAACTAAGTGAGTATAATGTATCAGAAAAATGCCTACATTTCAGCCTAATTTACCTCTACATTAATAATACTACCAGAATACTAAGGCTTCAAAAGCGAACACTAAGAATAATGTTCAGACTAAAGTATAGAGCATCTTGCAAAGGATTATTACTCCCTACATCTACAAGTCAATAACAATTATTCTAAATACTACAAACTTGGACAAAATATAGTCAAATACACAACACAAAAAGGAAAATAATTACAAGTAAAACAGCAGACACTCAATATCTCAAAACAATCCGGTAAAAATATTCTACAACAAACTGCCTCATAACATAAAACTGCTAAGTCCCCAAAACATATACAAATACAATCAATAAAATCTACTTGAAAAGGGAAAACTGACTACAGTCTCACAGACTTGATGTAAAATAACAGCAAAACTTAGAAGCATGCACAGTCAATAGTGCTCAATTTGCATACAGTTCACATGCAAACTATCATGAAAATGTTCAAAACAGTCTCCCAGCTCAGTTCTCATCTATACTTGGACAACAAAATCCTGCAACAAATTCTCAGAAATCCTACCTTTCCTACCCTTGCTTAAATAGCTAAAGTGCAATCTTCATACTAAAATATTGAAAAAAGGCATATCTATTTACATAAACGTGTGTACACATGTGTTTGTCTGCGTGTACTCTTAGATAAATTGATAAAAAAGCAATATAGTTATAAATCATAGACTATAACTAATAATATTAATTTCAAAATAAGCTGATAGAAAAAGATATAATAACTACAGTATAAGCTTTTAATTTTTGTTAATTACAAAAAATTAAAGTTAAATACAGTAAATAAACCTGGTCCCTTAGATTGAAAAAGGAACATAAATTGAGACTATTTGAAAATAAGATCCTTAGGAAAATATTTGGGCCTAAAACAGATGAGGAGACAAATGAGTGGAGAAGGTTACATAATTTAGAAGTACATAATTTGTATTCATATCCAGATATTATTAGAATGATTAAATCAAAAAGACGTAGGTGTGTAGATCATGTGGTACGAATGGGAGAGGAAAGAAGAGTATACAGGATTCTTGTTTGGAAACCTGATGGTAAAAGACCAATAGAAAGACCAAAACAAAGATGGAGGGATAATGTAGAGATGGACCTAAAGGAAACTGGTGGGGAAGGAAAGGAGTATATAGATCTTGCTCAGGACAGGGACAGATGAAAGGCATGTGTTGCTGCAGCCATGAAACTTCGGGTTTAAGAAGGGTAGAGAGTTAGTTAGTTATACATTAAATAAGCATAATATTTGGATTGTACGTAGAGAATATAACAAATGTACAATGCATTGTGCGAAAACTGTCAACTTTGCATTATAAGTTTGCCCTAGAAATACATTTTAAGAATAGCCCAAAATAGCATGAGTAATAGAAAATTAAGAAAACTTTCTGATGCATAAAAGTACTGACTAGTGCTGAATGAATCAATTACTGTAAAATATTATTCTCTGATTCAAGTAATTTAACTGTATCTTTTGTGTGTAAAATATAATTGTTAGTTGAACTGATAAGTACAAATATTAACTTTATACGCCTTTATGCACTCTAAATAACATAACTTTGATATATAAATTAGTAACAATTTGTTAAAATTAAGTTAAAGTGTAGAATTGTTTTCTTAAATAAATATAAAGTAGTAAAAATACTAAACAAATAATTCCTTCTTTTTCTATTTAAAGGATGCCAAGCAGTGTAAACCAGTTGTTAGTGGCTAAATAACATAAAATTTGAAGGCAGTAACAATATTTTTAAAAAATACTGTTTTTTACCTAACTTTGTGAATTAAATACTAGTACATTTTGTCAAATTATAAATAAAATATACCTATTTCTTTGATATTTGTACTAAAGTGAAGAAAATGTTACTAAAACTTGGCTAGTACAGCAAATCTGAGACTTTTAGCTTTATTTGTCCGTAACTGGATATAATTGTAACTTGTTAATCTCGCCAAACACAATCTTTACCTCATTTTTGGAAGCTAGCTGAACTTTAGCGTTTCGAATTACATATAGTGAAGGCCTCTATAGTGGAAAAATACACCCAGTCTGTAAAAATTTGGAAATGTTGTCTCCTTCTCTGTCGAACCAGACCAAGAGTGTTCTCAGGTGTTTCAATATATTTCTTAACATAACTAACTTTTTAAAAATGCAGGTAGCTTAGTTTGTATAGCGCTAGGCTTTTAACCTATCTGTCCAGGGTTCAAGTCCCTGGCAGGGTTGTTACAATTTTAGATTTTGTCATCGGATCTTGTGCAGACTTCAAATTTCATAAGTTATAAGCAATCTAAGTTAATTTTGGGAGTGGGCCAAATTGGTTCCTCATATAAAAAGCAATGACCAAATTGGTCGTAGCGCCTATGACCCTACTTGGGTTCATCCTCCAAAACATCTGCTTCGAGTCTCCGATGCCATGATGGAGCCGGTTCAGGTTCTACCGCCCACAAGTGCGTTCCTTCGCCAATCCAGCGAAGGTGAGAATAATAGAGCGCAACCCTCTATATATACATTCAGCTCACTGTTGGTCACCCCTTGATCTAGTTATTTTCATGCAATCACCTACATTTAGTGAATTTTGCCGTCTTTCTGTTTGATCTGTTAAATAAGCCAGTCAATAAAAATATACTTACATAGAAAAATCCTGATATAGTTGGATTCTCAAAAATATGTACAATCAGTGTTCTTGATACATTTAGCACCTGAGATAGTATAAATCAAAATCTAGTTAGTGTTGGCATGTGTGCTTCTGGTACATGTAGTTACTTGAAAAAGCAAATATTGGTTGTGTAAAAAATAGCCTCCTTGTGAAACAATGAAAAATTAACATTATATCCTCATAGCATTAGTTGCAACTGCTTCTTGCAGATTAACAAAGCTCTGGCGTGTGGTCCTACGTCAACTATAATCCTTTGTAAGATTCGTGTTGTCCTATAAATTGTCGATATTCATGCTAAGTCCCTAGTTACAGCCTAAGCTTTTAGCTTCAATAAATGTATGTTAGTCCTCGGAGACATATATTGATCTTAGAGTAAAAAATAAACCTCGTATAATAAACCAAATGGAAATAACCCAAGTGTTGATGCACCCAAAGAAGCCAGTAATACTTCAAAAATACCTTGAAAAAGGCTATAAAGCTAAATAATTCTTCTAGAATAGTAAAAAAGTTTGGAAAGTGGACCTAGGCCCCTAAGCCGTCTGTTAACTTCGTATTGTAATTATATTGTTAAATTGTTATATGTAAGGGGAAAAAACAATATTAGTAAGCGTCCAAATATGGACCCTCGGTAAAGGGGTTTCAGACCTCATAGACACATCATAATTTTCGTTACACTAAAAAATTGCCCTCGTATAAAAGCAAATAGTTGAAATGTTAAACATTTCGTGTACTTTATCCAGTAAGCCTTAGCTAGAAATACAATAAATGCGTTACAGACATAAAAATTAAGCAAGCTTTGATATTCTAGTGGCACATAATAAGTATAAAATATCCTTTAAAATACTCTGACAAATAGTTGTGGGTTGTCTGAGATCAAAATTTTCAAGTCCTTTATGTTTCAAGTATTTTATGTTTCTCTAAGGTTTCAGCTATGTAGTTTTTTAAACTGTGCTATGGGTGTGACTATTGATTTCTCTTTCTGGATGCCATGTTGGTTTCTGTGTATTCCTCTTGCTGCTTGTATTTGACTTAGGTTGTTTGCTTTTTTCTTAGATCTTTATTTGTTTATTTGTTCAGTATTTTTTATTTTTTTGAATTTTAATTATTTTAATTTTACATTAACTAACATATTTTACTTTAACAACAAAATAATTTACTCTAGTAAAAAAAACTTCTACTAACAAAAATGTACTATTATAACTTTTAATTTTAGAAAATTGTATTTTTTAAACTTTAACTTTGAAAAATTGATGTTTAATTACTTTAATTTTACATTAACTAACAAATTTTACATTAACAACAAAATAATTTGCCCTAGTATAAAAACTTCTACTAACAAAAATATACTATTAAAACTTTTGATTTTAGAAAATTGTATTTTTAAAATTTTAACTTTGAAAAATTGAATTTTAACACACTTTGACTTTAACAATGTACTTTGATTTTTTTATGTAAAAGAATATTAAAAAATAAAAAATACTGAACAAATAAACAAATAAAGATCTAAGAAAAAAGCAAACAACCTAAGTCAAATTCAAGCAGCAAGAGGAATACACAGAAACCAACATGGCATCCAGAAAGAGAAATCAATAGTCACACCCATAGCACAGTTTAAAAAACTACATAGCTGAAACCTTAGAGAAACATAAAACTGCCAACACAATATATCTAGATTCTTCCAAGGCATAGGATAGAGTAAAAACATGGCTTGCTTATGGACAAACTCAACAACATAGAAATAAAATAGACAAGCAATCCTTTTTTCAGTAGAAAATTCCAATTACTCAAGTAAGCTATATCATACGTAGTACATAAGAAGAGCAAATTAACATCATCAGCAGTAAACCATCATGCAACTTCTACCTGCTGAAACAACTAAGTGAGTATAATGTATCAGAAAAATGCCTACGTTTCAGCCTAATTTACCTCTACATTAATAATACTACCAGAATACTAAGGCTTCAAAAGCGAACACTAAGAATAATGTTCAGACTAAAGTATAGAGCATCTTGCAAAGGATTATTACTCCCTACATCTACAAATCAATAACAATTATTCTAAATACTACAAACTTGGACAAAATATAGTCAAATACACAACACAAAAAGGAAAATAATTACAAGTAAAACAGCAGACACTCAATATCTCAAAACAATCCGGTAAAAATATTCTACAACAAACTGCCTCATAACATAAAACTGCTAAGTCCCCAAAACATATACAAATACAATCAATAAAATCTACTTGAAAAGGGAAAACTGACTACAGTCTCACAGACTTGATGTAAAATAACAGCAAAACTTAGAAGCATGCACAGTCAATAGTGCTCAATTTGCATACAGTTCACATGCAAACTATCATGAAAATGTTCAAAACAGTCTCCCAGCTCAGTTCTCATCTATACTTGGACAACAAAATCCTGCAACAAATTCTCAGAAATCCTACCTTTCCTACCCTTGCTTAAATAGCTAAAGTGCAATCTTCATACTAAAATATTGAAAAAAGGCATATCTATTTACATAAACGTGTGTACACATGTGTTTGTCTGCGTGTACTCTTAGATAAATTGATAAAAAAGCAATATAGTTATAAATCATAGACTATAACTAATAATATTAAATTCAAAATAAGCTGATAGAAAAAGATATAATAACTACAGTATAAGCTTTTAATTTTTGTTAATTACAAAAAATTAAAGTTAAATACAGTAAATAAACCTGGTCCCTTAGATTGAAAAAGGAACATAAATTGAGACTATTTGAAAATAAGATCCTTAGGAAAATATTTGGGCCTAAAACAGATGAGGAGACAAATGAGTGGAGAAGGTTACATAATTTAGAAGTACATAATTTGTATTCATATCCAGATATTATTAGAATGATTAAATCAAGAAGACGTAGGTGTGTAGATCATGTGGTACGAATGGGAGAGGAAAGAAGAGTATACAGGATTCTTGTTGGGAAACCTGATGGTAAAAGACCAATAGAAAGACCAAAACAAAGATGGAGGGATAATGTAGAGATGGACCTAAAGGAAACTGGTGGGGAAGGAAAGGAGTATATAGATCTTGCTCAGGACAGGGACAGATGAAAGGCATGTGTTGCTGCAGCCATGAAACTTCGGGTTTAAGAAGGGTAGAGAGTTAGTTAGTTATACATTAAATAAGCATAATATTTGGATTGTACGTAGAGAATATAACAAATGTACAATGCATTGTGCGAAAACTGTCAACTTTGCATTATAAGTTTGCCCTAGAAATACATTTTAAGAATAGCCCAAAATAGCATGAGTAATAGAAAATTAAGAAAACTTTCTGATGCATAAAAGTACTGACTAGTGCTGAATGAATCAATTACTGTAAAATATTATTCTCTGATTCAAGTAATTTAACTGTATCTTTTGTGTGTAAAATATAATTGTTAGTTGAACTGATAAGTACAAATATTAACTTTATACGCCTTTATGCACTCTAAATAACATAACTTTGATATATAAATTAGTAACAATTTGTTAAAATTAAGTTAAAGTGTAGAATTGTTTTCTTAAATAAATATAAAGTAGTAAAAATACTAAACAAATAATTCCTTCTTTTTCTATTTAAAGGATGCCAAGCAGTGTAAACCAGTTGTTAGTGGCTAAATAACATAAAATTTGAAGGCAGTAACAATATTTTTAAAAAATACTGTTTTTTACCTAACTTTGTGAATTAAATACTAGTACATTTTGTCAAATTATAAATAAAATATACCTATTTCTTTGATATTTGTACTAAAGTGAAGAAAATGTTACTAAAACTTGGCTAGTACAGCAAATCTGAGACTTTTAGCTTTATTTGTCCGTAACTGGATATAATTGTAACTTGTTAATCTCGCCAAACACAATCTTTACCTCATTTTTGGAAGCTAGCTGAACTTTAGCGTTTCGAATTACATATAGTGAAGGCCTCTATAGTGGAAAAATACACCCAGTCTGTAAAAATTTGGAAATGTTGTCTCCTTCTCTGTCGAACCAGACCAAGAGTGTTCTCAGGTGTTTCAATATATTTCTTAACATAACTAACTTTTTAAAAATGCAGGTAGCTTAGTTTGTATAGCGCTAGGCTTTTAACCTATCTGTCCAGGGTTCAAGTCCCTGGCAGGGTTGTTACAATTTTAGATTTTGTCATCGGATCTTGTGCAGACTTCAAATTTCATAAGTTATAAGCAATCTAAGTTAATTTTGGGAGTGGGCCAAATTGGTTCCTCATATAAAAAGCAATGACCAAATTGGTCGTAGCGCCTATGACCCTACTTGGGTTCATCCTCCAAAACATCTGCTTCGAGTCTCCGATGCCATGATGGAGCCGGTTCAGGTTCTACCGCCCACAAGTGCGTTCCTTCGCCAATCCAGCGAAGGTGAGAATAATAGAGCGCAACCCTCTATATATACATTCAGCTCACTGTTGGTCACCCCTTGATCTGTTATTTTCATGCAATCACCTACATTTAGTGAATTTTGCCGTCTTTCTATTTGATCTGTTAAATAAGCCAGTCAATAAAAATATACTTACATAGAAAAATCCTGATATAGTTGGATTCTCAAAAATATGTACAATCAGTGTTCTTGATACATTTAGCACCTGAGATAGTATAAATCAAAATCTAGTTAGTGTTGGCATGTGTGCTTCTGGTACATGTAGTTACTTGAAAAAGCAAATATTGGTTGTGTAAAAAATAGCCTCCTTGTGAAACAATGAAAAATTAACATTATATCCTCATAGCATTAGTTGCAACTGCTTCTTGCAGATTAACAAAGCTCTGGCGTGTGGTCCTACGTCAACTATAATCCTTTGTAAGATTCGTGTTGTCCTATAAATTGTCGATATACATGCTAAGTCCCTAGTTACAGCCTAAGCTTTTAGCTTCAATAAATGTATTTTAGTCCTCGGAGACATATATTGATCTTAGAGTAAAAAATAAACCTCGTATAATAAACCAAATGGAAATAACCCAAGTGTTGATGCACCCAAAGAAGCCAGTAATACTTCAAAAATACCTTGAAAAAGGCTATAAAGCTAAATAATTCTTCTAGAATAGTAAAAAAGTTTGGAAAGTGGACCTAGGCCCCTAAGCCGTCTGTTAACTTCGTATTGTAATTATATTGTTAAATTGTTATATGTAAGGGGAAAAAACAATATTAGTAAGCGTCCAAATATGGACCCTCGGTAAAGGGGTTTCAGACCTCATAGACACATCATAATTTTCGTTACACTAAAAAATTGCCCTCGTATAAAAGCAAATAGTTGAAATGTTAAACATTTCGTGTACTTTATCCAGTAAGCCTTAGCTAGAAATACAATAAATGCGTTACAGACATAAAAATTAAGCAAGCTTTGATATTCTAGTGGCACATAATAAGTATAAAATATCCTTTAAAATACTCTGACAAATAGTTGTGGGTTGTCTGAGATCAAAATTTTCAAGTCCTCTCTCCTGCATAAATAGGCTCTAGAATTCACTAAGCCTCAAAATAATATTGGGTACAAAAAATAAAAAGCAGATGGAGAGTGGTGCTGATCGCATCATCTCCAAAATAGCAAAAACAAAAGTATATAGAGCTCTAAGTAGTGGTATTGACTGTATTATAAGGACCGGAAAGGAAGAGCTCCCCCAAGCAGAATTGTCTACACTTAAAACTAGCTCAACATGCCCATATGAGCTTTTTGCTCAAGTGTGGAACCCCCTCTAATCCAAGAATTTTGTAAAAATGCCCTCGGGAATTTCTCAGAAAGGAAGAGCTCTCCTCCAGCAGATTTGTTTACACTTAAAACTAGCTCAACATGAGCTTTTTGCTCTAGTGTGGAACCCCCTCTAATCCAAGATTTTTGCTCAGAAAGAAAGAGCCTCTTGCCCATACTTACAAAAGTTGCATCAGCCAGATTTTTGTCCATAAACTTGTCAACACCAGAAATTAAGCCAATACACACACACACACCCATCCATACACACACGTATTTACTTCCAATTTAAGTTTAATTGGACCCCAGCCACTCTCACAACACTGACTGATGCAATACTCGGGAATTTCTGTAACTAGCGGCGCTGGGGAGAACATGTAAAACAAAAATCAATACCAGTGCCAGTACTTACAGAAATTCCCGAGCATTGCATCAGGCAGTATTGTGAGAGTGGCTGGGGAGAACAGATGTGTTGTTAACAGTGCTCCTCATACTTACAGACCTGTTTGGTTTAAATATTCATATTGAACAATATAAAATCTGATATTTGTTGTAATCCACTCTTATTTAGGGTCAGGCTTATATTTGCCCCAGCTTGTTATACAAAAAATTAATACATAACAAGGTCATTGCCATTCAAGATATGCATGTTCGTGCAGGCATTTGCGCTAGGTCAGTGTGAATCAATATTTATTCTTTTTTTTACTTGTGGGCTATTGGCTTTACAACCTATCATAATAGGCATAAAAATTTGATTTAAAAACCCAGGAAATTTTATATAAATACCAAAGCGAGAAATATTAACACACATACACACATACACACATACACACACACACAAAGCACAGTGCTGAACCCAACTGATATTTTTTATTCAGTATAAAGTTTTGAATTGAATCCCAGGAAATTGTATATAATAAACAACAGGAAAAATGCCAAGTCAAAAATATTGTAATCAGTGCAATAAAAATATATTTAGCTCTAATTGGGCTAGACACCAAAAGATTTGTAACCCAGACAAATACAGAACTCCCACGAAAATTTGCCCCAAATGCAATAGAAAATACAGCATGCAATACTTCAAATATACACATAAAGATACTTGTTCTGTACAGCCATCAACATTGCCCCCACAAGCATCCACATCTGGTCTGAAAAGAAAGCATGAAGCACCTCTTAATGCCAGAGCAGCAAAGCAGCCACGCTATGAACCCATCCATAGCAGTTTTAATGCCCAACTTAGGGATTATCGGTTTGTATCAGAGCCAAGATGTGGCATTGAGAATTTTTTGAACAGTATAAATCCTGATCTGCAGGCAATTCTAAATGCACAAAATGGCTCTTATAAGCTCTCCCTCAAATTGTATACTCAATATAAGAAACCAAATGGCACAAAATTTACACAGCCCCACATGACAGAAACTGTACCTGTATATTCAAATGTAAATTCAGATACAATAATAAGCAGGTTGATAGATCAATTGAATATTAAACACTCTGAATTTGCTGGAAAAGAGTCTGGATGGAGCCTATGTGGCTCTCCACACAAGTTATATGTTAATATTTCCGAATTCAGCCCATTACAAGGTTCTACATATTTGCCATTACCTGATAATATTAAAAACAGAAGAGCCGTGGTTAATATAAAAAATAATGATGAGAAATGCTTTTTGTGGTGTATATTAGCTGCTTTGTTTCCAGTTGTAAGGCATCCTGAGAGAATAACTTATTACAAACACCATGAACATCTTTTTGACGATGCAATGAAGGGTTTAGAATATCCAATGTCTGTTCAGAATATTGATAAATTTGAAAAAAAGGCCCGGGATATGAATGGAAAACAATTATCTATTAATGTATTTATTTGTTCCACTGACAATTGCTCCATAGAACCTCTCAGAATCAGTCCATTTGATGAAGATTCTGCTGTTCCGATTGATCTGCTCTTAATTGAAGAGGATGGCAAATATCATTACACTCTGATACATAATCTTGAAGCTTTAGTCAGAACACAACTAGACAAATCCAATACAATATTCAAGTTGTGCAGAAGATGCTTAACTGTATTTTATGGTCAAAAAATGGTGAATGGGGTTCGTAAAGAGAGTGCAGAAATTGCAAAGAACAAATTAATTGAGCATCTGAAATACTGTAAAAATCATAAACCTGTTCATATGGTGATGCCCAATCCAAGTGAAAATTGCAAATTTAAAATGTTTGAGGCCTTGTTGGAACACCCAGCATATATTGTCTATGATTTGGAATCAAACCTCAAATCTCTTGCATTTTGTAGCCCAGATCCTGAAGAATCTTCAGTTACACCATACCAGCTACATGAACCTTCCAGTTTTTGTTATGTGGTTGTACAGGATGGTGTTGTTAGTAAAGAATATTCATCCATGGGACCAGATGCCATCAAAATATTTGCACATAGAATAGAAAATGAGTGCCGTGACATAGCATCTAATGTCTTATTAAAATCAAAGCCTATGCTGCCTTTAACAGAGGATCAGATTGAAGATTTCAACAATGCAGAAAAATGCCCGGTATGTGATTGTGAATTTTCAGATACAAATATCAAGGTGAAACACCATTCTCATACAGATGGTAAATTCTTAATGGCCCTGTGTAATAGCTGTAATATTAAGATCAAGAGACCAAAATTTGTCCCCATATTTTGCCATGGAGCATCCAATTATGATTTCCATCATCTGATCAGGTACGAGGGGTTTGAGAAGCAGAATTTAAATATTTTAGCTGAAAATGATGAGAAATATATATCTATTAGCAAAATAATTAAAGTTAATGGTGTTCCTATTCACATAAGATTTCTTGATTCTTACAGAATTTTATCTGCTAGCCTGGCTACACTGGCCACTCAATTATCTGATGATCAATTCAAAATCACATGTGCCTTGTTTCCAAATCAGGACCTGAAATTAATTAGGCGGAAGGGTGTATATCCATATGACTATGTTACAGATTTTTCTAAATTTGATGAGTGTTCTCTGCCACCACAAGAAGAGTTTTACAGCAAAATCAGAGGATCTGGAATCACTGATGAAGATTATCACCATGCCCAGTTGATGTGGAACAATTTAAAATGTCAGACATTTGGTGATTATCACATGGCATATTTGAAACTTGATGTCACTCTCTTAGCTGATATATTGCAAGCATTCAGAAAATCTTCCATGCAAAATTATAAACTGGACCCAGTGTATTTTTACAGTGCCCCGGGCCTAGCATGGGCTGCAATGTTTTTAAACACTAAAAAGCAATTGGATCTAATCCAAGATCAAGATATGTATCTGTTTATGGAGCAATGTATAAGAGGGGGCATGGTGCAATGTTCCCAGAGATATGCCAGAGCAAATAACAAGCATATTCCCAATTATAATCCAGAATTGCCATCAAATTATATACAGTATGTGGATGCAAACAGCCTCTATGGTCATGCCATGATGCAAAAACTGCCATAAGCAGGGCTTGAGTGGGTCGAAGATTTCAATATTGAGGATTTTCAGAAGTTTGATGACCGTGAAAATGGCCTCTTCTTAGAGGTTGATCTGGCAATTCCATATAATTTACACAACAAATTTTCTGATCTGCCCCCAATTCCCGAGGTTCAGTGCTCACCTGGCTCTAAACAGAAGAAGCTCATGATGACACTGGAGTCAAAACAGGGCTATGTCATACATTACAAGTACCTTCAGTTCCTGATGAAACATGGTGTTCAAGTGACCAAAGTTGGAAAAGTTTTGAGGTTCAGGCACTCAGAATGGTTGAAATCATACATTAATACAAACACGGAGCTTCGAACATCTGCAAAGAGCGAATTTGATAAGGGCTTGTTTAAATTGATGGTTAATTCTGTATATGGCAAAACAATTGAAAATGTCAGAAAACATACCGATGTTAAAATAATTACTGACCCCAACCTGAGCAAAAAATTGGTTGCAAAGCCTAATTTCAATTATAGAAGAATTTATGATGAAAATATGGCACTTTTCAACATGAAAAAAACAAAGATTAAGTTTGATAAACCTATTTATGTAGGGGCTGCAATATTGGATTTGTCCAAATTACATATGTTAACATTGTATTATGATGTGTTCAAACCTTTTTATGGTGATAGAGTAAAACTAATATACATGGACACGGATAGTTTTGTTCTTGATATTCAAACAGAAAATGTTTATCAAGATATGGCCCAGCCTGAATTGTTTAAATATTTTGATACCAGTGAATTGCCAGGCCATTTGAATATTCAACACCACAACAAAAAGTGCCCGGCAAGTTAAAATATGAGACACTTGGTGATGTTATTGTGAAATTTGCTGGGTTAAGTGCCAAGATGTACAGTTTTATAACATGTAGTGCTGTTGTCAAAAAAGCCAAGGGTATTGGCAAAGTAACTGTTGAAAAAGAGCTTAAATTTGAAGATTATGAAAATTGCCTCAAATCCCAGAGTTCAATCAAAACATCAGAATCCAGAATTCAGAGTGTGGATCACTTATTGACTTCAAATGTTGTAAGAAAAGTGGCTCTGGACCCACATGATGATAAGAGATGCATTTTATCATGTGGCATACATACTTTACCATGGGGTCATTGTGATTTGAAAAATGGCAATCAATGCCCAATTACAGAGCATGATTTGGAATAAATAAACATGCCTATGAACTTATTTGGGTTCAAAAAACAGGCTATTATGGAGCTGCCGACACCACAAGCCTCTTCTGATATGCTGTCTAAGCTGAGTGGCTTGTTAATTATTCATCTGAACAGCATACTTACAGATGTTGACGATGAAACAGGCAAAATATTGTACATATTTAACAATAATTTAAATTATTACCAATTACCTGTAGGTGGGCAATTGCAATTTATTACAACCCCTGAGGGTG
Organism: Lepisma saccharinum; assembly: GCF_977018435.1. Classification (NCBI taxonomy): domain Eukaryota; kingdom Metazoa; phylum Arthropoda; class Insecta; order Zygentoma; family Lepismatidae; genus Lepisma; species Lepisma saccharinum. The sequence continues at coordinate 25,193,229 of NC_139235.1, forward strand.
ATATTAAAATTTCAATAGGGCGAAATATTTATAGAATTAAGCACTCAAACATGATTTCTGGCACTGTTTATACTGTTTCTGCTGGTGACTGCTTATATATTGAGGTCCCGGGATCCTATGATAAGCTTATACCCTTTTTTATAGAATTAAGAATCAGATACTCTATAATAAATAACCAATAAATCAAAATGCCTAATGATATTTTTGGCCATACAAGACATGAAGATCACAGTGATGAGATTCTGATGCTTGATGTCAGAGTCAAGAAATTAAGAAGTGATTTACAAGCTTTACAAACTACACTCAATGCCAGTCTTCAATTAGAAATTACAAATTTACAATCACAATGCATGGACCCTCTTCTTAAAATTGATTCTGAACTCAAATTGCTGCTTCAGAAATATACTGACCTGGCCACATTGGATAATTTTCAAAGTTTAGAAGAGGCTGTAGCAGCTCTTCAAGCCAAATTTAAGACCCAGGCCACCAATTCTGAGCAATTAAAACAACAATTGGAACAGCAAATAAATAATGTCCAGACACAACTCCAAACAATTGTCAAAAGCATAAAATCACAAGAAGATTTTGATCTTGTGATTTCCACTCTAAAGGAACAGATTCAGTCACTCCAAATACCTAATCTGGATCCTCTGAACAATGCCATAGCCGAGGTTAAAGAAAAAATTGAGACACTTGAAAATTTTATGAACAATTTGCCATCTTCTGATTCTTTGAATGCAATAACTCGGAGTGTTGCCAACATTAAGCTGCAACTTGAAACATATGAAGATTTTGGAAAAATTCAAAGTTCCATAACCCATCTTGAAGGTACAATAGCAGCAGTGCAAAGTGATTTGGCAAATGTACTAGAAACCCGATTGCCTGGGATTGTAGATACTCTTGTCAGTGTCCAGCAACAAATCACAAAGCTTGAAAACCTCAACACTGAATCTGAGCTATCTCATTTTCATCACTTGATTGATGATATCCAAACAAAACTTGAAATTTTACAACAATCCACACCCTCTCAGGCAGATATAGCCCTGCTCCAAAATGCTATGCAAAATGTGGCTGATGCTTCTGAATTAAACAATGTGAAATTGGCACTTGAATTTTTGCAGAATACTGTATCAAATCTGCCTACATCACAGGAACTTAAAAATATAAAGAGGGCAGTGAATAGAATATTGAAATCAGAAGATATCAAGAATATCCAGGCAGAGATCAAACAACTTACTCAGACAGTGGCCACTCTTCCAACCAATCAACATATTAATGAACTGCATGCCCTGTTTGAGGATATCAGAAGACAGGTCCATGATCTTACTGCTCAAAATTCAAAATTGGCAATTGTTGAAAATTTACAGCAAATTGTTGCTAATATCAAGCAACAGCTAGGGACCATGGAATCCAATCAAGCAAATGCTCTGTCTGTTTTTGCCACCCAGCTACAAGAGATTGTGCAACAATACAAAAAACTTGTTGTGGACATAAAAATAAAGCCCGGCCATGATGATGTTGTTAGAACCATTAATGAGCACCTTGAATCTGTAACAAGCAGATTGCTCACAGCAGAAAAAGAAATAACAGGCATAATCGAGAATCCAAAACATACAGTAATTCTTGAATTGAACAGCATCCCCAACAGAGAATATGATTCACCATTTACACCAGGTGGCAAAATATATATGCTGTCCCCTGCACAATTTTATTACCAGTTTTTTGTTGGGGGCACATTGAGACCAATCAAGATCAAATATTGGCATCAGCCACAGGCACACCACTACCCTACCTTATCAATAACAAATGCTGAGAACAAAGTAAAAATCACCAGTGTAGAATTGGAGGATTTTACAGATCCCGATACATTAGAAACAGCCTATACTGAAGATGATGGCACTTTGGAATTTAAAATACAAATAGGGGACAAATTATATTTAGAAAATCCTGTAGTTTCAGCTGCTGAACACCCTATAATTGCAATATTCTTGTTTACATATTATGTCTAGACAAATTATTGTTGATGAATTACACAGACAAGCCAGACATAATTTTAAAAGACTGCCAGTAGTCACAAAAGGCATAGATGATTTATGGCAGAGCGACTTGATTGAAATGGCAAGTGGCCAGTTGAAAAACTTAGACAAAATCAACAAGGGCTACAAGTATCTACTTACTGTAATAGACACATTTTCAAAATTTGCCTGGGCTGTGCCACTCAAATCCAAGACTGGAAAATGTGTTACAGAAGCCCTCAGAACAATCATCAATCAGAGTGGAAGATTCCCGCACTATTTGCAAACAGATAATGGCAAAGAATTTTATAATTCTGTGTTTCAACAATTTATTAAAAGCCACTCAATACAACATTATTCGAGTTACAGTGATCTCAAAGCCTCAATTGTAGAGAGATTCAACAGAACCTTAAAAAATCTTATGTATAAACAATTTACACTTCAAGGTAATTATAAATGGATTAATATTCTTCCAGAACTTCTACATAAATATAACAACTCGGTCCATTCCACAATCAACATGAAACCCTCTGAAGTAACTTCATCTGATGAGCAAAAATTGATCAGCACTGTTTATTATCCTAGATATCAGCCAACAACAAGAAAGGCCAAATACAAGGTGGGTGATCAAGTAAGAATAAGCAAATATAAGCACTTATTCAAGAGAGGCTTTACAAGAAACTGGAGCACTGAATTATTTACAGTGGTTCAAGTTAAACCCGGGACCCTTAACACATATATAATAAAAGACCACCGAGGAGAAATTCTCAAAGGCAGGTTCTATGAACAAGAGCTCAGCAAAACTAAACAGCCTGACACATATCTCATAGAAAAAATTATCCGCAGAAAAGGCAACAAGTTATTTGTCAAATGGCTGGGTCATCCGGAAAACAGCTGGATCGATGCAAACAAAGTGATAATATGAACACCTGGGATGTTATAAAGAGGCTGCCAGAACCTGAACAGCAGAATAAGAGAAATGGAAAATTGCTACCTGATAATATTAGGTGTCTTATTGTTGGGCCATCTGCTTGTGGTAAAACTACACTAATGATTGATAATTTTTTATTGGCACCCAACTGGTTAGACTGGAAAAACAGGCACTTGTATGTCTTCTCTAAGAGCTTGGAACAATTAAAATATCAGCAGTTAATAAAGCTATATGATGGATTGGATATTGCCACTTTTGAACCAGATGTTAAGCCACTTGATGAATGTCTCGATAATTCTGTTGTTGTGTTTGATGATATTATACTGGATAATCAAAACAAGGTTAGGAATTTCTTTACACAGGGCCGGCACAAAAATATTGATTGCTTCTACCTGGCACAGACTTTTTCTAAAATTCCCAAGCAGCTGATCCGAGACAACAGCAATTTTATATGTGTGTTTCATCAAGACCATACCAACCTCAAACACATACATGATGAATATGTAGGTGGGGACCTGAGTTACAATGATTTTTCCAAGTTTTGCAGCAGGTGCTGGAACCAGGACAGTTATGGGTTTGTCACAATTGATATGACAAGAACACCCAATAGTGGCAAATACAGAAATAAAATCAACAATTTTCTAGACGTAGAGACGTATATAAATAAACATGAAAAGGCCAATGATTCATGATCTTAAATTAAGAGATTATCTTGTAAAAAGATTTAAGGGATGGAAATCAGAGAACCGTGGAATTTATGAAAAACACAAGCAAACAGAACAGCCTGTAATTGATGCTATTAATAATTTAGGTAAAAATATCAAAACTGTTACAGAACAAAATCAAAACTTGATCACAGAGCTTGTACCTGTAGCTGCAAGAAACATATTAGATTATCCATTCACCCCACTTTCCAGTATTCATACACCTAGTCCTATTGCTCCTAGAAGAATTGAGGCTACTCAGGATCCTATTGAATTGGGTCTTCTTGCTCAAAAATATTTAACCACACCTAAAGACAACAAAGATGAGGTCTTTGGCTTATATGCTGACACAGAGCTTGATGGTAGCATCATACATAGAATTGGCAATTTTAGGGTAACATTTATGGGAGATGATATAATTGTATATTCAGAATCTCGTCTCGGAGAAAAAGGTGCTTTTGTTAAGTACCCCGGAACACCTGGATTGTGGGAACTGATGACTAGGAAAAGGCCTGACAGCTATACAGATCAGGATTATGAGGATTACAAAGAAATATTAATAAAATCAGATGCTCTATACCAGAACAATGATCCCACACAAAAAAGAGTCAAGTCGAGCAGTGGAGCAAAATACAATAATTTAATCAAGCCCATATGGTCACAGATCAAGACTGGCAGTGGAATCAAACAATACAACACCCTGCCTAAAGAATTTGTGTGGGTTGATGATGTCAGGAAACTTGTAGATAGGTTGCTGGTCATAGCTGGGGAGGAAAATGCAGGGAACCACAATTTTTACAATGAAAAGTTTGGAATTATGGACATGATAAGCACAAAATTGTCTAATTTTATAGTGAATGACACTAAGGGGATTGGATATCTCATAAAAATTATTAATACTCTACCACCTAAATTTTGGAATATTTCTGAGGGTCGGGGCCTTGTTAATGACATTATAAACAAGCTGCCATTTGAACTACATATTCCAGGTTATCAGTATTGTGGTCCCGGTACAAAACTAGATCATAGATTAAACAGAGGTTATCCTGGTGTTAATCCTCTAGATGCTGCTTGTAGAGACCATGACATAGCATACAACACACATTCTGATCTTGACAAGAGACATGTTGCAGACAAGAAATTAGAAGAGGCTGCATTTGGCAGATTTGTAAGCAAAGATGCTTCTTTGAGTGAAAAAATAGCAGCATTGGGAACCACCATAGCTATGAGCACCAAACAAAAATTGGGGTGGGGGTTGTGAATATGTATATAATAAACCTACAATGAAGGCCAAGGGTGTTATGTATCAAATACCTTATGCAGGTCTCAAATCTCTTAAAACTATTGACAGTTTTTTAACCAAAAAGCAGCGCAAGAAAAAAAATTCTTGTATTGCAAAGGGGCATGGTATGAAATTGTTGCTTAGTACCCCCCAATTAAAAAAATTACAGCAATCAAGAAAAAAATCACATGTGGGGGGATTCATATTTACTATCCCTGCCATCTTAGCTGCCCTCGGGGCTGTGGGGAGCTTGGCTGGGGGTTCAGCCGCCATAGCAAAAACAGTAATAGATGCCAAGAAAAATAGGGCAGAATTAGATGAATTGAAGCGCCATAACCTGGCCATTGAGAAACAAGGCAAAGGTGTTAAGAGAGCCATGAATAAGTTTAAAAAAAACAAGAGCCGCTTACGAACCAAGATATTGAAGCTTTAATCAAGCCACTGGGCATCAAACATTTTAGAGGTGTGTACATGTCTGATTCTTTGCCGGAGCAACCACTCAACAAAGAGTGTGGCATTGTTAATTTGGATGAGTACAAAAATCAGGGCACTCACTGGATCTGTTATCTTAAATATTTAAAAAATGAGGCATTTGTGTTTGATTCATTTGGAGGTGTTCCACCTGAAAATTTAGTAAAATATTTAAAATCACCCAATTTTTTTTACAATAATGCCCGTGTTCAAAATTTCAAAGATGTTAATTGCGGACATCTGTGTTTATCTGTTCTTAGATATATGTCTCAAATAAATAAACCATCAATTGAAGATTTTCAAAAAGCCTTGTGGTATCTGAAACATCATGGGGGTATTCCATCTCACCAGCCAAAATTCAATATTGAAACTCAAATTGCATGATGACATAGTGTATCCCAAAACAATAGCTCTCAGAGCATTTTATGGCATGTACTTGATCCCCAATATTACACACCACAACAACAAAATTGCAGTTGGGGATCAAAAAATTGTCATCACTCCAGGGCAATACAATCTGTCCACTCTAAATGCTCAATTACCCAGAGGTGTAGTGTTAAGTCAAAATTCTGTCACTCACAGAGTAGAGATTGTATCTGCCACAGAAACAGTGGATCTGGGTACTATAGGAGAGCTGTTAGGATTTAAGAACAACACAAAACTTGAAGCAGGCATCAAACACACTGCTATTAATATACCTAAATTCTTGGCCATAGAGACTCTGAATATTCACTGTAATGTGGCCGAGGGTATGATCACCAAATCAAATGGCATAGGCACTCACAAACAAACTGGAATCATTGCAACATTCAAACCTAATTCTGAATTTATGGAGCCCATCATCTACAATCCATCCCCAACATTATATTTTCCTGTGTGTCATAATAGAATAGATTATATTGAATTGATGGTCACTAATGAAAAAGAAGAATTAGTTGATTTTGCTGGAGCCACAACAACTGCTATCATAGAAATTAATATTTAAATAAAAATACATACAAGAAGAAAATGGAAAATATTGAGAGTTATGAGCTACAATCATTCCCCCCAAACAGGAGGACATTTGCAAATTTAAATCAACCCAACACAGAGATTGAGGTTGATCTTGATGTAGGGGATGGATTTATACACCCCCACGGAGCAGATCTATACATCAAATTTGATGTTGTAAAGCTCGATGGAACAGATTATCCGGCAAATTCAAATATAAGATTGGTAGATAATTTTGTGCCACATCTATTCTCTGAAATTGAGGTCAGAAAGCATGGCGTTGTTATAAACAGAGTGGATTATCCCGGCATTACCTCCACAGCTTTGGCCACATTAAAATTATCTAAAACCGAGGCTTCTTACTACAGAATCGGTGGATTTGAGGCTGGTGATAAGATATTATCTAAGAACCACACTGTGCTGTTCCCTATGCGCCTGTTGCCAGGATTCTTCTCGGATTACAAAGATATTATGTGGAAGGGTGGTTTAAGAATCACATTTAGAAGAGCTGCAAATGATAACAATGCTTTGATGAGGTACAGTACAATAAACCCTACAGGAGAAGCTCTGCCCAATACCCTACCAGATGCAGGCAAATGCATTATTCAGACTATGGAGTTAAGAATCCCAGTTGTTGAATATGAGGCCAGTTATGCTCTTAAATACAAAGCAGATATAATAAAAAATCCACAGGTTCCTCTGCAATTTTATACATATCAATGTGTACAGAAGCCCGCAACTGGTACATATTATGAGTTTGATGCTACAAATTCATTCTCCAGCATACAATATGACATGCCTGATTTTGTGGTGGTACTGTTTCAGACTGGAAGACACAACAATCAGGAAAAAAATTCAAGTAAATTTGATAACTGCAACATCAAGAACATATATCTTAAAAATGGCAGAAATGAGGTATTTCCTAGAGAGAATTACAATTTAGACATGTCCAAGGATGATTTTCTTAAATTATATGAGGCTTTTACAGCATTCAAAAGAGTCACTACTGGCAACACTGACATGTATTACACACCAGATGAATTCAAAGCACAGAGACCCATGTTTGTAATCAATGCTTCAAAAAGAAAACAAGTTGTGGTGAATGACAGAACAAATATTAAAATTATCTGTGAATTCCATGAGGCATTACCTGATGACACCATATGTAGTGTTATTCTCATAGGAGAAAAATCATATGTTTATGATGTAAGAAATGAGAGAGTCACGGAGCAATTCTAGAGGGTCTCTGCATATTACATTGTTTTAATATTGGATTGAAGCTGGGGTCCAATTAAACTTAAATTGGAAGTAAATACGTGTGTGTATGGATGGGTGTGTGTGTGTGTATTGGCTTAATTTCTGGTGTTGACAAGTTTATGGACAAAAATCTGGCTGATGCAACTTTTGTAAGTATGGGCAAGAGGCTCTTTCTTTCTGAGCAAAAATCTTGGATTAGAGGGGGTTCCACACTAGAGCAAAAAGCTCATGTTGAGCTAGTTTTAAGTGTAAACAAATCTGCTGGAGGAGAGCTCTTCCTTTCTGAGAAATTCCCGAGGGCATTTTTACAAAATTCTTGGATTAGAGGGGGTTCCACACTTGAGCAAAAAGCTCATATGGGCATGTTGAGCTAGTTTTAAGTGTAGACAATTCTGCTTGGGGGAGCTCTTCCTTTCCGGTCCTTATAATACAGTCAATACCACTACTGCTCTATCTGGTATATTTAGAAAACTTTTACCTAGTATAGCAGTAACAAAATACTCAGCAAACTCTAAAATAAACAAACTTTCCTACGTGGCAGGCGTAACCTGCCCTAAATAATTACATATAGAAATACAGAACCAAAAATAGCATAGTGGAAATCAGTAAACCCTAATAATAATAATAATAATAATAATAATAATAATAATAATAATAATAATATATTCTGTGGCTTACATTTTAGCTAAAAGTACTTTTTTTAGTGTTTTTGAAAAAAATTAAATAAATACTAAACTCTAAGTTAAAAATTTGTAAATGTATATATGATACAAAACATAATAAATAAAAATTAATACATACCCTGCAAAAAATCAGTAAAAAAAGTTGAAAACCTCTCTTTGTGCATCCAAAATATAATAACAAATCCTTCCTGACTGGATTAAATTGTGTTATTTGAGTAATAATAAGCCTAAACCTTAAAATAAAAGGGTAGAACTTGTCAAAACATACTTTTGCATCCAAAATATAATTCAAAACACATCTAAATTGTGTTATTGGAGTAAACTAGAGAATAATCCTGTAAACTTGGAAAAAATCTCTCTCTCTCTCTCTCTCTTTCTGTGTGTGTGTCTTTGATAGTCCAAAATGTAATAAAAATGGTGCCTGAATAATACAAATAGTGTCATTTGAGTAAATATTAGGCTAAACTTGTAAAATAAACAAATAAAAGTTGAGAACACACACTTTGTGTGTCGAAAATGTAACTAAAAATCTTTCCTCAACAGATAGAATTGTGTTTTTTGAGTAATAATAAGCCTAAACTTGTGAAATAAACAGATAGAAGTTGAGATCACACACTCTGTGTGTCGAAAATGCGACTAAAAGTATTTCCTGAACAGATTGAATTGTATTATTTTGGTAATAATAAGCCTAAACTTGTGAAATAAACAGATAGAAGTTGAGAACACACACTTTGTGTGTCGAAAATGTAACTAAAAGTATTTCCTGAACAGATAGAATTGTGTTATTTGGTAATAATAAGTCTAAACTTGTGAAATAAACAGATAGAAATTGAGATCACACACTCTGTGTGTCGAAAATGCGACTAAAAGTATTTCCTGAACAGATTGAATTGTATTATTTTGGTAATAATAAGCCTAAACTTGTGAAATAAACAGATAGAAGTTGAGAACACACACTTTGTGTGTCGAAAATGTAACTAAAGGTCTTTCCTGAACAGATAGAATTGTGTTATTTGGTAATAATAAGTCTAAACTTGTGAAATAAACAGATAGAAATTGAGATCACACACTCTGTGTGTCGAAAATATAACTAAAAGTCTTTCCTGAACAGATAGAATTGTGTTATTTTGGTAATAATTAACATAAAGTTGTAAAATAATAAGTTAAAAGTTGAAAAAATATCTTTGTGAATTCAAAATTTAATAAAAAATATTGCCTGATTAGTACAAATAGTGTTATTTTGGTAAAAAATTAATATAAAGTTGTAAAATAATAAGTTAAACGTAGAAAAAATGTCTTTGTGAGTCCAAAATTTAATAAAAAATGTTGCTTGAATAGTACAAATAGTGTTATTTTGGTAAAAAATTAATATAAAGTTGTAAAATAATAAGTTAAACGTAGAAAAAAATGTCTTTGTGAGTCCAAAATTTAATAAAAAATGTTGCTTGAATAGTACAAATAGTGTTATTTTGGTAAAAAATTAATATAAAGTTGTAAAATAATAAGTTAAACGTAGAAAAAAATGTCTTTGTGAGTCCAAAATATAATAAAAAATGTTGCTTGAATAGTACAAATAGTGTTATTTTGGTAAAAAATTAATATAAAGTTGTAAAATTATAAGTTAAACGTTGAAAAAATGTCTTTGTGAGTCCAAAATTTAATAAAAGTGTTGCCTGAATAGTACAAATAGTGTTATTTTGGTAAAAATAGGTATAAAGTTGTAAAATAATAAGTTAAAAAGTTGAAAAAATGTCTTTGTTAGTCCAAAATTTAATAAAAAATGTTACCTGAATAGTACAAATAGTGTTATTTTTGTAAAACTACATGAAAACTTGTAAAAAATTTGACATAAAGTCAAAGTTTGGTAAAAAATAAACTCAAAATTAAGTTAAATAGCACACAGTAACATACATTTACTACCTAAATCAATAATCAAAGGGTCCTAGATTCGTTACCCCGTGATAAAAGCAAATGGTGAAAACTGTAGGTCCCGTCCCTAATAGCTCTCCCTTCTTCATAGTACAGATAAAAAAACCCTGCGCTAAAGCGGCCTGTGCCTTGGAGGCAACCCTGAGCGGAATATTAATTGGCGGCGGAAACCGGTTCTACAAGCGACGAATAGCTTCAGAGATTTGACCATTGCTGTGCATTTCCAGACATCCTTTGTTGTCTGGATCAAACCCTTCCCATGCCCTACGGCATTGCATACCTTTCTCCTGTTCTTGCGTACTGGTTAACCTTGGAAAAACCGGTTCTGATTGGTCAATCGGGTTCATCCTTTGTTCTGACGTTCTGACGTCATTTGACCTTGAACGCACACTCCCCAAATTCCTTTCTCCTCTACCTGCGCGGAGTTCACCCTTGTCTGTCTGGCATCAGACTCAGCTCACACGTTATGCATAGTTCGTCTCCGCTCAATATATTACATGCGATATAACATTATTACATAGTACACAATAAATATTACCGTTACATATCGCGGGTTCGAGTACCGGGACCGTCTTCTTTCGTACCATTAACACCTCTCATAGCGGTTCATAAACCATAAAAACTTATTTTCAATATTATAAACATTAATTATTATCGATTTATACATTACATACTTTGCAGTAATGAATATAAAACCATATGCATAGCGTTTAGTACCTCTAATTACCTTCTATATACATATTTTTCATAAAATAAATAATTATATATTCATAAAAAGTTATAAACATGCAAATACATAAATGTAAAGTATTCTAAGTACTTGCAAATAAATTCTAAGTACGTGCGAATTAATTAAAACCCGTGCAAATTAGTTATAAGTACGTGCAAATTAAAGACCACCCACGCAGCGACCGACGTTAGCGTACATCAATACTACTGGCAACCAATTCATCCATCTCACAATAAACCAACAGCAAAAATTACATAAATTGTCTGCACGCTCCCTTTCCTCGAAACAATTGTTCATGCATTTAAAACAAAATCAATTAAGACAAGTCTTATATCTCTGTCTGGTAATTTACAATGCATTACAGAGAACAATGATATATTGCGAGCAAAGCAAACAAGAAAATTATTGAATTCAATTTTTTTGCAGGCTGAAATCAATATTGGTTTAATAGGGCTCAAACAATTTCACGAGACGCCAATGCATTCTCTCTCTCTTACAACTATTGTGCCTCCCCGACAGGGACGGCGACAGGGGTGGGCACGGATGGACAATTGCCTACCCAAAAATTGCTGTGCCAACCCAATCAAATTCAATAAATATATACTCTTGGGAGAATGCGAAAGGTCTAATAAATAAGTTTATTATGGTGTTCACTTCATGTATATTTTACTTGTGAATATTACTGTATATATATTACAGACAAGTTCACATATTATCATTCAATAAAAAGCTTTGCCGAAACACTGATTTCGTGAATAGGTTTACAAAAGTCAGAGTAAATAATAAGTTGAATGGGATTAATTTAAGCTTTTCTTTCAACTTCCTTAATTTTATCATTGGAAAGCGAAAGGAATTTCCAAATCTTTTGAAACAAAAAATGTGATCTAATGCCCACTTGTATGCTTAAGCAGCCAGTAGGCTTAGGAGGCTTTATGAGAGGAGCAAAATTGTGCAGAATATGATCAAGATTAGAACAAGATTATGGGCCTGAGGGCTGCAGCTTCTGACCTTCACAGGGATGATGCATCAAATTGCTTTGAAAATGTGCCACATAATGAAAAGAAATAGATTCTTAAAATGTGGCAAAAATATAGAAATATAATTAACTGTCTGCCATAACTTGGCCAAAAAGTTATAACTGAAACTGAGTATAGAAGGGTGGAGTGGAGTTGCTTGATGTTGTCAACTCCGGGCTTCCGGCCTGGGTATGATTAGGGTGATCTGTTAAACAAATAAAAACCTCTTCTTCGCATTGCTTCCTCCTGCAACACACAAAGTTGTTTAGTTAGGTCTATATTGAAATACTAAGACAGAGGTAATTTGATACGCCCCTTTCATCATCACGATTTTATATACCTGTAATTTCTAATTTCGATATCGTATCCAAAATAGATATAATAATTTTATATTCATTCTACTAATAAGAAGCAATCACAAAAATAGATTTTGATAAAACAGCTCCGTAGGTTTGAAAAATAGCTGCAGAATTAGTAATGACTTGATGAGTTAGCTATTGTATTAGGAATCTTCTTAAATGAGTTGTTGTTGTAAGTCCACTTTATGCACAGATAGGCTAATCGGGAGTGGACCTACAGTTTAAAGTGGGGTCCGAATCACTATCTGCCTCCACCGGTTATTGATCCCGAGACCGCTTGATCACAAGGCGACGACTTTACCACTATGCCATCAGGAAGGCAAAAAATCTTCTTACAGATACATTTTCCCTATCAGTTACGTAATCATGTGATTTTTCTTGTGGTTAACTAACATAGAATAGGGACACAATTTTAGAACTTTGTGCTTCATAACGTAATACATACAATTTTATTTATTTATTTATTTGTTTATTACATTTCGGTGATATTTTGCCAAAATGTCCTTCTTTAGCTTAGGTAAATATTATGCAGAATGAACTAATAATTTGATTTATACCCGGGTTCTTGCTTTTTTTAAAGTTTGCTAATAAGACATTATTCATACTTATGTCAAACGCTGAGCTGTATTGGGCGCTCGGAAAGCACACTTCAAGTAGTGACACCCTTATACAGATCGGATTGATTTCAGTTATTATGTATTAGTTTTAATCTGCGATTTAAACGATATTTTTCATTTCATTGCAAGAGATTTTACCATTCATTATTTTTAGTAAGGGGTTTGCAGTCTGCGTGTGAAATAAAACAAGGTGGCGAACACACTATGTTTGCATTTCTCAGTTCGTCGATTTCATCAACATGTCGTAAGTGTATCTCACGATTCACGATTATTGGTACTGCACGACACTCGAAACACGATGGGGACATTTTAGAATGAAGCGTCTTGAATTTCAGTCCATATCTGTTGGTAATTCTATGTCTTGGCCAGTTTGTAAATGCTATAGATACTTCTTACAGGCAGGTGTGCACACGGAGGTGCCAAAGGTACCTGGCTACCCCAAACGTCTTCTAAAAAATAAAGAAAATATGTTGAACTACCATTAAAATAATGAAAATAATATCAGTGGTAAAAAATAAGGAATTTCGTTTCATTTGAGATGACCATATATCTCTCTCTCTCTCTCTCTCTCTCTCTCTCTCTCTCTGAGTCTCTCCCTCTCCACAAAACAATGTGATATTCCTTTACTATAGTAGACAGTAATCACGTAGTAAATAAATTTGTTTTTTCTTGATAAATCGCAGAGCCCCTTCACATATCGGACCGTAAATATTCTTTTCCCGAGGACCGACTTGTCTGTTAATGCAACCTTATAATATTTCCAATAAAACTTTCATGTTCAAATACTTTCATGAATGCTCTCTCAGTTCTCATTCAATGACAAGTGTATCAATTTTCTGATTTTTGCTTACATCTGAATTCTACGGTTTAAAATGATATGTAACACATGACATTAACTATCGAGTGACCAGGTACAGCAATATATTTTATGAAGTAGGCTAATGTGCATTAGAAAACATGGTAAAACTGAACCTACAGATGTACTTCGTGAGAGTGATTCAGCTGATAGTACCCGTAGAGATTTAGCCTTGTATTTATCATTTTCAATTGTTTACTTTCATTACTTAAAATATCGACACGGTGATAGTAAAACCTGTGCTAAAGTGATAACAAATGCTCATTCTATATTGTTAAAATGTCATGTATACTTAATAGTTTCTGTGAAAATAACATGAAGTTACGACTAGGCTAGCCATGTCCAGGTAGGTAACTGAAACTTCTCTTAAGGGACTCCCAAATAAATTATTCTGCGCGCACCTATGCTTACAACATAGCAAGAATAATTATTCTTTTGTATTTTGCCAGATAAGACTCCTAAGTTTGTTGTTTTCAATTCAAGTGGCAATCTTGTTACGCGTCCCTGGAAGTTACGTCAGAGCGATCGTTTGGTAAGTTGGGTTGTATACGTACAGTCGTGGACACTTCTGGGTTGTAATGATTGCATTGAAAGTTAATGGGACTGTTATAACCCAGACGTGTCCGTGACTGTACATACAGGTTAGATTTTCAGCGCTCATAGATCAGAAACTAAGCACTTTCGAGGTTATGAGTATGAGGAAAAGTTTCTTGTTTTTTTATATATCTATCTATCAGCATCCAACCGTTGTTGAAGTTGTTTTAGGACACCCTGAATATGTTGGAGGGGGGGGGACGAGCATGAGTGCATGAAAAACTCATATAAGGTCCTAGATTTATACTGCCCACCCTAATTTATGAATATACAGCTTCTGCCCACCCGGTCGGCAGCCCCTGCATATCGATGGTATAATGATAACATCGTTGCCATGTGATCATGGGGTCCCGGGTTCGATATCCGCTGGAGGCACATGGCACAGTGGTTCGGATCCAACTTTAAACTGCAGGTTCAGTCCCGATTAGCATTTCTGTTCGTAAAATGGACGTAAAACCACAACCCAATCAATCAATTTTACAACTTATTTTCCTTCAAGTCGTTCGGCGTCCAGGGCAGACTCCCTCCGCCCCCTAGCTACGGTACTGAAGACTAAGAAAAGCAGGTAATGCGAGCGAGCGATCAAGAACATTTTGCGAAAAGTATTTTTATTTGCATAAAATTTCAAGTTGTGGGCGGTAATTGCAGGTACACTTAGCCGTCAATGTTTTTCCCCCCTGTCCCCCCAAGAACTCATTTCCGTCCAAGGTTAGAGGGCAATGCCTCCCCTGCCCCTCCCCCCACCCCCTGTGGTCGCGCCACTGCATCGGAATGAAAGTGGCGACCCGTGAGCTGCGTTCGCGCTAAATCTTTCGTTGCTGGGTCACTTGATGTCGACAAATAAACTCAAGGTCAACAGATTTAGGGTCGCGTAGGTCATGCAGGGAAACGTGTAAACTGCTTACGTGCCAGCTATGATGTAAGCGCTCTCATTTTGATAGGAGTGTTTGGGATTGATTACGTCAGGGGGAATGATTTCCTTACGCTAACCTGATGTGAGGGTAGGAAGTATCAAGTAGGAATGAAGTTAATGGCAAGCACAAACACACCTGTTGTATGCACAGTAAGGCTAATCGGGATTAAACCTACAGTTTATAACTATGATCTGTATGCCTCCACCGGGTATCGAACCAGGGACTTCTTGATTACAAGGGAACAACCCTACCACTGAGCCATCGGGGAAGCCGAATTAAATATTATCATGAGGATTCATAACATACCCAACTTACAGACCCTATTTCCAAGATGTCTCAACTACAATTTTACATTAAACAACTCTGGGAATAATTGAATGTCGATGCTAAATTAAGATGTAACACAATTCAAACAAATTTCACATGTAGCAGTTTGCTAGCTTCTTCCTTGCTCAATTCATTCAACTTAAATTGACAATTTGTACTAGGCGGTTAACCGTGGCGACAAAGTAAGAGAGTGACGGAAAATGTGGTAAACAAATAAGAATAAATGCAATATTTCCGCAGCATTTGTCTCAAGTGACGATGGAAACTTTAAGTTAAACACCCACTGAGACGCGGCAACAGAAAGCAACAGAACTTCTGTTGTCTGCTTCCACTACAGGGAAACACACGGAATTTCCATGCCAGAAGTCCATCTTAAAGGTTATCGCCCGCTGAGACGCCGGAAACGCGTCTGTTGCGTTCTGTTGCGGCGTTTAACAACGTCTCAGTGGGCGTTAAGCTTAACGCGTGAATTACAACCGGCTACTTCCAAAAACGAATCCGTTATCTTAGACGTTGAAAAGTAACGAGGGGTCCGACAGCCCCGAGTGAAACTTAATTTGTCGACCATTTTGTGATACAAACTGACATGGCAATCCTCTTGAATGTACCCCATGCTAGGTGCTTGCACTTTAGACGTATTTCTACGCTCTCTTGTGTGCGTCTAAATGAGTTACACTTCTTGACACAAATATCACTGACTTTTATTCCACAGAAGTCGAGATTTGTTGAACTTTAAGTTTTGAAAGTGAAAGTAATTAGAAAATATTAACTAACTCTCTGGCATTCCTAAAGCGGAAAGTGCGAGCGTCCCCTTGTAATCGAGGGATCCCGGGTTCGAACCTGATTGAGGCACATAATGGTTCGGATCACAGTTTAAACTGCAGGCCCAGTCCCGACTAGCCATACTGTGCATAGAGTGCACTTAAAACACAAACTAGAACTTAAACTCTAAAGTGGAAAGTTTATTGTCACAGCAACCTAAACTTTTTATCCGTTCCTACAATGGGTAAGATTAATTCAGGTTTCTCCATTGTTACTAGTTTCCTTATAAGCGTCTTATTTATTGCCATTCCATCTTCGTCTTGGCCTTTCTATAAGTTTCCTACAATTAGGTTTCCCAACCAGGATTCTGTAAGTTTTCTTTCTTCTCCCATTCGTGCTTCATGACCTGCCCACCAAAATCGTCTTTATTTAATAATTCTAATAACATCTGGTGATGAATATAGATTATCAAATTCATTATTTTTTACCCATCATAATTTTTCCTATTTCCGACATACGACTCGCACAAGACCCTGAATGAAAAAGAGGTGGTCAACTGAGCAACACATGAACATTTGAAAATCCTTGGAGAGAACAGTTGTTTGGCAAAATGCACGACAAATAACGTTTTCATTTGTTTCAACCGGAGACACTGGCACAGTTCCTCTGTAAGACTTAATCCAACTCATTAATAATGGATCGGGACACTGAGGGACGAGGTCCTCCAGCCTCCTCTCGCCACTCACACTACGCATCCCTCTCTCTTGGTATACTTTTGCGTAGATTGCTTATCATAGCTGTTACAAGAGCGGAAGTGTTCCGTTTAGGATTGGAATATGGAAGAGGATTCTAGTACTTGTAGAGAGAAGTTTCTGACCTTGGTGCCTATTAATAAAACCAAGGTGTGTGTATATATATTTGTGTTTTCTAAGATTATTGTACTTGAGGAATAAATATAATAAAAGAAAAGTATATACAGAATATGAATATAAAATATAACAAACAAAATCATATATATGTTTGACCAGTGTTTCCAAAATTTCTAAATAGACTTGTATATGTTAAGGATTTGGTTGGTGCTTATTTTCAGCTTGAAAATCTTACGGAAATTTATAATGAAAAATATAATAAAATACTAACTTGGAATATATGATAGTATCTAGTAAATTTATTGAGTAATATAAGTCCTTAGACCTTAAGCCTCCCAAAGGAACAGGAGTTGCAAGTATCTGGTCTTCCTTCTTTTAGTCCCTTTTTCCACCAGTAACAAGCGGCACTTTGTCGAACTTCAACAACAGCTATTATCAAAGTCTTGGATGTTGTACTAAACGCTCCGAGGATCCTTAACAGGACATTCCGTTGTACAGATCTGAGACTATCTCTGATTTGTTTTTGCGCTGTGAGATGCGCCCAGACTGACGCAGCATAGCATATCACTGGCATATCATTACTACAGTATGAGCAAATAATTTCAATGGTGCACAATAACGTTTTGTGTGAACAACAAATCACACAGCATTTCACAGTGATAGTCGCTCCTGCGGCATCCAAACATATTTTTTAGAAAATAATTTTAGGCATTATATGTTTCAGAATAGTGTTTCATATATTTACATTACATATATAGTATTTTACAGACTGAGCTTTACTCTTAACTTTTGTAGTCAACAATCATAACTAATTGATATATTACCTACGTGTAAAACGCAGATTTTCAGTTCTGAGATGGATGTTTATTGTATGTTTTAAGTCCAATTTATCCTCATATTCGGCGTTTGTTGAAAGCTCTTTCTGTTTCAGTGTACATACTCTGCGTTTACAATAGACTTTCCCAGCTATATTTTCTGTTTCCTATTCTTTCGTTATTCTAACAGGCTTCTGTTTATGTTTTCTGATTCGTGTGTTTCGCTCTTGCTGCTTTCTGGTTTCCCATTAATTCCACCCCCCCCCCTTTCCTCCCCCGTTGACAATTTTCTTCAAGACTCCTCGAACAAAATAAGCAAGGAAATCGTTAACTGGAATATCCTAATATAACAAAAGTCTGAATGGAATACATGTACGTACCCTACATATTTTTTAAAATAGTTAAACAAGTACACAATTCGAACAAGTGTTCTCGGGTTACCAGTCAGGTTAAATTGGAGTTGGCTTCCAACGTTTTGAGGGCATACATTGGATAGCAATGTTAAGTTTTAGATTGCCACAGAATTTCCATAGTAAGGAGGGAACGAACTTTGAAGTTCGGGGAGGGGGGCAATCAATATTTAGCGCTTTGGCATAAAATTCGTATGATGATCATTATTTAGACACCACACCATTTGATGATCGTATGGTATAAAGTGGATTTTACTCTGGATTATTCGCTAAGCGGCATTGCGGTGGGTGTCATAGCCATCCGCCTCTCTTCCTTCTCTTCTAAATAAAACATCTGATGCATGAAAATGCAGTGAAGTAAAATAGAGCACAGACTACTAAATAAGAAATCCACGAGTAACTATTCGTTATTTTACGTTACTTTTCTGCCTCTTTAGGATAATGAAGGTGAGAGAGATGGTTTGTCACAGCATCAGGTACGGGGGCGCCACGAGCTCGGAGACAACAAAGTGGGTGCTGAAGAAGCAAGAAGAGATCAATTTCGAAGGAGTAAAAGTCGCGGGACCGAGTGAAAATATTTACTCCTTATTAAATTAATATTATTGCCGGTTTCTTAATTAATGCCCTAATTATTTTTTTGCTCGATTCGCTTGCAGTGCTTCACACAGTGTACAACAGCGGGTTGAAGAAAAGGGGCATAGAGCGCTGGAAGTCACCACTACAGAAAAAAAATAAAAAATAAAAAAAGGTACAATTTTTACGGTTCACATTATGTGATATTATATACGAAAAGATTATTGTAGTTCTTGTCTTACCATTTACATGATATTGAACCACTTTTCCACCCCATTTCATAGTGATGCACCCTTTTCGTTTTTGGCGCCCATGAGCAAGTGGAGAATAATTTGGGAAAGAGTAAATAGCACGGCACCCTTTGAAAGTATTGACGCAAAATTAAATTAATGTAATATTCTTGTAAGTATGCAAATAAATAGATATAAAAATTTTCCCGCTCGCTTCGCTCGCAATTATCCCTATTTGGGTCTTGATAAGTTGATTGTGAATGATTATACTGTAGCTACATTACGGTTTGATTTCATTTTTGTTATTTAGCGTCGCTTTTCTTTCACTTTGAGCTGGTCGCGACGATGAGAATAAATGATGATATGATAAAATTGATGAAGAAACACTCACAAATAACACTCATGCCCAGCCCGAAATTCAAACCCCTGGTCTTTGTCGTCGTAGCGCGCTGTGGTAATCACACGGCCACGAAGGTCGGCTACTACATTGCCAGACACGACCAATATTCTTGGTGTTGATTGAATATTTTAGTAAATTTAGAAGATGATGCCGCAGTTCATTAGGTGAATCACTTTCCAAAAAGCTCAAAAAGTGCTTTTGCAACAGGAAAACGCGCCATCCCACAAATCGAGCGTCTCAAAGGCAACAAATTCTATTTTCACTATCTACGGCTCTGTGTATGAAACGATAATTGAATCAATCATACGAACAAACAAGTTTTAGTTAAGACAACTGCAGCACCAATATTTGGTTTGCCCCACTGGTGTACGCAGGGTAAGGGTTGGGGGAGATGATGGTGCTGTAGCTCCACAATTACCTATGAATTTTTGAGAAAATTTGAAATTCTGAGAAAATTAATTTTTCAAATGAAAGCACTAAAAACTCTGGAAAGGGCAAAATGATAAAAGCAAACTCCCCTTAAAACAACCCCCGACATTTGTCTTTGAACAACTTTAAAAAGGAAGGCAAAAAATAATATTTATGAAATATTTTATATCCCGTCTTCTCCCAGAACTCAGTGAAGCAGCTATGTAATATCCACCTTTACAATTCCAGCCGCCTCCGAAACGAAAAATCATGCGTATGCAAGTGGTGTGCCCAGTTAGATTTTTCTATCTTATCATTCAGTTGTGGGCTTTTTAACATCTATTCCCCGACCAAAAACACTGCATACACATAATTTATTTTCTGACATTTTCTGCGTGTCGAAAATATACATTTTAAGATATAACTATTGACCACTTGACAGGCTATTGCATCCAAATTAAAAACAGTTACTATATTTATCAAAATAATATTGGAGGGTTATGATGATCGAATTTAGTTATGAATTTTGAACTATTATCCTTATGATTGGTGCCTTGAAATTCTTTATTTGGGAGACTGCGCTCAGGACCTTGAGGGGGATGGACATTCCTGGTGTAGGGAATCATAGTCCCTCTTTGGCCCAGTAAAAAAGAATGTCTAAAGCAGGAAATGGTGGCAAAAAGATGGCTAACGAAAGTCCTTGGTATGTCACTGTATGTAGAGTTCGGTAGAGTTTTATTTTTAAACCCACTTTATGCACATAAATGCTTTTCGGGACTGTGGTCTTGTAGTTTAAAGTGGAATCCGAACAACTTGTACCTCCACCTTGCATTAAACCCGGAGCCCTTTGATTACAAAGAGGTCGCATTACCACTACGCTACTCATCAAAGAAAGAAAAACTGAAACTCTTCCACAACTTTTCAAGACAGGAACTGTTCCATTTGGAACATAGAAGGGGAGGAGAAAGGTCTGTTCCTCTTTCTGATAGCGAAGGAAGTGTGATAATTTACATTGACATTTCTTAACATTTTGATGTTTTCCCCTCAAAAATAGGACGAGGCCCCAATGATTTTTTTATTTCCATGTGTTAGTACATACAGCGTAAGTCAAAATGATTTCTTCCGATTTCAGTGTCTATTTATTTCATTTTAATCATACGTAAATGACTGATATTACACACACAGATTGAAAAACTCAAAATGTTTTTCCTGGCATATTATAAATATTCTCTGTGCGATCCACGTGTTACACGACACACATCTAGTCTATAATCAAGTTCCTGCCACACTCTTCCTAGCATGTCAGGGTCCACGCCGGCTATGGCTGCAGTGATGCGCTCACGTAATTCCACCAATGTTGTAGCATTTTCTAATTGACTTGCCAGAAGGCGGTTCAACCACAAATCTTGTTCGGAAATGTCGCTGAACGAGAATAAAGAACGCTTTCTGCTGTCCAGTGGTAGCCATTTTTCTCACTGCTACTAAACTGCCTTCTAGTGGCTGACAGCGCAACTACGAGTCTTCAATAGAAAGAGAGAGAAAACTTTTTGAGATTGTATTCCATAAAAAAATTACATATGCAAGAAAAGCTCATTACCTTTCATATAAGAAATGAACGAAATCGGGAACATCATTTTGACTTAGGCTGTATATTCAGCTACCATATGACATACCAAGTTTTACTCTTCCCTTTTGCTGTTTTGAGAAAAGCTTAATTCTAAAGTTGCGGATTTCGCAATAATTTAATATTTAAAGGGTTATATCTACTAACAGCGTCAATATCCAAGTAATGTGCTATTTCAGTGAGTGCTAATAGTGAGCTTTCATGCCGAGTAAAAAAAAATGGTAGTGTTGTTTAACCAAGATATTAAGGGCCGAAATAAGTAAAAATACAGTAGAAACTTGTATTTTGGGCCCTCTTTATTGCCGCATAACAATGGAAAGCAACAATACCCCATAAAACAATTGACTATTTACAAGCAAAAAGTCTTACACTAACAACATATTTTTAAGAAGTATAGATAGAACCTCAGAATCGCATGTTTAAGGCCAGTGGTGGCGACTGGGTTCCAAAACCTGGGGGTGGGGCGGTGCAATGAAAATTTACTTTCTCTTGGTAGACAAGGTTTACCATTAAGAGGCCATAGTGAGGAGGCAAAAAAATGGGGAGCAACTATCCCTTAAATCGTCGCCACTGTTTCAGGCTGCCATTTTAATTAGAACGTGAAATCGGAACATTTTTTACCACACGACTCCTCTGTTTCCAAGCATTAATATCGTGTGCCGAAACCATCTGAGTATGCGTGTTTGCCCATTTCTTCTCATCAGGCATCAAAACATCTGTGGTATCTGTGAGTGTCTTTACGAAGCTGTTACAAATGCACGGAATGGTCAATCCACTCGACAACGCGAGATTCTAACTGTGGGCTGCGAACTGAACGCAGGCAGTTCTCGAACATTTCTATCTGATTCGAACCAGAACACCACTAATGTGTCTTGTCCTCCCATGTTTGCAGCTCTTATGAAAGCCGAAAGCCACCAAATTGTCCATATTCAGGCACTCGCAAGTGTTCAAAATTGTGATTGATTCATTGATCTGCTTTATTTTACTTCGCCTTTTGTGCCACTTTTGGCTAATTTGCGGAGATTGGGATGAGTGATGATATTATGAAATTGATGAATGGACACTCAAAAAACATCCATGTCCAGGCCGGGATTTGAACCCGGTACCCCTGGCCTCGTAGCGCTATGTGATAAGCACTCCTCCACGAGGGGCGGCTGTTTAAAGATGCCTATCACAGCTTCCTCAGTCTTGTCATATATCGGTACGAAACAAAGGAAGTTTTCTCGAATATAGCCGGATTGAGAAACAATTAATGCACAGTTCCCAACACATCTAATGTTTCGTCTCCCAATGTGATCAAATGCTTGTCTACAGTGACGTGCCCAAGGGAGGGTTGGTGGGGTCATAACCCCATTTAACAAAGTATTCCTTAAAAAAAAAAGAACGTCACAGACAAATATGGCAAAATGAAGACTGACCACCAAAAATAGTATTCTTAACCCCTCTTCCTTCCGAAAATTCTGGGGATACCACTCTTTATCTCGGACACATTATTTATAATGAACTCACCAGAAGTTTTTATCATTTCGTATTGGAGACTTAAGTAAGATCGTTCTTCCCGCAGGTTTGTATATGATCCTTTAGGGTGTTGTCGCCTGCTTTCGCACCTAACCTTAACAAAGCCCTAATTTTCCATCCTTGTGACTTGGATCTTCAAGACTTTAGAAGATTGATTGAATTGGTTTATTTTACTTCGCTTTTTGTGCCACTTTTGGCTAATTTGCGAATATGGGGATAAGTGACGATATGATGAAATTGATGAATGGACACTCAAAAACATCCATGCCCAGACCAGGATTCGAACCCGGAACCCTTGGCGTCGTAGCGCGATGTTGCAACATCCTCCAGTTGGACACCAGTCGTCACAAAGTTAGTCCATTACTCCATTTGTCGGGAACATTAGACTCTTAGTAACTCATCAAGGCTTGCTGGGTAACAAGTATAAAAAGGCCAATATCTGAAATATCAGTATCTGATGTAGGTTCACACATGCATATGCATTTTTCTATTATATAAGGTTACAAACCGCATACACGGAATTTGGTCCGGGCACAACTAAATCATCAATCAGAACTTTGTTTTTCAGTTGATTTGTGCAGTTTATTTCTTTCTTAATAAACTGCTCCAATACCCGGTATTGCTGAAATATTAACTTTAGAGAAAGAGACCTTCGATCTCTTCAGCCCTCGACCCGAAATAGCACTACACTGAGGCTCCGGAAGTTCCGCTGTCGTCATTGTCTTCATCTTTGGACCCGAACTGGAACTAGATGTAGACTTCGTTACTTTTCATTTTCAAATCACTAGATCTTATAAAGCCACCAATGGACACTGATCGACTGTATGAATTGCCACACTTACCTCTGAAGTCTCATTAACCGATTCTATTGTACAGTGTCTCTCAAAAGTTTTAGGACAACGACATTTTAAACTAGGCAACCCAATTTACACAAGCCGTTGGTGGGTTGCGTGCAGAGTTAGGCTCAATTTCAGGGTTGCCACATGCACAATAGATATTTATAAAATACGCGAAAGAAATATAAACAAGTATTATTGTATAAAATTATTAAAAATATCACTATTATATCGCAAATGACAAAATTCTTTCTGAAAGAAAAAAATAGGTTTTCTAGTATTTCATCGCTGATGAGTCTACAGTAAGGAAAAGAGGTGAGAGGAAACGAAAGGTTACAAAAGAGAGGAGAAAGAGAAAGCGAAAGGAGAAGAGGAAAAGTAGAGGAGAGAAGAAAGATAGGATAGACGAGGAGAGGAGATGTAGTGAGGAGAATGGAAAAAGATTCGAGGAGAGATGAGGAAAAAAGAACAAAGAAGAGAAAAGAGGAGGAAACGAGAGGAGGAGAGGAGAGGAGAGGAGGAGACGAGAAGACGGAAGTGGAGAGTAGAGTAAAGAAGAGAAAAAGAGAAGAACGAAAAAAGAGAGAATAGTGCAGTGGAGTCGGAAATCTAAGACAGGAAAGGAGATAAGAGGAGTGGAGAAGAGTGGGATGGAGATAAGATGCGAGAAAAGTAGGGAAGGCGATATGAGATAAAAGCAGAACGGAAAGAGGGGAGAGAAGAAGGAGAAGGAACTGGAGAGAAGAGGTAGTTGCAGAAAATATCGTCTGAGCGTCAAGAATGGATGCATTGGTCAAATTATCGACCTGAAACATTCAATAACATTTTGAAATGTACTGGAGAATATAGTAGATCGGTGCGAAATGCCTTTTGGCTGAGTTCAGAGCAAATTAAAATCTTCCATGTAAGATCTTTGATTTTACCTGCGATTACACCACTAAAAAAATGAATGTAATTTTTAATATTTATAAGAATTATTCAATTTTTCTCCACATCTCGGTTCGTTGAAATGGAGATTTTGTAATTCAATATTTCCCCTCCCCCCATCGTTAATTCCAAACTGAATCATTCCGTTTCACACGGCGTGGACAATGAACACAATGGGATATGTCTAAAACTTACGAAAATTTTCTGCCACCGGAAGGGTTTGAACCTACGACCATGAGATTGACAATCCTGAACGGTAGCCACTACCCTACAAGCTTTAGCTCCTTAAACCAGGTAGAAGAACCACTACACCACGCCTTTACCTTCGAATGAAACAACATTTTTTTTTAAGTATTCTGTCCCTCCAATATTGTAAATGTCGTGTTATTTCTTCTAACTTATTATTGTGATTAGACATTACTAATGGAAAATAACTAGAGGTTTGAACATTACAGGACGTTGTTCTTTTCCTGTGATACTGTAACAGACAAAATGCTTGTGTACTGATGCAAGTCTTGTGTCCAGAAGAGTCTTATGAAATGTATTTGCTGTTGCGTAAGATAACACGAAATAATTACACCGTGTGCGAACTACCAAATCTGTGCAACGTTATTTTATTCTACGATAATTCTATGAAGTCTCTGATAATTCTATGTTGCGTAATTCAATAAAGAACATGTCTAATTGTGAGTTAACAAAAAATAAAAAAAAACAATAAGAAAGAGACATTTTCGCATCACGATTGCAGTTCGAAAAAGTCGGGACAGGAATTGAAAGTAACGTACTGTCCTGACTAAATCGGTGAATCGGACGTCTGGTAGTCTTGCATCAATGATTATAAAACTAAAACCACCCAATATTGCAGCTTGAAGACTTTTGCGCAAGAAACAGATTCATTTATACAAAAGCCAAATTAAAATTTTTACTCATTTCAAAAATCGACGATGTTATTTTCGTATTTATTTTTGGTTCACATTTAAATATTTTAGGGTTCGAGGGGGAAGCATGGCCCACATGGCCCCTCCCCTGGGTACTGACCTTACGTAGACAGTGGAAGAGAAATTTTGGAGAACCTTTCTATTAAATTTAGTATTTACATTCACCTTATGCTCAGATAGGTTAAACCGTTTATTGACAATCGTGAACTTTTTGTTTAATAGATAATATTTGGTTTTAAACGACGGGAGAACATTGGTCGAATTTCCTTTCTTGCTCTTTTGAGAGAATATATACTTCTACAATAGCAATCGCGTTCGGAAACCGTGAAAACAATGACTTGGTTTTCAAAGGCAGACAACCTTGGTAGTCTAGCTTGCTCGCGATCAAAGTGACTCACTCACGCTATTCAAGGCCGCTTCTTATCGCAAAACGCTGTACTTCGATGCACAGTGTTTGCACCCAGCACGTTACAAGTAACCAGAGTCGAATTTTAAAGAGAATCTGAAGAATGGTAGATTTCATCAGAGGCGGCTAGGTAGGCACCAGCTCAACATGCAATAGTTTAAGTGATAATTCCTGACAAACAAAAAACCGTATTGAATAATTATTGGGATAGTAATAAGTGTATCCGCTCCTTTTTAACAATGTAAGCTCGAAGACAATCTGTATTCCATTTATTTATATTGGCAACTTGGTCAACCGGAGGTTATTTTATCGCCTTCGATAATCGAATTGTCTGATCGATTATTTTTTGTTTACCCAGGAACATGCACCATAGTAGATTTCCGAGACCGGGTTACGCTACTCACTCGTAGCTCCCCAATTTCTTCACGATGGTGGGTTGCCACCGGTCCCATACACAGGCCGAGAACCTAGAGAGTGAGCATAGGCGGACTCGAATCCATGCCGTCCTGCAGTCGGAGGCCACGGAGGAGGACTTTTGTTATTTTACCTTTGGCTAATCGCGACGATGAGGATGAATAATGAATTGAAAATTAAAGAAGGTCACGCACAAAGTAGAGGCCGATCTTCAACCTCTTAAGTGACGAGTTCAAGCCCTAAATATGAGGATTTCAATCTTAGACGACCTCAATTTCAAAATTATAAACAAAATGCCTACTTACACTAAACTTATCATCAAGGCCAAAATAGTTTGTAACTGTGAAACTACCCCTGAATACAAATTGACATTTTTTTCCATGTGAGTAAGAATTAAATGTGTGGTATACAGAGATAGATGATACCTTTTGAGAAATAATTAACTGTACCCTGTCCCAGCATCTCTGGAGCAAAGCCGCGCATAGCGGAAGAGAAGTGGAGAGAGGGGAGAGGAGATCGAGTGGACAGAGCGAATCATTGCACGCTGCTGGGAAGGCTGGTAACTGCAGTGGCTTTCCTCCCTCCACGCAATCCCATTCCTCTCACGTGTTCATCGCTGCTCAGATACTTGTTTTCGTTCACCTGCTCCAGACATAAGTGGGACAGAGTGTAGTTCGCATATGTAGCAAGTAAAGAAACTTATCCCAGAATGAAAATTCCACATAGTTTTAAAACGTTTGTTTAAGCAATGAATAACTGGAAACGGATCACGGATGTCCCTTGCCAAAATCTAGTGGTCGAAAATTAATTTCAAGACATTTCATATCTATTCACCATATTCCAAGTTATAAGGAACTATTTCGTAGATGTTCATGAAACCGTTATAAAATTACAAATAAAATATATTCACAAGCTTAGATATACTAATACGAAGAAAGAAATTCAGAGTTAAATTTCAAATGCATGTGTATAAAGTAATTCTAGAAGTACAGAGCTATATCTGAGTATTTAACTTCTTTTTTGCAGGATAACGTTTACAATATTGAGGCGAAAGAATAATTAGGAACAGTAGCTCCAAGAAAACAAAGGGCGTAGTGTATTGGTTAGAGTTCTTGAAAGCATTGCGGTCCCACGTTCGATCCTCCATACTAGATGTTATTTAAAAAAGAATCCCTTCCATTAAACAAGAGCATGGTAACATTATTTGTAATAGCAGTATATAGTGGCTACATTGTTCTGCATATGGAATTTATAAAAAAAAATAAACAAATAAATGAATTGACACACGTCACAACGGGATATTTTTATATATAAGATCATGGATTATGATACTCTAACGATAATTGTGTACTGCTTCCAAGACATTGACAAATATTAATGAAATAACTATTTATATGTGTGGCAATTCAGGACATGCTAATTTTACCCCTTTTTCCACTTGAGTTCAATGCAAGGATGCAAGGATGTGTAAAAATTTCAATTTTGCTTTTGTATAAATGAATCTGTTTCTTGCGCAAAAGTCTTCAAGCTGCAATATTGGGTGGTTTTAGTTTTATAATCATTGATGCAAGACTACCAGACGTCCGATTCACCGATTTAGTCAGGACAGTACGTTACTTTCAATTCCTGTCCCGACTTTTTCGAACTGCAGTCGTGATGCGAAAATGTTTCTTTATTATTGTTTTTTTTTGTTAACTCACAATTAGACATGTTCTTTATTGTATGAATAATTCTAAGTACGCAACATAGAATTATCATGACTTTTTAATGGCGCTCGCACTATTTGAACTATTTTGTAATATCTGTCTGTCTGTCTGTCTCTCTCTCTGGTCTACGTCAATGACAGAAATGCAAGCAATATTCTTATTTATTTTTAACCCAATTAAAGGAAAGTGTAAGCATTTAAAAGAAATAAGAAAGATCATCACTGTTGTTCTTCGAGGAAGAAAAATTAGAAAGATTTAGTCCAGCACCTTAACAAAGTGTCCCACGAGTCTCTCTTGACTTACACTGTCAAATGTGAAGTGATTTTATGAATAAAATAACGTTGCACAGATTTGGTAGTTCGCACACGGTGTAATTATTTCGTGTTATCTTACGCAACAGCAAATACATTTCATAAGACTCTTCTGGACACAAGACTTGCATCAGTACACAAGCATTTTGTCTGTTACAGTATCACAGGAAAAGAACATCGTCCTGTAATGTTCAAGCCTCTAGTTATTTTCCATTAGTAATGTCTAATCACAATAATAAGTTAGAAGAAATAACAGGACATTTACAATATTGGAGGGACAGAATACTTAAAAAAAAATTGTTGTTTCATTCGAAGGTAAAGGCGTGGTGTAGTGGTTCTTCTACCTGGTTTAAGGAGCTAAAGCTTGTAGGGTAGTGGCTACCGTTCAGGATTGTCAATCTGATGGTCGTAGGTTCAAACCCTTCCGGTGGCAGAAAATTTTCGTAAGTTTTAGACATATCCCATTGTGTTCATTGTCCACGCCGTGTGAAACGGAATGATTCAGTTTGGAATTAACGATGGGGGGAGGGGAAATATTGAATTACAAAATCTCCATTTCAACGAACCGAGATGTGGAGAAAAATTGAATAATTCTTATAAATATTAAAAATTACATTCATTTTTTTAGTGGTGTAATCGCAGGTAAAATCAAAGATCTTACATGGAAGATTTTAATTTGCTCTGAACTCAGCCAAAAGGCATTTCGCACCGGTCTACTATATTCTCCAGTACATTTCAAAATGTTATTGAATGTTTCAGGTCGATAATTTGACCAATGCATCCATTCTTGACGCTCAGACGATATTTTCTGCAATTACCTCTTCTCTCCAGTTCCTTCTCCTTCTTCTCTCCCCTCTTTCCGTTCTGCTTTTATCTCATATCGCCTTCCCTACTTTTCTCGCATCTTATCTCCATCCCACTCTTCTCCACTCCTCTTATCTCCTTTCCTGTCTTAGATTTCCGACTCCACTGCACTATTCTCTCTTTTTTCGTTCTTCTATTTTTCTCTCCTTTAGTCTACTCTCCACTTCCGTCTTCTCGTCTCCTCCTCTCCTCTCCTGTCGTTTTCCTCCTCTTTTCTCTTCTTTGTTCTTTTTTCCTCATCTCCCCTCGAATCTTTTTCCATTCTCCTCACTACATCTCCTCTCCTCGTCTATCCTATCTTTCTTCTCTCCTCTACTTTTCCTCTTCTCCTTTCGCTTTCTCTTTCTCCTCTCTTTTGTAACCTTTCGTTTCCTCTCACCTCTTTTCCTTACTGTAGACTCATCAGCGATGAAATACTAGAAAACCTATTTTTTTCTTTCAGAAAGAATTTTGTCATTTGCGATATAATAGTGATATTTTTAATAATTTTATACAATAATACTTGTTTATATTTCTTTCGCGTATTTTATAAATATCTATTGTGCATGTGGCAACCCTGAAATTGAGCCTAACTCTGCACGCAACCCACCAACGGCTTGTGTAAATTGGGTTGCCTAGTTTAAAATGTCGTTGTCCTAAAACTTTTGAGAGACACTGTACAGATCAACCGGGAAATGAATATTTTCATATTCTAGAACGTTCAGCAGGAAAACGATTCGTTAATATAGCCAGTAGTAGTTCGACTCCTTCTCTTATTCAAGAACGTTCCCTCTCGCGCTTTCCAGAGATTAAAAATTACAACGAATCGTCCTACTTGTGGCGCTACCTTTGTTGTGCAGCTTTCAAATGCTGACAAGTTTTTCCATAGTGCTCAAGTTCGCTGCGACAACACCGAAAGCGCAAGAAACGTTTACGTGCAATATTATGAAAATAGGGTTATAAAACATTCTTCGTCTTGCCTTGATAATTATTTCTCTCTTTAAGTCATCGTCCTATTATTCAAGAAGACAAAAACCTATTTTTTTCTAAAGTAAATTGAAAAATTTCTGATCCTCACCTTGGGTACGTGCTATTAACAATAAGAGGGTTATAGAGCATTCTCTGTCTTGTCTCGATAATCATAACTCTCAAATTATGATCACATTATTCAAGAAACTAAAAGCCTCATTTTATCTAGTGTAAACAGAAAATTTTCGGTGGGGGGCTCGAGCCCCCTTGGATACGTGCCTGATGTCAGATTAAGATCGATGACTTGCCTGTTGTATGCAGTAATACCGATCTCACTTCAAAACCTTTCTACGCTGAATATGACATGGTTTAACAAGTTGAACAAGGGGTGATAAAGCACCCTTCCCCACCTCCTGCGGTCCCTCTGATTCTAAGTAAACCCAAACTCATACACGAAAATAGTTATCGAACTACTAACACCGAAAACGTTACCAACTGTATATTGCCAAGTTCATACTTAATGCCAATCTTACATACCTACAAGTTTCTTGTGAACAATTTAATAAGTGTAAAATATCAGCACTATGCCACGAAAATTTGAGTTTCTGTTGTCTCGGCACGGCGAGGTTGTCAGTTTCGGAATGGTGTCCTTCCTTAATCCACGAAGCTGCATACTTTGGGGCAGGCAAATCTTATGACTGAACCATAAATAACAAATGATTTTTCAATGGTGTCTGTTACATAGTTAAGACATGGAATAATATATCCTTTCAATTCCATTTTTCTTTAAAGGGATAAAAACACTTCTGGCAGGGATAAAAATAATTTTCTTTTGCAGGGGATAAAATTTATTGTGGTGGGGAAATCACCGGCACCCCCTTCGCTTAATTCGCACACTGCTTAACTCATTTAATTATTAACCTTCCTAAAATACCACTCTTTCTCCCCTCTGTCTTAACACATTCTCCCCGCTCCCGAACTTTCGTTTCATTACTAACATAAAAAGTAAAGTGTTCCCCTGTGCTTTGCACCAAGCTATGAAGGCGTATACGGGGTGTGGAGTTAGGGCCCCACACTTTCTTGATCACGGCCGAAGGTGGGGCCGCCTTTATCTCCCAGAGTAACCTCCACGTACCCACTTTATACTACACTACGTTGGGCGGGCACCAGAGCCGCTTGAACAGGGCAAAAAATCCCGGGTCTCTCGCATGGTAGTCAGACGCTAGCTGAGCTACCGCGGTTTTCATTACTAGCAATGCAGATGCCATTAATTTAATTCAATTACTAGCAAGTAAGATCTTACAACCAAGTTCGTTTCTAGAACGCCGGAACAATCTTGGTCCACTATATCCATGAGACGTTATCTAGATTTACCTTTAGTGCCTCGTACATACATATAATTGAAACCGTCAATACATGGACGAAGAGAAAAACGGGGGAACCGAAATTCCGCTGATCTGACGCTCTTTGTTTATTTTAAAGGCAGCAGGGTACTAAGCACCTACCCCTGAACATATGCGGGTGGAGGTTGGGCGTCTTCAGGAATTTCCCCTTTTTCTTTCCTTATCTGTTTATTACTGAGGGAAAATGCAGGGCTTGAAGCTGAACACTAGTTGTGGAAGCCAGTGGCGTACGCAAGGGGGGGTTACCGGGTTTAACCCCCCCCCTTGAGCTTTTGAAATATTATGGAAAATACTGTAGAAAAAATATTAAAATGGCTAATTTATCACAGTCAAAGATCTGCGACAGTAATAATAATAATAATAATAATTTGAATTATTATTCCCATGCAGCATGAAGAAAAACACAACATTCCAAACACAAACTAAGCGGCCGCAAAGTTCAATTTTGCAATTTTTTTGCAAAAAGTCACGCAGTGACTCTCGTGAGAATTGTGAAAATTCCTTGCTTCGTCGCAGTGTAGAGTAAAAGTAAAAAGTAAAAAGTAAAAGTAAAGTGTTCCCCTGTGCTTAGCACCACGCCATGAAGGCGTATAGGGAGTGTGGGGGTAACGCCCCACACTTTCTTGATCCGGTCGTGAGTGGGGGTGACGTGATCAGCACCGCGCCCCTGACCGCCTTTACCCCCCAGGTTTCCCCAGGTACCCATGTTATTCGACGCTGGGTGGGCGCCGGGGCCGCTGCTTCGTCGCAGTATGCCGACCTTATTGCAAACGTTCTTCCCGGTACTGATTTCACATCCGCTTGTGAACTCTCAAGTGATGCTGAGTCTACATCCACATCATTAAATAATGTTGAAGAAGTGCTTTGTGAATCAGCTAGAAGTGATAAATGTGTTGGAATATCTATAAACTTACTTTTCAACAAAAACATAGACTCAGTGGAATTTAGCAACATGTATTCTCGCGCTTCATCATCATCATCATCCTGGGCGAGTTCCATGAAGGCACACGTAGTAGTGAGTGGGCCCCAAAGATTCTCGATCTCGAACTATTTTGCAGGTGATGTGATCAGCACCATGCTCCAGCAGCCTTCATCCCCCAGGGTTGCTCTCAGGTACCCATTGCTATGAGGCTGGGTACGGAGACAAGGCTGGATAAATTCCAACCAATTCCGGGAATCGAACCCGGATATCCCACGAAGAACAAAGAACAAAAGAAATGTAATTTTGTTCTATTTCTTTCATAAATAGCAGCTGCATTAGTAGTAATTAAACTAATTAATTAATTATAAGAATTATTATTATTAATAATAATTAATTACAGTATAATAAAACAATGGTAATGTGAATTTGTAGAAAGTTTTCGACATATTACACCCCCCTTGATGAAATCCTGCGTACGCTACTGTTCCAAACAGAATCTAAGCGGCCGCAAAGTTCAATTCTGCAATTATTTTTTTTCAAAAAGTCGCGTAGTTACTCTCGCGAGAATTGTGAAAATTCCTTGCTTCGTCGCAGTGTGCCGATCTTATTGCAAACGTTCTTCATTTCACATCCCCTTGTGAACTCTCAAGTGATGCTGAGTCTACATCCACATCATTAAATAATGTTGAAGAAGTGCTTTGTGAATCACCTAGAAGTGATAAATGTGTTGGAATGTCTATAAACTTACTTTTCAACGAAAACATAGACTCAGTGGAATTTGGCAACATGTATTCTCGCGCTTCATCATCATCATCATCCTGGGCGAGTTCCATAGGTAAAGGTAATATAAATTCCCCCGTGCATATAGCACCGTGCCATGAAGACACACGTAGTGGTGTGGTGGGCCACAAAGATTCTCGATCTCGAACTATTTTGCAGGTGATATGATCAGCACCATGCTCCGGCAGCCTTCATCCCCCAGGGTTGCTCTCAGGTACCCATTGCTATGAGGCTGGGTGCGGAGACAAGGCTGGATAAATTCCAACCAATTCCGGGAATCGAACCCGGATATCCCACGAAGTTGTCAGACTAGACCAGCGCGGGCTTGTTTTTATGGATTTTCTTCACACTTAAAATGTCTCACTTATCATATACGAATAACCGTTGACTAGACAATTATTTTGTAACAAAGAAACAAAAGAAATGTAATTTTGTTGTATTTCTTTCATAAATAGCAGCTGCATTAGTAGTAATTAAACTAATTAATTAATTAATTATAATAATTATTAATTAATTTGTCATTATTATTATTAATTAAAGTATAATAAAACAATGGTAATATGTATTGTAGAAAGTTTTCTAAATAACACCCCCCTTGATGAAATCCTGCGTAAGCTACTGGTGGAAGCATTCCCTTTCATCCCGTGCTGCGGCGACCTATTGAAAGAGAAATTATTTTCTACAGCACGCTGCATTCTTTATGGAACCAAAACACAATTATAGTCCGCCCCTTCCAAGGTCAAGTGGAAACAAACTGAATTTGTTTTCTAAACATATGAAGTCACGTACGTGGTCACGAAGACGACGTGGGCGACCCAATGCTTTCCGTATCAAGTTATGTTTATTCCGAACTGAAAGAGACAAACAATACCCAGTCTGTAGACCACATCGAACCAACGTAAAATAACGAAGAAATAACTCATGCCGCAAAGAGCATATAGATATCTCACATATTTAATAATAATAATAATAATAATAACAGGTAAAATGTAAAGTTTCCCGCGCATATAGCACCGTGCATGAGGCAAATTTAGGGGACGTGGGAGCACATATTCTTGATCTCGGCCATTTTGGAGGTGATGTGTTCAGCACCACACTCCGGCCGCCCTTACTCCCGAGGATTACCCCAAGGTACTAATTTTTTTGAGTCAGGGTGAGCCTCAAATAATAATAACAATAATAATAATAAACTTCTGTATCTGTATAATAAACGAAACTTTGTATCAAGATCATTTGAGAGTTACTTACAGATATGTCCTTAATCTTACATTCATTTTGAAAGACAATGTATGTTTCATAATTCCCGGGTCTCTCTGGTTATTCCTAGAACACCTTGTTTATGAGATGGGGCCTAGTGTTGTGTAGGCCCCACCAGATCAAAACAAACATTGGAGGAGCAAGGGAGTTTGTGCTTTCTTCGTAGCATTGCTAGCGACTTCTGCCCTGTCACGAATTCACAACTCTCATAAACAAATGCGTGTGAAATAATGTGTAACTGTAAAGACAAGAGAAGAATTCGCACGAAACCTAGTGGTGTGAAAAGTTGGGTAAAGTAAGGTTGAACCCGCATTATTTTATTTTTTAAGAAATAAACTTGAAATGATAGTGAGGAAACAACAACAAAAAGAGAGGTTAGGCAGAAATATTGACCTGCTTTCCTGATGATACATACCTCATTTCATTTAGCATAACAGAGGGCTTCCAGCCATTGGATGTAACCGTCACTTGAACCTTACATCCATGCATATACCTACCTATATGTACATATGTATGTATGTAAATATATTTATGCATATTCACTACTAACCCATTTTTGACATTTGCAACGCTCTGTAGAACTAAATATTCAGAGCTTAATCATCGAAACTCAACAAACAATAGATGTACAATTTGCCAGTAAGAAATTTACTTTTGAGTGCATAGGTAGCGGGGGGAGGGGAGGGGAGCGGGAACAAAATAGAAAACTTACAACTCTGCTAAGATGGTAATTACTGTAAATTTAGAGCTTTTAGGCAGATTTTTTTACAGTCGCTGTATACCTTTGAGGACTAGAGTGATAATTAATTTGAGCAAAATTGGGTCAAGGCCTTCGATAAGGCGGGAGGAAAATGGATTTTCGCTATTTTGCGCGATTACAAAATGCTGTAAGTTTAGAGATGTTTAGTTTTTCTTTCGGCGAAGTGACGAACTTGATTGATTGATTGATTAATTTGGTGTTTTAAGTCCACTAAGGCTAATCGGGACTGGGCCTACAGTTAAAGTTGGATCCAAACCATTATGTGCCTCTACTGGGTAGAAGTGGCGAACTTGTTTCAACAAGTTAAACTTGCTCTAACCTCTGGTGCAACTACTCTAACCTCTGGCGATATCTTGAATTGTACAAACATTGCCACAACAACAGAAACAGTGCTTTCATGTCGCACAAATATCTACACATTCAGTTGCTTGCTATAAGCGAGTGGTGTCAAAGCTACTATTTTAAACAGTGGATCTACAAGCTGATGGTCGATTTGCTGACTGGATTGGTTTTCGTAGACACACCCGCATAATGTCGTTCGAATCTGTGTTCAGGACAATTCAGGGCATTATTAAATGCCTCGATACCCATGGAGAACATGATAAGCTGCAACCCTAGCTCCAACTTTTTCAAACACAAATCTAGAACATATTTTAAAAACGAAGATTAATTGCTTCACAATGAAACTACTCGTTACGACCCTGTTGATTACAATATTACAACTTTGGTCACTACAATGATAACAAACAATTGAGGATTTGAGGAATACAAGGGTGGAGGAGCGGCACCTCACGGTCGTACACATGCTTGACACGTGCGTACATGAACACACTTTAGCCTACAAGAAAAATTGTCATTTAATCAACTTTTACCTCAAGTATGCATTTTGTATGCGATATTTAATCGGAATAAAATTTGACTATTCCTAAAAAAATATTTCGGTCCCCCCTTTTTCTTCTATCTTTCTATGTTTCCTCTATTCGGAGGAACGTTGTTGTCCATACCTTACTTTCTTCTGTTTTGTTATTTTACGTCCTTTTTTTACCTCTCTAGGTTAATCACAATACAATGAGGATGAAGGATGAATTGATGAGATAGATGACGGAACAAACACATATCGATTACCCAAGATTCGAACCTAGAACCTAGGATCAGTGTGTGAAAGTGCAACCCCCCTCTTTGAAAGGTTAGCCCCCAGTCCCTGGTTCCTATCCGGCCCTCTGGATTACTTCCTGCTTTAATCCTTCAAATCCCTCCTTTCACCTCACCCTGGGTGCCAAGCGAGCAGATTATATTTGAGCCGGAAATACGAAAGGGGGGTTTCACATAACAATTTATATTTTTAGTCCCTGGTTCGTTACGCATGTACGTACATCAAGTGAATAAACAACTGGTTTAAAATGGACAGTACTGTAGTTCTTAGAGTTAATTCAGCAAATCATAACATTTCTAGTAGTGCCTCCTCGATGGCGCAGTGGTAGCGTCGTCGCCTTGCAATCAAGGGGTCCCGGGTTCGATACCCGGTGGAGGTACATAGTGGTTCGGATCCCACTTTAAACTGTAGGTCCAGTCCCGATTAGCCTTACTGTGGATAAAATGGACTTAAAACACCAAATCAACAGCAACAACATTTCTAGTAGGATTATATTGTTTATTATACGTTGTTATATAGTATATATCTCTGCAAAACTATCTCTGCGGGCCTACCCTCAGCTGAAATGATATTCCGTTCATTACAAATGCGTTTCCTTACGCCTTTACTCTTTCTTTTGGGCATCAACTATTCAATACGGAAATATCCAAATATTCAAAACTTTTCTAAAGGGGACTTGGGACAGCAAACAGGGGCTGGCTTGCAACAAATGCTACATTCTTATAATAGTCTAGCCACCAAAAGTGGACTAAACTCGAGCAGACATTCCTCGTCGTCGAAAGATGGGGAAACACTGTTTTCTATAAAAGCCCAATTGGCTTTTTTATAGTCTGGGTAAACGTCCGTGGACGTGGACCACGTAGCGTTGAAAATTCCACTGTAACGGTCTTTGGAAAGACATCTCCCCCACCGGGGTGAGAAAAAACAGGGGAATCTAATATCCAGTAAAGCACAATCCAATGAGCACATACACTTACATCCAGTAACAACATATAAGTACGCACATGGAAAACATATTACTTTACCCTACACCTTGTAGCTGGCCAGCAATTAATTAACATATTTCCAAAACCAGTAATGCTCAATCCGACCATTACAAGTGCTCCGAGGTTTTTCTTGGCTATGAAATTTATGTTACGATGATTTCATACAAAATATACAAATATCAAGTACGTACAGGAGACAAGCAAGTTGCTTGAACCAACAGAGGGTTTCGTACCAAAGCAACAAAATGCAAGGGATACAACACCTGGATCTTCTTTGTAATCTTGAAAAGAGCATTCACTGCACGTGAAGGGTACAAGTAGACTATAGAAAAAAACTAACCTTTCCGAGAGTCACCCAATCTACAGGCAACTGAGCTGCTTATTGCGTCGCCCCGGTGTGGAAGGTCACACTTGCTTCTTAATGTTCGTTTCAAACGACACTTGTTTCTTGTTTACTTATTCTTCTGAAATCTGCTTTTGCCTGAATCTTCCTTAATGCATCAAAATATCTGCTTTCGAAAGTTTTAATGAGCACGTTTTAAGAACATCTCAACGACTAAAGTCAAGAATTAGTAGAACTTTTGACTGTCTTCTAATCACCGCAAATTAGCAAATATATTTCCATCAATTGATTTTAAATTGATTATGTACGAGTTACATGTAAATATATTTTGTAAACTTCAAGTTAGTATATTTCATTGATTGATTGATTGATTGATTTGGTTTATTTTACTTCGAATTTCTGCCACTTTTGGAAAGTCGCGAAGATGAAGATGAGTGATGATTTGACGAAATTGATTAAGTGATACTCAGAAAGAATACTCATGCCCCTGGCGCTGACCACTCCGACGGTTAGTGTATTTCATTTTACATAGAACTTTAAATAATATTTTTCTTCCATGTGCAGCAAGTTGTACCACAGTTATGTACGGAATTTGGCAACTTCGACATTTCCGTTAACGAAACAAATAGTTGATGAAGGTACGATGAATAAAAGCGAACTATGGAGATAACATTTTATGTATTTTCCGTCCGTAATTATAATACATGAATAAAGTTAACCCACAGTTTTAAATTTTCACATGCAAATTTGCTTCATTATTCGGGATGGTTGATTAGAGGATAACAGCAGTGTACGTAAAAATGATCAAGCATAGCGTTATGGACCTCAGGTTGAAATTCTAAGTAAAGCATGCAGGTGCGAAAATCCCTCCACTTATTTCATGAGTTCATGATTCATGCTTATGTCACGTCGTAGATATGTAAAAAGAAGATAGAGCGGTGTTTACAGTGTAACCGCGAATGCTCTATGCTATGTGTACTAATCAGAAAGTAGTATATCCATAGTTGAACTCACATTGACGGACAAACAATTTTATCGACATGTCAATTATTCCATAATACTAGACTTAAGACTACTTTCAATCCAATTTGCAATTATTTCTGAGCAATCGACAGGTATATGTTGTCAAATTGTTTACCCTCACTTACAAACAGACAAACCATTTGAGAACATTTTGCCGAGAGAAGTTGCCATAGGCATAACTTGACGGAGGCAAGGGCGGGCAACCGCCCCCCCCCCCCAAATCATGTGTTGAGTGAAAAAGAGGTATATTCCACACATAAAGTGTCAGAGACAGAAAATAGTTCAGAACTCAATGTGCTGTCAGGAATGTGTGAATATAAGAACACTGATCATGGGTTTCAACCCAGAACTTTCTTGTGAGTGAGGAACAACATTTACGAGAACATTTTCCAAATTTGAAATGAACCGTTCAAAACATTATTGACAAACTCCGTGAGTTCAGGATGCTGTGAGCATTCTTTCTTGCCCTCGAAGGCTCAGGACCAACACACTGTATACTCAAAACTACTGGGCATTAAATACTTCACCTTATTGCTGTTTTGTATATTTAACAAACGAATAATATTAATAGGTCCAAAATGATAAATGAATTTTACTCGGACGCAACTCGTCAAGAAAGGAAACTGAAGCTTCGTTAGATTTTTGATTGATTGGTCGATTCATTAGGTGTTTTAAGTCCACTTTATGCACAGTAAGGCTAATCGGGACTGGATCTAAAGTCTAAAGTGGGATCCGAACCACTTTGTACCTCCACCGGGTATCGAACCCGGGACCCCTTGATTACAAGGCGACGACGCTGCGCCACTGCGCCATCGGGGAGGACTGAAGCTTCATTAGAACTAGAAGCTTCACTCATACTTGTGTGCTATATGTGGTATGTGGCGGATCGGATTTATATGCTATATAAAGATCGAAATATGCTATGCATAAAAACACCTTCGAAATTGTATTATGGTCTATATAGTATGTTTATGACCTCACGGATACTCTTGGGGATGCCACGTCTCACATGATTCCAAATACTGAAGGAATTCCCTTCTAAAACCCACATTTCTTTCGTGGCTGGGAACCATCATTTTTCAACATAGATAGCGCAAAACTATTGCATTTCTATCACCTGTATTTGAAGAATAGATATCGTTTACAGAGGAGGAATTGATAAGTTGCTGGGCTCATTTATAGTTTTCTTCTGCAATAATAGAACCATTATGCACTAGAGGTATTAACTGCTCAAAATGAGTGACAAAACTTGCTGCAAACAAATTGTAAAATTTACACGCTAAAAAATAGTTTAACTATACTGTGCTAGATGAAACTAAATTCATGCAAACAACCTCACACCGTACTGCATACTTTGCACACCATGGTACAGAGTTTTCAAAGGCCTGAAAGCCAAAGCACATGACCAGTTTTCTTGAAATATATTATTATTTAATGAGGATACAGGGGTAAAAATGATGATAAATAATTAAGAATCACCCCTTCCCCTCTCCAGGTACACTTTGGACTCATCGTACATACATGCTTGAGCTCTGATTCTTGTTCTTTAAAAAATGGCAGAAATACAAAGAGCGAACTATCGCGCCCTCTCACAGAAAAGACTACAAAATTTAGAAAGAGAACTACATTGGTTAAATGTCCAATTTATAAAGTAGGTATTGTCCAGGTTTTCAGGGCTTTGCAAATACTGTGTGGTCCTTACGGCATGGAGAAAGTCCTGCTCTTCACGGCCACCGGAAATCACATGAAACCGTGGAAGATTTATGCATGTGACAATTTCCATACAAGTCGATATTTCTGTGCTGGGACGTACACAGTGGATAGCAGAAAGTCAACGAATCTGAAAAGTTTCATGCATGCTGTGTGACGTATAAATTGTCTTGTTAAGTTGTTGTTCTAACCTCACTTTATGCACTAATAGGATAATCGGGACTGGACCTACAGTTTAAAGTGGGATCCGAATCACTATGGGCCTCTACCAGGTATCGAAACTGGGTCCCTTGATTACAGTTTAAAGAATATTGACAAGAATTGTATTTGTAAATTCCCACGTGAATAACCAGATGTTACTTTAAATATCAAAAATATTAAATTGAATACTTAAATGCGAACAGTTTGCTATATATTAAATAATTCTGGCATCAGCGAATGTGCATGATCATCATCTATTCACTGTTGAAACAGTTTGACCTTAACTCCTTCAATATTAAAATTTCTAACATGTACCATTTGAAACAAGTATTTTCAGGTGGGGAAGGCCACCTTAAAACAAACCCCCAAGGACTAATATTTGCAACCAGAAAGAAGAATGCTCTTTTATCTCCTAAGTTTAAATTGAGTATAACAACAAAAGTTTGCTGTGTGTTTAAAATTTCTATTCGGCTTGTTAATTTTCCAATACATAATTAATGGTTTTAAAAGTTTAATTAAAAATTGATTTTATATTAATATAACTGTTTAATTTTACAAATACAGTAGTTATGGGATGAAAAAAATTATGATCATGCCTCCCCCCCCGCCAAGTTAGGTCCCAAGTTACGCCCATGGAAGTTGCTATTTAACATATCTATCAAATTACACGTTCGTAGCTTTAATTGAGTCCTAGATATTTAAGTATAAGAATATTTTCATTGTTGACTTTCGATTCATTGCCTCCCATAAACAGACGGATACTCGCATCCAGATACTTTATACCGCTCCATGCCAATATTTGATAGGTCTACCTATCTACGCTTCTATTTTATGGTTTTTGTCTATCTATCCAATTATTTCGTGAATGACTACAACAATTAAATGAAAGACTCAATGGAGATTTTTAATAACGCGTCCGGTTGGTTTGACAAATTTCAATTTATAGCTCAAACCGTTTTGGTCACGTCACCACTTTAAAATTCAGGGTGATTCGAAAGTCGAAAGAGAAACACCCATATAATTTCTACAGATATTATAAACCGTGAATGCAATCACGTGCAGTATGTAGGAGTCTATGTGTCCATATCTTACTTTCTTCTCCTGTTTTGTTATTCTACGATATGAGAATCAATTGATGAAAGTGGATAGAAAGTTTTTCTTCTTTTTTTTCAAATGGGAATAGGCAAATGACATATCAAATTCATGTAAAATTTTCTGAAAAATTGAATGGTGAAATCCGGTTTTAAGATATCTGTATTACTTTCGAAGTTACGGGGTGTCAAAAAGTACCGACGTATAAACAGGCAAAAACATGGAACCACCCAATTTCATGACAACGCATAACGTTAAACCAATAATATCATTATCATTGTGTCTTGGACTAAAGAGTGCAACAAGAATACCCGCTCCAACTTCAAATCCGCTTATTTTTTTAATTGGAAAGGGGATCATGTGTCATACCGAAATAACGTGAAATTTTCTGAAATATCACATTTTGAAATCCTTTTTAAGGGATTTTTATTCGTTTTTGAGTGTCTGCATAATATAAAATTACGTACTTAATAATGGTTCTCCTGAACTCGAAAACTGTCAAAGATGTTTGATGTGTTACTTACCCCTATTCTCGTTTGAAAAAAGGTTAGATCAAATATGGCGAATCCAATATGGCGTACGGGGTATCTAACATGCCTCAGAGATGAAGCACTTTATCTCCTAATAACGCATATGGCTACATTAATGGTCCATGTTTCAAATCAAGCAGAAAATGTAAGTTTTCAATAAAACTTCAAAAAAGCGAACTTCCCGTCTTTATATCGAAAATTAACAGACTATAACTGGGTAAATCTATGCGATATTGAGGATGTCAATACACTAACTAATACGTTTTATGATATTTTGTATAATATTTTGAATGACTGCGTACCACTGAAACGCATCAAGGTACCTAAATATCCTGTGTGGTTCAATGGTGACATTATTAGGAAAATAATGTCAAAATTATATCATTACAAAAAGAGGGGAAAAGGTAATTGCAACGCAGAGTACCATGAAGGGAAATACAAGAATCTTAGGAAAGAGATAAAGAAAGGGGTAACAGCAGCGTACAAAGCGTACATCCGTGAGACGGAGGAAAACATAGGGACATATGTAAATAACGTATGGACATATATTAGAAATAAAAAGAGGGATTCAGGTAGTGATACTTTTGAATACAACAATGAAATCTTACACAATGGACACGATATTGTAAATGCATTTACTACCTACTTTCTATCGGTGTACAAAGATTCTTTACAGTACTCTATAGTTGAATCAGATAAGTGCGAAACCGGAGTGCTTTCCCAACTCGATATATCGTATATCGAATTGAATGATATCGAGGAAGCAATTAAAATGTTGAAAGCCAAAAAAGCAGTGAGGATGGACATCATTCCTCCCTATGTGGTCAAGGGGAGTATAATATTCAATAACATTTTAGAACATCACAACTTCCCATCAAAATGGAAAATTACTAAAGTTAATCCCTTCCCAAAAAAAGGCAAATGCAAAGAACGTTGATTGCTTTAGGCCAGTGTAAATTCTCTCAGTTCTTTTGCAAAGTGTTTGAACAAATACTGTACGACAGAATAATGGCCAACGTACGACCGGCTATATCTACCATGTAACATGGTTTTATATCGCGGAGGTCGACAATCCCAAACCTTGCCGAATTTGCACATTTTGTAGCTTATGAATTAGACGAAAGGAAACAGGTATCTATGCTGACCTGGCCAAGGCGGTCGATTCGGTAAATGATGACATTTTACTTCAGGAACTATCGTATTTTAATATATTTCTGAAAACGTAATTATGCTGCTAAAATCTTACCTCATGGACCGAAAGCAATTTGTCAATTATAGAGGATACATATCTCGGGAATACCCTACGCCTTCTGGGGTGCCGCAGGGATCCAAT
Organism: Lepisma saccharinum; assembly: GCF_977018435.1. Classification (NCBI taxonomy): domain Eukaryota; kingdom Metazoa; phylum Arthropoda; class Insecta; order Zygentoma; family Lepismatidae; genus Lepisma; species Lepisma saccharinum. The sequence continues at coordinate 25,237,356 of NC_139235.1, forward strand.
TTGGGCCCACTCATTTTCTTACTCTTTATTAATGACCTCCCGAAAATTATTACGAAATCACGTTGACATATTTGCTGACGATGTAAAAATATTTAGAACAATTTGCTCTGACGAAGACAGCCTTGACTTGCAGGCAGACGTAAATATATTACTACAATGGAGCGAAAATTATAGACTTGTATTCTTGATACATGTCAGGTAATGTCTATAACAAACGCTGACATAAAAAGAAACTTCCAGTGTCAGATGGGAGGAAAACAAATAGCTAAGGTCACTAAATTCACGGATCTTGGTATCACGTATGACGCAAATCTATGTTTTAAAGAGCATATGCATCACATCGTTAACCAAGCATATAAGAAATTAGGATTGATAAAAATATGTGGGGAAGATCTAGAAAGTACATCAATATTAATAATTTTTGTATGTCTCCCTAGTACGCTCATTCGTAGAATATGCGTCGGTAATATGGCAGCCCTTGGACCAAAAAAAAACAAAACATATGAGGGAAATAGAAATGATTCAGTCCAAGTTCTTGAGGTTCATAAAGTATAGATAAGACAAAGTATATCCCAAATTCAATCCGTACTCTGAGCTTGTATCGCAGTTTAACATTGAAAAAATTGAAGAAAAGTTTAATCTTAATTTGATGAGCACGTTATATAAAATTGAAAATAACAAAATAGACTCTATGGGGTTAGTATCTGCATTACAATATCATGTATCTCAAATGAGAATCAGACCGAAACCCGGTTTGTTTCATGTACCAAAATCTAGAACAAATTATGTAAATATATCTCCGATGTGGAAAATGGGAAAAACTTATAATGAAGTAGTAGCAAATGATCCGAGCGTTGATATAAACAATCTGTCATTTCAATCATTCAAAAGAGTCCTATTGGCTCATTGGAGAAAGGGGTGAGGGGTTCGTCTGTATAGGAATTAGTGAAACAATTTATGTTATGCACAGATATATGTAATGCACATATATAATGCACAAAATGTATGTATGTCTCAATGGAACAATGTTCTGTGGCATCATTTGATCAATAAATATAAATATATAATATCTGGAGAAAATATATGGGTTGTTTCCGACTTTTGGATTGGATTGGAGATAATTTATACAGGGGTTGTTTAGAATTTTCTTTGTCGTTAAATTGTGTTTATTTTTGCGGATGTAGCGTCAACAGATTCTGTGATATGGATGTCTCACCTCGCATGGACTCTTGTCCCTCACGGCCAAACAGATGGACGGCCCGATAGAGATGTGTTTACCTACTATCTGTTAGGTCTATCAGATTTTTTAATTTGTAGCTTTGAGACACTGATCGTTCATACGGGCTGATGGACTTGGACAGAAACACTTTACACATTCGCTAATCAGTTTCCTAAAAGGAATATAAAAGAATCCAAAAATATAATATAAAAATAATATGGCAATAAATATCGTGTCTAGTAACGTTACAGAAAATCATGAAAAATAAAGTGGGATATTACACAGCCTTTACCCAGTCAGAACTATATTTTTTAATATATATTAAACATAGCTTGTTTATTGTGATAAATGTGAGGTAAAAGGTAAAGTTCCCCGTGCAGATAGCACCGTGCCATAAAGGCCCATTTATGGGATATAGGTATAGGACCCCTCATATTCTCGAACTCGATCTCGTCCTTTTGGAGGTGATGTGATCAGCAACACGCTGCCGCCGCCCTTACTCCTCAGGGTTGGCCCCAGGTAGCAATAGATTTGAAACTGTGTGAGCCCAGACCCGCTTTATGCGGTGACAAGGCCGGAAAAAAATCCGAAAGTATATCATGCCCCACCCGGAAATCGAACCCTGGTCACCCGCTTGGCAGTTAGACGTCCTGAGGAAAATAACTGCCATTAATTTTTTATCACATCATTCGTAGCATATATTTTGTAATATAAACTTTATAATAAAAGATGTATGTATTTCGACGTTCACAAGATGGGACGTTTGACTTCCAATATACCTACATCACACGATGCAGTTCAAAGTGATTCCAGCGAAGGAACTCAAGGTCGAAATGGAGCAGTGGACATGCTGTGAGCAACTTCCACAAATGTTCTCTGGGGCTGCTGTGTTTTTATCAACAACGAAACACAAGACATTAGGTTCCAAGCATGTGTGTGGGTATCACGAATCGAGGCATTGCAATCTGACCTTCTAACCTGTCACGTTTCTCCTTTCCTTCTCAAGTCACAAGGCAGCTGATTCTGATATGCTTACGTCACGGGGTACGACCTACGCTTTTTATTCACGTCTGCTGAAAGGTTTTTGGAAACTATGAATTAAGTTAATGAGAAGCGAAAAATGAAGGATCGTTTTTGTGATTGGGTGCTTGTTTATTTACTCATCATTGCTTATATGCACAATTAGCTGAATTGGTTGATTGATTGATTTGGTGTTTTAAGTCAACTTTATGAACAGTTACGCTAATCGGGACTGGATCTACAGTTTATCCCTTCTCTCTCTTTCTCTCTCTCTCTCTCTCTCTCTCTCTCTTCTTTCTTTTCTCCTCTCTTTCTTTCATTGAGAGAAAGAGAGAGATAGAGAAGTAAAGTGGGATCCGAACCACTATGTGCCAGGGACCCCTTGATGACAAGGCGACGACTCTGCCACTGCGCCATCGAGGAGGCCTCAAAATTAACTGAACAGCGATGAGAGGATGACGTGTATAAAAAGTGAAAATAAAGGGCAGGGAATAAAGCGTCAGCGGCACTATCTCAGCAGTCGCCTGAATAGACTCAACAAGACAACGAGAACTCTTTAGGCTGTCGTGAGATGTGAATCAGTGACCATCCAAATGTAAATATACGTATATCCTTTACCAAGAAAAATGAAAAACGTAATACAACTGATAGCGAGTGGTTGAAGCTGCAATCAAAGTTCCCCGGGACAGATTCCACATTAAACTGTAATTCCAAACACAGTTGAAAATATATGGTAACTAACTTACTCTATTTTATTTACACATACACTGAGGAATTTACGTAGGGGCATCGCCGTTACAACGTTGATCTTGTAAATATAGGTTCCAGGATTTGATTTCTTATGGGGTCACGTTTCAAGTTGTCCTTGTCGCGCTTTGAATTTGTAGCTCCAGTTCGGTCAAAAATAATATGAAATACTGGGAAAATACATCTGCAAGAGTGAAAAAGCAGCATTAGGCTTCTTACTAATTTTCTGGAAGCGCCATTGAATTCATGGCAGAAATAGACGTTATTTAATTTCGTTCACATTAAGACGATCCGATTTTATGATGTTATTTATCTAAATTTAATTTTCCTTCGGTTTCTTCCACACTTTTACGTCAACCATAAAACTTTACGTTATTTTACAGAATGAAATATTCAATGTTTGTTTCGTATGCTCAGATTATAGTATAAAAATTTGGAGCTTAACTCATGGGGGGGGGGGGTTTGAGCAGAATATTTTCTTTTTTGCAGCTCATAGAAATATCATCCAGGACTATTTTGATAAATAAGTGTTACATTTGCAAAATCATAAAATTACTGATTACTGTAGTCCTCGGGTTTCAGGAGGTTAACAAAAGTACCATTATCTCGTGAATCTCCATAAACCAAAAAAAATTGGGAGCAAGTGTCTCCTTTGCCCCTGCTAAGTTATGGTTGCTGCGCATAAATGCGTCGCTGAAAACCCATAACAGTTTGAAGAATCAAGGATTCCTTCCTGGTAGGCCGCAACAATGATGAATAAATTGAAACGGGACGGTGCAGGGTACAGGTATCTGGATAACTTAGTGGTAGCAACTGTCGTCTTTGACTGTCTCTAAGTCATCGAGCAACTTGGCAACAATATTAAACGTACAATAGCATTGTTACATTCAAAAAGGCATATGTGAAAATATATAAATTCTATTCACATTTTTACATCGCATAAATTGGTATTGATTTTTTGATTGATTTAATTTATTTGACTTCGCGTTTTGTGCCTCTAGGCTAATTTGCGAAGATGGGGATGAGTGATGAAATGATGAAATTGATGAATGGACATTCACAAACAACCAAGCCCGACCGGGATTCGAACCCGGGACCCTTGGCGTCGCAGCGCGATGTGCTAACCACTTTTTTTTTTTTTTTTTTTTTTTTTTTAAAGGAAAGCTCCCTAAGCGGAAGCTTCCCCCATCACATTCACTCATATCATTTCATTCACATTTCTATTTCAGGACTTTTTCAGGACAGACAATCACAAATACCCATGCCTTACCTGGGACTCGAACCCGGAACCCCTGGCGTTGTAGCGCGCTCTGCTAACCACTTCGCCACGGAGGTCGACATCACTCGGCCACAGGGTCGGGCAAAAAAAAATTGATATTGAATTTAATTGATAGTATTTATGTGCAGAGAATGTTCTGAGAAAGTTCAAATTCGATAGCCCCCTTAAACACACCAGTACCTTCAACAAAACGATTTTTCTAGAATTGGTCTAATTACTTTTGGGACAGAACTTGCATAATATATAGGCTGTGTCCTAGAGAACAGTAAGTTTACAGTCAAGAAACAAAGAACAAAATAGGTATTAACGTTGTTCTTCCCTCGTTTTTAAGTCTGTGGTTTTACTCCCTACACATCGCAGTAATTAAGTACCAAAAGAAGTTTCTTCACTTCAACTGAATCTTAATCTTTTCTCGCTATCGAGGTTGAATCAAAGAGAAATAAGTGGGAAAAATAACTGAACAACATGTATTTACCCGTGATAGGGCCTCTCTAACTTTACACTTTTAACGGACGTCTTGTTAGCTCATGACTTCCTTCTGACACTAACACTAACATTAAGGCACACAACACACAATATAACCTATCCAAACAAAACATTACAAAACCAATTACACACTTATGTGATTTTGTATCTGTATTCATAAATATTATTAATGTTGAACACTAACACACATTTACCTTCTACTATTATTAACGTTTATTTTAATCTTACTTATCCCCTAGTAGAATGCTGTAAAATCAACGTTGTTCAGGAAAACCGAACAAATTTGGTTCTTTATGCCAATGTCGCAGTGAGTTACTGTAAACAAAAAAATAAGAAAAATAAAGGATGAATCAAAAAGGGAATCCGTAAAATAAAAATCGCGGAACTCACGCCCTGAGTTAATTTTAAGGTACCAGGGCATAAGAAAATACCTCCGAAAGTACGGTGTTCCCCTCTTTTTCCTTCTGATAATTCTAAACCCCTCAAAATACTCGATCATCTCTAAAAGTAAAGGTTGAGCAATGTTCCGCAACCTTCTCGTCCTCGCAGAATACCATAAATTATCCAGTATTGAACACGGCACATCATAAAATTTATTTATCTAAAAAACGTACATTACGGCACTGTTGATATAAATTAAAAGTTTAGGAATGAGTTACAATATAATCAGTTAAAAATACTACTACTACTACTACTACTACTACTACTACTAATAATAATAATAATAATAATAATAATAATAATACAATTCACTGCACTCATAGGTACTTTTGGTATTATTATTATTATTATTGAAACGATTCATGCAGCTGATTATATGGATCCGAAACGCCTGTAGAGATTATGTATGTGTAATAACAAACTGACTCTTGCCATCAAGGCTTGCCATGAAGGAGTAAAGTGGGTATGGAGTTTGGACCCTACACTTTCTTGATCACGGTCGAAGGTGGGGGTGAAGTGATCAGCACCACGTCCATGGCCACCTTCTTTAGCCAAACGATTTCTCCAGGTACCGACTTTATACGACGCTGGGTGGGCGCCAGAACCGCTTGAACAGGTGGAAAATATACTGGTTCTCCCCCGCTGGGGATCGAACCCGGATCTCTCGCATGGTAGTCAGATTAAATAATTTACATTCAATTTGTTACTACAAGAAAAGTTCGCAGCACACCCGTGACCTTGTGGAGGAACACCGGTTGCGAAACATAGATTTAGATAGAGGGTAATGGCGCCAAATAATAAGAATTAAAAGTATTTCAGAAATCGTATTCCAGAAAGCTGTGGGGTAAAAAGTGACCTTCAGCCAGACACTGTTTCAACCTCTCCTGACGAGCGCCGATGCACCTTGAATATCTTGGCCTTTGACCGGGAGGTGATTCTCCGGTACCCACAAGGTCTATTCGGAAAGAAATCGTGTGTATGCGCTCCCCCTCTCACCGCACCACCACCCGAAACTTCCCCCCTTACTCCACTTCCCCCCGGGTACCGACAAGAGCGATAAAACCAGAGCGTGTGGGTGTGTAACGCGGACGCGATTTTTCTGCCACCTGGTGTGGAAAATAGTAAGCTCATCCCACACGTTGCATTGAAATTTGCCACCCTATGGGGACACGTGAAAAACAAATTTTCCCAAGTAAGGATGCTATCCATCAGGTACTTGCAAGTATTTCCTATTAGGTAAATCCATTATCGTTCCTCAAAAATTCAAGCGCAGTGATCCGAGGCTTCTAAATGTATTTTCGTAACGATTTCCTTGTGGGGACCGGATTTTGGTCCCCACAAGTCGGTGCGGTCCCCATAAGGTGGATTCACAACTGACGAGTGTCCCCATAAGGTAGCATCTGCAAAAGCACACACACACACACACACACACACACACACACACATAGACACATACAAAATATACAAAGCACAGTGCTGAACCCAACTGATATTCTTTATTAAGTATAGAGTTTTGATTTGAACCCCAAGAAATTTTATATAAATACCAAAGCCAAAAATATTAATACACATACACACACAAACACACAAAAATATACAAAGCACACTGCTGAACCCAACTGATATTTTTTATTAAGCATAGAATTTTGATTTGGACCCCAAGAAATTTTATATAATAAACAACAACAAAAATGCCGAATCAAAAATATTGTAATCAATGCAATAAGAATATATCCAGCCCCAATTGGGATAAGCACCAAAAGATTTGTAGTCCAGATAAAAGCAGAATACTCACAAAAATGTGCCCGAAATGCCATAGAGAATATAGCATGCAATACTTCACATATAAACATATAGATACTTCTTCTGCACAGTCATCAATATTGCCAAACAATATTGAATGGAAATATTTGTGCGATTGCCCTGTATAATTTAGATTGCAAGGCCAAATTTTGCAATTTCCTAGATCAGGAACTTGATCCTGTGCACCAGAAACAGGCCATAAGATGTTTATCTACAAATTATGCAAATATAATACATTTTACAATTTGGATAATAGAAGATGATGAAAAATATAATATTGTTCCCCTATTACCCAGGCTGTGCTCAAATATTCAATATGAATACCTGATGATGTGCATGTATTTCCAGGATGACAATAAAACAATTACAGATGTGAGCAGGTGCCCAATATTGAACCTGCAAAAATTTGTTGCACTGATGTGAAGAGCCTATTGAAAATTAAACTTGTTAGAATTGACAATGTTCGTATCACCGATAAGAATAATTATTATAAGATTACAGATATGTTTTCAGGTTAATTTTTTTGTTTAGATTATGAAGTTGTTAGAGCATATAATCACAGAACATGTGGCAGATATTATTACAGTGATGGCCCATATGTTGCTGAGTACATATACAGGGACAAGACTGAAGTGTTTGTAACAGCAGAGCTTGAAAAATACAGAAACAAAAAATCAATAAAACATCTCATACATCCAAATTGTTGCAGGTTGTCTTATCTTATAGAGGTTTGCTCTGAGTACAATTATATCTTATCAATTATGAACAGCTCTGCTGCATGTTGTGATGATGAATATCTAGTCCCTAAACCTAACAGAGCTGTGCAGTGATGTTGTTATTGGGAACAGGATTCAAATCCTACACAGATTTATGGATAGGAGTGAAGAATTATTTTTTGCCATGAAATTATATCTAGATACTCAATATCCCTGTGCAATAATGCTGTTATTGGGAACAGGATTCAAATCCTACACAGATACAGATTCTTGCTGAGCTTAATAGGTGATTGTCATGGAAGATACTCAATATTTCTGCTGTTATTAGGTACAAAATTCAATTACACAGACACAGATATAATATCTAGATAAATAATAATGCATACAGAACTGTGGTTTCTATAAATCTATACTCAATATCCCTATACCTGACAGCTGTGCGGTGATGCTGTTATTGGGAACAAGATTCAAATCCCACACAGAAACAGATTTTTGCTGGGCTTAGAACTATTATGGATAGGTGATTGCCATGAAATAATATCCCTATACCTGACAGAGCTGTGCAGTGATGCTGTTATTGGGAACAATTTTAACAGAGCTGTGGTTTCCATAAATCTATACTCAATATCCCTATACCTGACAGAGCTGTGCAGTGATGCTGTTATTGGAACAGGATTCAAATATACAGTTCCTTGCTAAACTTAGAACTATGCCATGAACAAAACTGTGCGGTGATATAATTATTGGGAACAAGCTTCAAATCCCCGCACAAATACAGATTCTTGCTGAGCTTAGAGTGAAGATACTAGTGATATAATTATTGGGAACAGGATTCAAAATTTGGAACTATTATGGATAGGTGATTACCATGAAGATACTCAATATTTTTGTTATTAGGTACAAGATTCAATTATACAGTTACAAAAATATTCATTAACAGAGCTGTGCGGCGATGTTGTTAATGGGAACAGGATTCAAATCCTACACAGATACAGAGCCTTGGAATTATTATGGATAGGTGATTGCCATGAAGATAGATACTCAATATCCCTTTACATGACAGAGCTGTGCAATAATGTTATTATTGGGAATTGGAACTTAGGTACAAGATTCAATTACACAGATACAGACACGGAAATAATATCTAGATAATAATTTTTAACAGAGCTGTAGTTTCCATAAATTTATACTCAATATCCTATACCGTGCAGTGATGCTGTTATTGGGAACAAGCTTCAAATCTCACACATATATAGAGCTTTGGAATTATTATAGATAGGTGATTGCCATGAGGATAGATATTAGACACAGACACAGAAATAATATTTATCAATAAATTTATAATATCCCTATACCTGACAAAACTATGCAGTGATGCTATTATTGGGAGCAAGCTTCAAATCATGGATAGGTGATTGTCATGAGGATAGATATTAGATACAGATACAGAAATAATATTTTCCATAAAACTATACTCAATATCCCTATACCTGACAGAGCTGTGCGGTGATGTTGTTATTGGGAACAGGATTCAAATCATGGATAGGTGATTGTCATGAGGATAGATATTAGATACAGACACAGAAATAATATTTTCCATAAATCTATACTCAATATTCTTATACCTGACAGAGCTGTGAGGTGATGTTGTTATTGGGAACAGGATTCAAATCATGGATAGGTGATTGTCATGAGGATAGATATTAGATACAGACACAGAAATAATATTTTCCATCAATCTATAATCAATATCCTTATACCTGACAGAACTGTGTGGTTAATATTATTAGGAACAAGCTTTAAATCTTACACAGATATAGATTTACAAAAATTTATACTCAATATCCTTTTGACAGAGCATTGTTCCGTTATAAACGTTTCAACATACGTTCCAGCAAAACTGTACCTATTAGGGTATGTATTATTCACATCTTATCCATAACATATCAGCAAGGGTAAATAATATTTTCAAGGCAGCCTACACAACACAGCTCTGTTAGAGATAAGGATTATGACAATAACAATATCAACAAGACTCTATATCTATGTGTGAGATTTGTACCTACACAACACAGCTCTGTTAGGGATTCATAAAAGTTCCATGCTGTAGAAATATCAGCAAGGCTCTATTACATGTTATTTCCATAGTAATCACCTGTCCATAATAATTCCAAGCTCAGCAAGGCTCTGTATCTGTGTGGAATTTGTAATTGTTAGAGATAGGGATATTAAGTATAGAATTAATACTAAATATTATTTTATTTTCTGTGTCTGTATCTAATATCTATCTTCATGCCTATCTATAATAATTCCAAGCTCAGTATTAAAGCTTGTTCCCAATAACAGCATCACCGCACAGCTCTGTAAGGTATAGGGATATTGAGTATAGATTTATAAAAATTGTGTCTAATATCTATCTTCATGGCAATCACCTATCTATAATAATTCTAAGCTCAGTATTAAAGCTTCTTCCCAATAACAGCATCACCACACAGCTCTGTCAGGTATAGGGATATTAAGTATAGATTTATAAAATTTGTATCTGATATCTATCTTCATGACAATCACTTATCCATAATAATTCTAAGCACAGCAAGGATTTGTATCCGTGTAGGATTTGAATGCTGTTCTCAATAACACACCTATCTATAATAATTCTAAGCTCAGCAAGGATTTGTATCTGTGTAGGATTTGAATCCTCTCAATAACAGCTTCACCGCTCTGTCAGGTATAGGGATATTGAGTATAGATTTATGGATAAATATTATTTACCTCTTCATGGCAATCACTTATCCATGATTTGAATCCTGTTCCCAATAACATTATGACCGCACAGCTCTGTCAAAAGGATATTGAGTATAGATTTACAAAAATTTATTTACTAGATATTATTTCATTCTCTGTGTTCTTTATGACAATTACCTATCTATAATAATTCCAAGCTCAGCAAGGCTCTGTATCTGTTTGTGTTTGTGTCTAATATCTATCTTCATGACAATCACCTATCCATAATAATTCCGCTCTGTATCTGTGTAAGATTTGAATCCTGTTCCCAATAATTATATCACCGCACAGCTTTGTTAGGTATAGAACAATCACCTATCCATGATTTGAATGATGTTCCCAATAACAGCATCACTACACAGCTCTATTAAATATAGGGATATCGAGTATAGATTTATGGATAAATATTATTTCTATATCTATATCTAATATCTATCCTCATGGCAATCACCTATCCATGATTTGAATCCTGTTCCCAATAACAGCATCACTACACAGCTCTGTTAGGTATAGGGATATTGAGTATAGATTTATGTTATTAAATATTATTTCATTCTCTGTGTTTGTGTCCAATAACAGCAGAGATATTGAGTATCTATCCTCATGGCAATCACCTATCCATAATAATTCCGCTCTATATCTGTGTAAGATTTAAAGCTTGTTCCTAATAATATTAACCACACAGTTCTGTCAGGTATAAGGATATTGAGTATAAATTGATGGAAAATATTATTTCTGTGTCTGTATCTAATATCTATCCTCATGACAATCACCTATCCATGATTTGAATCCTGTTCCCAATAACAACATCACCGCACAGCTCTGTCAGGTATAAGAATATTGAGTATAGATTTATGGAAAATATTATTTCTGTATCTGTATCTAATATCTATCCTCATGACAATCACCTATCCATGATTTGAAGCTTGCTCCCAATAATAGCATCACTGCATAGTTTTGTCAGGTATAGGGATATTATAAATTTATTGATAAATATTATTTCTGTGTCTGTGTCTAATATCTATCCTCATGGCAATCACCTATCTATAATAATTCCAAAGCTCTATATCTGTGTGAGATTTGAAGCTTGTTCCCAATAACAGCATCACTGCACGGTATAGGATATTGAGTATAAATTTATGGAAACTACAGCTCTGTTAAAAATTATTATCTAGATATTATTTCCGTGTCTGTATCTGTGTAATTGAATCTTGTACCTAAGTTCCAATTCCCAATAATAACATTATTGCACAGCTCTGTCATGTAAAGGGATATTGAGTATCTATCTTCATGGCAATCACCTATCCATAATAATTCCAAGGCTCTGTATCTGTGTAGGATTTGAATCCTGTTCCCATTCACAACATCACCGCACAGCTCTGTTAATGAATATTTTTGTAACTGTATAATTGAATCTTGTACCTAATAACAAAAATATTGAGTATCTTCATGGTAATCACCTATCCATAATAGTTCCAAAATTTGAATCCTGTTCCCAATAATTATATCACTGGTATCTTCACTCTAAGCTCAGCAAGAATCTGTATTTGTGCGGGGATTTGAAGCTTGTTCCCAATAATTATATCACCGCACAGTTTTGTTCATGGCATAGTTCTAAGTTTAGCAAGGATCTGTATATTTGAATCCTGTTCCAATAACAGCATCACTGCACAGCTCTGTCAGGTATAGGGATATTGAGTATAGATTTATGGAAACCACAGCTCTGTTAAAATTGTTCCCAATAACATCATCACTGCACAGCTCTGTCAGGTATAGGGATATTATTTCATGGCAATCACCTATCCATAATAGTTCTAAGCCCAGCAAAAATCTGTTTCTGTGTGGGATTTGAATCTTGTTCCCAATAACAGCATCACCGCACAGCTGTCAGGTATAGGGATATTGAGTATAGATTTATAGAAACCACAGTTCTGTATGCATTATTATTTATCTAGATATTATATCTGTGTCTGTGTAATTGAATTTTGTACCTAATAACAGCAGAAATATTGAGTATCTTCCATGACAATCACCTATTAAGCTCAGCAAGAATCTGTATCTGTGTAGGATTTGAATCCTGTTCCCAATAACAGCATTATTGCACAGGGATATTGAGTATCTAGATATAATTTCATGGCAAAAAATAATTCTTCACTCCTATCCATAAATCTGTGTAGGATTTGAATCCTGTTCCCAATAACAACATCACTGCACAGCTCTGTTAGGTTTAGGGACTAGATATTCATCATCACAACATGCAGCAGAGCTGTTCATAATTGATAAGATATAATTGTACTCAGAGCAAACCTCTATAAGATAAGACAACCTGCAACAATTTGGATGTATGAGATGTTTTATTGATTTTATGTTTCTGTATTTTTCAAGCTCTGCTGTTACAAACACTTCAGTCTTGTCCCTGTATATGTACTCAGCAACATATGGGCCATCACTGTAATAATATCTGCCACATGTTCTGTGATTATATGCTCTAACAACTTCATAATCTAAACAAAAAAATTAACCTGAAAACATATCTGTAATCTTATAATAATTATTCTTATCGGTGATACGAACATTGTCAATTCTAACAAGTTTAATTTTCAATAGGCTCTTCACATCAGTGCAACAAATTTTTGCAGGTTCAATATTGGGCACCTGCTCACATCTGTAATTGTTTTATTGTCATCCTGGAAATACATGCACATCATCAGGTATTCATATTGAATATTTGAGCACAGCCTGGGTAATAGGGGAACAATATTATATTTTTCATCATCTTCTATTATCCAAATTGTAAAATGTATTATATTTGCATAATTTGTAGATAAACATCTTATGGCCTGTTTCTGGTGCACAGGATCAAGTTCCTGATCTAGGAAATTGCAAAATTTGGCCTTGCAATCTAAATTATACAGGGCAATCACACAAATATTTCCATTCAATATTGTTTGGCAATATTGATGACTGTGCAGAAGAAGTATCTATATGTTTATATGTGAAGTATTGCATGCTATATTCTCTATGGCATTTCGGGCACATTTTTGTGACTATTCTGCTTTTATCTGGATTACAATTCTTTTGGTGCTTAACCCAATTGGGGCTGGTTATATTCTTATTGCATTGGTTACAATATTTTTGATTCGGCATTTTTGTTGTTGTTTATTATATACAATTTCCTGGGATTCAAATCAAAATTCTATGCTTAATAAAAAAATATCAGTTGGGTTCAGCTGTGTGATTTGTATGTGTGTGTGTGTGTGTATGTGTGTGTGTGTGTTAATATTTTTGGCTTTGGTATTTATATAAAATTTCTTGGGGTTCAAATCAAAACTCTATGCTTATTATGACAGGTTGTAAAGCCAATAGCCTACAAGTGGAAAAAAAAGAATAAATATTGATTCACACTGACCTAGCACAAATACCTGCACGGACATGCATGTCTAGAATGGCAATGACCTTGTTATGTATTGATTTTTGTATAACAGGCTGGGACAGATATAAGCCTGTTGTATGTAACAAGCTGGATGTAACAAATATCAGGCAAACAAAATATTGTTCAATATACCAGAAATATATTTCATATAAATTAAACCAAACAGGCCTGTAAGTATGAGAAGCACTGTAACAACACATCTGTTCTCCTCAACCACTCTCACAATACTGGCTGATGCAATTTTGTTTGCATGCAAAGCTTCAATACTCGGGAATTTCTGTAAGCACTGACGCAGAGAAGAACCACTTGAAACATGCAAAACAAAAATCAATACTACCGTGTCTGGAATTGTACACACTGACACAAAAAAGAATCACTTGAAACATGCAAACATATAATATAAAAAATAAGAGAGTCACGGAGCAATTCTAGAGAGTCTCTGCATATTGCATTGTTTTAATATTAGATAAACAATTTGAACCTGGGATCCAATTAAACTTAAGCCGGAAGTAAATATGTGTGGGTGGGTATGGGTTTTAGCTTAATTTTAAGTGTAGCCAAAAAAATATCAATTTTTAACAAGCTTATGGATAAAAATCTGGCTGATGCAACTTTTGTAAGTATAGGCAAATCAATCTGAGGGGGCTCATCATTTCACAGGAAATTCCCGAGGGCATTTTTACAAAAATCTTGGATTAGACAGGGTTCCACACTTGAGCAAAAAGCTCATATGCTCATGTTGAGCTAGTTTTAAGTATAGACAAATCTGCCAGAGGGGGGTTCATCAATTATCGAGTTTATAATACAGTCAATACAAGCAATCTACCTCCTAAAATAGCTACACATGTTTCTTTCCTTTGCACATATTAAAGCTCTTCCTACTTGCCATTGGACCATCGATGAATTCCATACCCGTCATTAGTATCTGCTATTCAGTTGAGGGCATTCACTTTAATACAATATTTTCTGATGTGTAAACAATCCTTTTTAATGAGTTGCTGTTTACAGAACCGTCTCCGCATACAGTTCTGGTTGATTTGAGATATTTTGGACGGTTTATTGTTTTACCAATTGAAAATATTTTCTTCAATGATTGCATGTGTCCTGCAGATCAGATGTTCAGATTAAAGTATAGCTCTAAGCGACAATGTTTTCCTCAGTATCCACCAAATAAGAAATCATACTGAAGTCACGTGGCTTCACGTCAAGCACAAATAGATTCCCTTTAGTTAGAATGTATAAGTATTTGATAAGCGAGGGCAACCCATCTGTTTATCAACGACACTTTTCGTGCAACGGCTATTAGTATGACGCTCCAAATTATCCTAAATGTTTTCTGTCGCATCTATTCCATGCAGAACTCACCATGCGCATTCTGCCCGAATGATTTAATGTATCTCACTCACTCTGTAAATGTGTGGAATGAATGGAACTAATGACATAGAAATTAGTGGAAGAGCATAAGACTATCTTCTATATAGAGAACGAAAAAGGAAACTGAGGAAAAACAAACCAGCGTCCATATTAATGGCCAAAAAAACATAAGTTATCCCAGTGCATAATTCAAGCAAACATGGTCCCCTATTCTCAGAAAATATAAATAGTAGCATAAGTGGAGAAACAATGTTACAGAATTCCTGGGGAAACCGTGAAGTAGTTGGTTAGCGCACCAGATTTGTAGTAAAATCACATGTTGGCCATAGGCTCGATGCCCACCACTCACAAGGGAAATTTGTTTACCTTAACTCAAAACGTTGTGTTAAAATAAGTATAGTTAAAAGCACTATGCAATGGCTAATGTACAGTTAACATCCCATGCTAATGGATCTGCAGAGGAGAGAAAAATAGCTGACCATTCATTTATGCAGCGTGGTTTTGTGAAAGTCTAAAAAATCCCAATCCTATGAGATTTCTTAATCTGGCCATTGCTTAATGCTTCAGAATTTTAAGCCAAAATCGTCCTCAGAAGATGGGAACAACATTCCTTTCGGTGAATAAGAAATGGCCAAAATTTCCTTCTGATGTCAGCTCACTGAGAGAGAAATGATTCGACCGAGCATTCGGAGAATATTTGAACAAACCAGGTGCTAAGGTGCTGGGTGCTACTACAATATCGTCAGGTGAAGATGAACAAGGCATTTCCATGGTGAACTTCATTGTGGCACCAAATACTATGTTAGTGAACACAATTACAAATGTTAGGCTTGTAGGATCACCCACCACAACATATTTTGGCCCTTCACTGTATGTGAAATTGTGGTTGCTATAAGAACATCACTCACATGTAGACACTCAAAGTAAAGCACAAAGACGAAGAAAAACCAAAGGATGAAAAATCTAAAAAAAAGTGATATGTTGAAGGCATATTTTGATAATTATTGAATAATTGGCTCTAATTGTGTGCTTTTTATGTTTATAAATAAGTGGATGAATTATTAAAAGAAACATGGGCTGTTAAAAATTAGATTTTCGATACGTCTTTGTAGAGAAACATCTGCTAAAATCAAATATATAAATTAAAATAAATCATCCTTGTATGCAGTATTATATTTACAACAATATTATATTTACAGTACCACCAATTATAACCTGTCCCAGCTATCATTAGAGCAAAGCTGCGAATAGCGTTGGAGAAGGGGAGGAATTCGAGTGTGCTGGTGGAGCTTTTTCGTCACGACTTGAGCAGAGACTTGTTTTCGTTCGTCTGCTCCAGATATAGCTGGGACAGGGTATAGTGTAATATTGTAGATTGTCTTCTACTCTTCACACAAATGAGATGTAAGAAATTTGGAATTTTGTTTTACATACAATAGATCTCAAAGGACGAACATGAATTTGAGAATATTTCAACATTCACAGAATTATTCATTTCTCAAGCATGGGTCAGATATTTTACACATATTCATCTAAACATATTCGAGTGTATAAAAATATAAAATATATGTATAAATTATTGTGGTTTTCGTCAACTCTCTTACATCAAGAGTTTACAAAAGTCAAGTTACATTATCTTCCGCTAACATGTTACCATACTACATCTACTCATTGACAATAGGTACATTTCATCAAGCAACACCAAAAGTAAACACGCCACAAGAAAATACAAAAATAGTTCTCAGTTCTACCGTTATGTTGATATAAGTAATAAAAAATAATTTGAAACACAAGTATAAGATATATATATATATATATATATATATATATATATATATATATATATATATCACGTTATTTTAGAATATATTTCAGCATCACACGAGAACATTTTTTCAGCTGTCTTATGAGTATACTGAGAATTTATATACACTAAAAACTAGCAAGATGTACACTTACATACAAGCCTTATACACTAAAGTATCCAAAATTAGAAATGAAAATGAAATGTAATGACACAAACAATTTTACTGCTATCTTACAGAACACAAGGAAAATGTAAAAGTAGTACACAAGTTATCAATTCTTACTAACAAAACTTCATCAAGCCTATTTAAAAAACAATACTTGTACCTTATGTTGCAATATTAATTTGGTCTGCTACAGGCATTATGTAGATTAGACGAAACGTTTAAGTGCATCATAAAAAAAAAGATGCAGGAAGGTCCATCAGAAACACATCTAAAGATGCATTAAAGAGCATCTAGACTGAAAGATATCCTCACTTGCACCATATGATGCATTTTGGTGTTTCTTTAACGACATACAACAATGCATCGAAATGCATCAAATATGAATCTGATTCTTCGCAGAGGCCATAAAACACACATTAGTGATTCAGTCGATGCGTTCTGGTGCATCAATTGATATGATGCATTTAGTTCTCTAGGTGAAAGACGAGTGCACTACACTATGGTTCAAAAACATAGTACCAAATCGATAATAATCGGTATCGTGACGTCTCGCTTGTATTTGCAATGCCCTAATAAGCAATTTCATGTGTAACAGATGTTCAGCGTAAAATGAGTTACACTACTGTGGATCACAAGAGTAGAAGGAACGCAAACTAGAAAAGGATCGGAAGCGCAATCTATGCCTAGTTTAGGCTATGTAAAGCCCCTTCAAGTAACATCTCTTTTTCCAGATGTTCATACAAGGGCGCCTGCTGTTTGGCAGCAGGAGAGACATATGCGCCCCTAGATAATTAATTCAATTGGAATGGTGAAATTGTAGCGATATTTTACGACTGTAGTAAAAAGGGATGTGCTGGACGGAAAAATTATGGTCGGGACAGGCTTCAGATAGAAATGTTAATAATCCTCAAGTTCAGAACTGAAAAAATTATCCATCTCCCGATCTCAGCTGTCTTATGAGTATACTGAGAATTTATATACACTAAAAACTAGCAAGATGTACACTTACATACAAGCCTTATACACTAAAGTATCCAAAATTAGAAATGAAAATGAAATGTAATGACACAAACAATTTTACTGCTATCTTACAGAACACAAGGAAAATGTAAAAGTAGTACACAAGTTATCAATTCTTACTAACAAAACTTCATCAAGCCTATTTAAAAAACAATACTTGTACCTTATGTTGCAATATTAATTTGGTCTGCTACAGGCATTATGTAGATTAGACGAAACGTTTAAGTGCATCATAAAAAAAAAGATGCAGGAAGGTCCATCAGAAACACATCTAAAGATGCATTAAAGAGCATCTAGACTGAAAGATATCCTCACTTGCACCATATGATGCATTTTGGTGTTTCTTTAACGACATACAACAATGCATCGAAATGCATCAAATATGAATCTGATTCTTCGCAGAGGCCATAAAACACACATTAGTGATTCAGTCGATGCGTTCTGGTGCATCAATTGATATGATGCATTTAGTTCTCTAGGTGAAAGACGAGTGCACTACACTATGGTTCAAAAACATAGTACCAAATCGATAATAATCGGTATCGTGACGTCTCGCTTGTATTTGCAATGCCCTAATAAGCAATTTCATGTGTAACAGATGTTCAGCGTAAAATGAGTTACACTACTGTGGATCACAAGAGTAGAAGGAACGCAAACTAGAAAAGGATCGGAAGCGCAATCTATGCCTAGTTTAGGCTATGTAAAGCCCCTTCAAGTAACATCTCTTTTTCCAGATGTTCATACAAGGGCGCCTGCTGTTTGGCAGCAGGAGAGACATATGCGCCCCTAGATAATTAATTCAATTGGAATGGTGAAATTGTAGCGATATTTTACGACTGTAGTAAAAAGGGATGTGCTGGACGGAAAAATTATGGTCGGGACAGGCTTCAGATAGAAATGTTAATAATCCTCAAGTTCAGAACTGAAAAAATTATCCATCTCCCGATCAGGTCAAAAAAAATTTAGAAACGGGAAACTTTCGAAAAATGTCCCAGTGAGGTGAAACTCTAATTGAAGACATAATTTCCCGTTCAAGTGATTGGTTCTGCACTTCTGGAATAAAACCTATAAATTGCAAGAAATTTCAGAGACTAATAGTGCAGGACATATCAAGAATTATCCGCTTTTAAATATGAGCGATTGGAATTCCTCGGCCTTTCTGGATAACGAAACCTGGAAAAACTATTTCGCGAACACGGGATCTGACCTTAGTATTATTTCCGTTCTTGTCATTTTAAACAATTACATCTTTATAGAAACTTTCGAAACGTAAATAAACATGCGTTAGAGGAAAGCCAGTAGCAAGGGGAACCTTAGGGGGGTTACAGCCTATAGGTCATGCACGGATAGCACAAAAAGAAGTCAGATTACACTGGGCAGAGGTATATTCTGGTAACACACTGCTGTTACTTTCTGCTTCCCTAAGTATTAGTAATAGTGCGTTTGTAAACATGTTCTTCAGACACAACAACAACACTGAAACATTCTTGTGATACCACTATTAAGCTCTCTATGCATGTTTAGTAAAACACTGAGAATGCTGGTCAAAACAGATTCTTTTAAAAAAAAATATTTAATGTCTCCCTTCTATTTTCTTTGACATCTCGAGTAATTTCTTCTCTTCCAGACGTTCTCGTAAATCTTCGCAGGCATTACCTAAGTTCCCAAGAGTAGTAGCAACTTGAAAATGATCGGAACCACAATATTTCTCTTGTATTTCCAATGCCCTCTCAACTAATATTTTTTGCTTCAGAGGTTCTCCTAAAGCTCCGTAGGCTTTACCCAAGTTAAAAACAGTAGCACCAACTTGAAGATGATCGGCACCGTAATGTTTCTGTTGTATTTTCAATGCCCTCTCAAGTAATTTCTTCTTTTCCAGATGGTTTCCCAAAGCTCCGTAGGCATTACCTAAGTTCATAAGAGTAGTAGCAACTACAAAATGATCGGCACCGTAATGTTTCTCTTGTATTTCCAATGCCCTCTCAAGTAATTTCTTTTGTTCCAGAGGTTCTCCTAAAGATGAGTAGGAATTACCCAAGTTCACAAGAGTAATAGCAACTTGAAAATGATCGTCACCGTAATGCCTTTTTTGTATTTCCAATGTCCCTTCAAGTAATTTCTTTTGTTCGAGAGGTTCTCCTAGATCTCCGTAGGCATTACCTAAGTTCATAAGAGTAGTAGCAACTTTCAAATGATCGGAGCCATAATGTTTCTCTTCTATTTTTAATGCCCTCTCAAGTAACTCCTTTTGTTTCAGAGGTTCTCCCAAAGCTCCATAGGCATAACCAAGTTCATAAGAGTAGTAGCAACTTTAAAATGATCGGAACCATAATGTTTCTCTTCTATTTCTAATGCCCTCTCAAGTAACTCCTTTTGTTTCAGAGGTTTTCCCATATCTCCGTAGGAATTACCTAAGTTCACAAGAGTAACAGCAACTTGAAAATGATCGCCACCGTAATGCCTTTTTTGTATTTCCAATGTCCTTTCAAGTAATTTCTTTTGTTCGAGAGGTTCTCCTAGATCTCCGTAGGCATTACCTAAGTTCATAAGAGTAGTAGCAACTTTCAAATGATCGGAGCCATAATGTTTCTCTTCTATTTCTAATGCCCTCTCAAGTAACTCCTTTTGTTTCAGAGGTTCTCCCAAAGCTCCGTAGGCATTACCTAAGTTCATAAGAGTAGTAGCAACTTTCAAATGATCGGAGTCATAATGTTTCTCTTCTATTTCCAATGCCCTCTCAAGTAATATCTTTTGCTTCAGAGGTTCCCCTAAAACTCCGTAGGCATTACCTAAGTTCACAAGAGTAATAGCAACTTTAAAATGATCGTCACCGTAATGCCTTTTTTGTATTTCCAATGTTATTTCAAGTAATTTCTTTTGTTCGAGAGGTTCTCCTAGATCTCCGTAGGCATTACCTAAGTTCATAAGAGTAGTAGCAACTTTAAAATGATGTGAACCATAATGTTTCTCTTCTATTTCTAATGCCCTCTCAAGTAATTCCTTTTGTTTCAGAGGTTCTCCCAAAGCTCCGTAGGCATTACCTAAGTTCATAACAGTAGTAGCAACTTTGAAATGATCGGAACCATAATGTTTCTCTTCTATTTCTAATGCCCTCTCAAGTAACTCCTTTTGTTTCAGAGGTTCTCCCAAAGCTCCGTAGACATTACCTAAGTTCATAAGAGTAGCAGCAACTTGAAAATGATTGGAACCATAGTGTTTCTCTTGTATTTTCAATGCCTTCTCAAGTACTTTCTTCTGTTCCAGAGGTTCTCCCATTTCTCCGAAGGCATTACCTAAGTTCACAAGAGTAGTAGCAACTTGAAAGTGATCGGCACCGTAATGTTTCTCTTGTATTTCCAATGCCCTCTCAAGTAATTTCTTTTGTTTCAGAGGTTCTCCTAAAGCTTCGTAGGCATTACCTAAGGTCACGAGTGTAGTAGAAACTTTAAAATGATCGGCACCGTAATGTTTCTCTTTTATTTCCAATGCCCTCTCAAGTAATTTCTTTTGTTCGAGAGGTTCCCCCAAATTTCCGTAGGCGTTACCTAAGTTCACAAGAGTAGTAGCAACTAAGATATGATCGGAACCATAATATTTCTCTACCAATTCCAATGCCCTTTCATGTAATTTCTTTGCTTCCAGAGGTTTCCCCAAAGCTCCGTAGCCATTACCTAAGTTCACAAGAGTACTAGCAACTAGAAAATGGTCGGCACCGTAATGTTTCTCTTGTATTTTCAATGCCCGCTCCAGTAATTTCTTTCCTTCCAGAGTTTCTCCCATATCTCCGTAGACACAACCTAAGTTCCCAAGAGTAGTAGCTACTTGAAAATGATCGGCACCGTAATGTTTCTCTTGTATTTCTAATGCCCGACGTAATATCTGCTTTTGCCTCTTAGGATTTCCGATGATATAATACATCCATCCCATTTTTATTAATAGATGCTCAACGTACAATTGTTGAAAATTTTCTTTTTCATGGCCATCCCTACGTATCATATCATCTGTATGGGCAAGGAATGCTTCCAAGTGTGGTAATAACCGTCTGATCTTGACAACACCACTAACTGAGTCATCACAAGACAGTGCGCTTCTCTTAAGTAAATCAAATGCCTTATTGATAATAAGCAGCTCCTTTCCTTCATTTCTTGTATTGATCTGCGTTACTTTCTGCACTAATTTGTGAACGTTAACAAGACCTTCTCTTATATCAATCATTGAATGTTGCTTAAGTACGTGTAATATATTACCCACATGTTCATCGTTTACCTCTGATTGTCCATTCTCTCTGAATATTTCTGAAGGAATATTATTTTTAAATAAGTAAGCAATAATACGTAGAAACAAAATTGCTTGCTTACCGTATTGAAAATTTTCTTTAATTTTGTCAGTGGTAATTGTCCAGGTTGTAAAAGTTGTTCTCATATACAAATCAGAAGAATCATCGGGAAAATTATAACTGAGTAATTTTTCACTTTCCTGCACATATCGTTCTATGTAATTTCTAATAGAGAACTTTGACCTCATGACCTCTAATTTCTTGTTCGTCTCTCTTATGTACGCAACAGCTTGCTGCAGAGCTAGTGGGAAATACTGTAAAGTCTCAGCTAACAACTTTACTTCAGTTTCTTCCGAATCATCTAAATTCAGAGCTTTTCTAATGAAATCTCCTGCTTCTTGCTCAGTGAAAGTGCCTAAAGACAGAACTCCTATGTTTCCCCATTCATGATTTCGAGACGTGATAAGAATATATGGTCTCTTTGAATTTGGGAGTAAGGAAGGAATAAATTTTGCAATACCTTCATCCCCATCTCTTTCACTCCTGTATTTTTCAGCATTGTCGAACACAAAAAAACATTTCTTTTTGGCGAAAAAAAGGAACACCTCTTTCATAATACACTGCATATTTCTAGGTTTTCCTTCCATTGTTTCTGTGCAAATTCTCAACTTGCTTTGTGCAAGTACACGAAATGATTCACAAAGTGTCTGATAATTTTCAGCATTTATCCACATAATGTTATTTTCGTAGCTTTCTGAATATAGTTGAATATATTTCCTTGCTAACTCACTCTTTCCTATCCCTCCTAATCCACTAATTGAAGTAATTTGAGATATAACAGTCATTTTATCATCCCCTTGGTTTCTTTGCAAAATTTTGTGTAATTTGTGTAACTCTTCTTGTCTCCCTGTAAACAGTTCCACTGGATCTCTTACGTCAAACATGATTGAAACCCTAGCTGATTCCTCATAAAATGTATTACCCTCTGTAAGGAAATAATTATCTTCTTTCCACCAATTCTCAACTTTATTCTTTGTTTCAAGAAAAGAAATTTGTACTTCACTATTTTCTAGTGCGAACTTCGTCTGAACTTCCTTCTTTATGATTTCTCTTAAATCCTTCTCATTCGGCTGGTTGACGAAAATCTTAAATCTGCACAAGAAGTCTTGTATTTCCTCGCCACAGATGAGATCATTTTCAAATGTTAGTGGTGAATGTTTGACTTTGACATGGCCAAAATTCTTAGGAAGTTGGAAATTCTTTACAGCCAGCTGTGGTATCAGACCTCCTTCTGAGAGTCCAGAGAATTCTTCTCTATTTAGAATTTCATCTAAAAGCATTCTTTTCAAAGTGTTGTCATTTGCAGTGAGAAAGCTCTCTCTGAATTTAGCTTTCCCTTTCCCTGACTTTTCAATAACTTCCTTGGATAGTTTATTGTAATAGAAATTCATTATAATATCCTCATCCTTACGCTCGTCAGAAAGGAGACATTCTGCTAAATGGTTGGCTAGCATTTTGTAGTTATATAAATTATTCAGACAGTGCACAATCTGTATGTCATTATTTCCACCTAACTTAAGTTTGTAATAGTAGTTATCCTTCCCTATGTTTAGCATGTCGTCTTCAGGAACTTTAAGCTTCTCTATATTCTTATCACTCTCACTGAAATTTGATGTGGCATTAGTGAAAAAGATCAACTCACAATCTTCAAAATTAGATCCAAATATTGGATGAGTCTGTAAATTTGTAAAGTATTCTTTAATTTTGCTGTAGGCTGTGAAATACGTCTTCAACCGATAGTCCTTTCTATAATCCTCTGAAAGTATTTTCTCTAAGGTAAGGATATCCTTCTGAGAGTTGTCTCTGTGCTTTGCTTGTAGGAATATGAGTCTTGTTTTCTCTGCTCCAGTGTGGTCAATGTAGCTGCACCTGAAAACCACGTCATCGAGATCGCCTGCCTCTTTCATATTTGTTGCTAGGTGGAAGTCTTTGATCTTGTTCTCCTCACACAGCTTCTTTCCTTGAAGCAGAAAATACATCGTTATGTAGATTTCGTAAAGTTGGCCACTCATTCTAGCAGCCCCTGGCCTTTTGTTATATGTAATTTGATGTTTCTCATTCACAGGCTCTGTTCCCTTGGCTTCAGTTATATCATTTGGTGTAGTATTTTCATACATTTCCTCCGTGTTTGTGTTTGCACACTTCGACTTTGTAAATAGCGTTCCCATTTCGGCAGTCTCACCTGGTAGTTATGGATATATATGTTTAAAGATTCAATGGTTAATTCTGATAATTTGATGACAAAGAAGTGATCACGTACACACACATGTGACTTTAAATTATTAGTTGTCGTTACTATATTGTTTATGGTCAAAATCCATTCCTTCGACTTCTTGAAAACTATACAAACATGTTTTGTTGTGTTTATCCTCAAGTCATGCAGTGCCCTAATTCATGTGTAAATGTACCATTCAGTTACATTTGTTTATTTTTTAGTTTGAGAAAGTGTCATGCATTTTGCGCCATCCTAGATTCTATGCCACCATTTGATGTTCGAAATAAGTGAAGACGTGCGTACAATTTGAACAATAGATCTCTTTAGCGCTTTCATGTTTCGAGGAACGAGTAAAGCATTGCTGTATTTTAGACTGTGACGGTCCAACTATCTCAGGAACAATTGCCTGTCCTGAAGACCATCTTGTGTAGAAGTGTAACCTAGAAAATTAGAAAAAGGAACATTAATTTAAATTACACTGCACAACACGAAATTTGTTCTTTAAATGAAAATGTGTGATTCTTATTTGTGCATGACAAAAACGAATCTGCAATTTGTTTCCGTGTATCAGATGTCATTTAGCCAAAAAAAAAAAAGAAAAATTAAAAGTTACATAAGAAACGTATGGTACAATTGCCGAAAGTGTGTTTCTCCTGTGTTACAAGGAATCAATTGGTATGACAGGATAAGATGTATGCAACAAGGTTACATGAAATATCGTTGCTTCCTCTGTGAGTGGAACAGTCGAGACAAATACAATCATTATGTCAGTAAACACTGGCCGCCACGATAGGCGTGAAGAACATATCGCGAGATCCAATTGAGAAGCCACAAAATGTGGGATGCGGCAACCAGGATGAAGTTTCACGCTATTAAGTCCGTCATAGGTGGATGGCATTTCTCTCCTTTCTCTCTAGTCAAGAAGAAGTTCTTATTCGACTGCGTATTGGACACAGCCGTCTAACCCATGGTCACTTGCTGCAAGGGTTGGACCCTCCATGTTCTCTATTTGTAATGTCGTTTTAAGTATTCTACATATTCTTGTTGAATGTGCTGATTTTGCTTTCCTCCGACAAACTTCTAATCTCGCCAGCGGTTTGTCATCCCTGTTGGGAGATGATGACAGCGTTTTATCAAATGATTTTAGGTTTTTCAGTAGAGCTGCTTTGTGAGGAAGCTTTTAGTTAATTTGACTTTTTGATGTGTTGTTTTTGTCTTGTGCAGTTTCCTCTACAACCTTGCGTTTTTTAAAACACTTGTTTTAACATTTTAAGTATGAATCTTAGATAACGGGATTTTTTCTTGCATATATTGAAGGATACAACATGGCCACACGTGCAAACGCAACTAAAAATTTTAATTGAATCAATCAATCAGCATGTCTTTCTGCTCCATTACACATCAAGCTAGCTTGATTTGATGAAAATCTTCGTCAAAGCACTAGGTCGAAAAGGCTAAGCTTTCAGGTACCAACTAACTAACTAACTCTCTAGCCTTCTTAAACCCGAAGGTTCATGGCTGCAGCAACACAGGCCTTCCATCTGTCCCTAATTTTTCAGGTACTCTGGACGAAATACCCACACTTAAGTGAGGCAAAGGTTAAGAAAGGTGTGTTGATTGGCACACAGATTAGAGCCGTTTTATTCTACACTTTCTGACCCAGCAAAGGCAGCATGGCAGGAATTCAAATTGGTGTGTTCTAGTTTCCTGGGTAATGTCAAAGCACACAAATATGAAGCCGTTGTTCGTGACATGGTGCACTGATTTCATACCATAGGGTGCCACATGTACCTCAAAGTGAAAGCCACCTGCTAGAAAGTTCCAGAACAACTTTCTAATAGTCTGGAGGGAGTAATGTATTGTGTATATATAAAGCCCTGTTTTTGCATCTTGTTACTTTTGTACTTGATACAGAGTCTGATGAAGACCTTGCTAGAAGGTTGAAACGTTACGTTTAGTTTATGTTTTTAATAAAATAAATTACTACCTTGGTCAGCATATTTATATTTTTGAAATACCATGTTACATTGTCCATATTTTTTGATTGTTCGATTTTCGAAAAAGCTTAAAGCTAGCACATTGATTGGTTAAATGTAGTAAATTAAAATATGTAAATATGCATATAAATAGTATTTTATAATGGGTTTATAAAACTCAATTTGAGTATTTAACACAAATTGTTACACAACTTAAGATAAAGATAGAATAATTCAACCTTGGCAAAGCAAATAATATGCTCCAGCCGTATGGCAGATTCAATTTGTTTCACGAAACATTACAGAACCCTAGCTAGAAATTCTTAACCTCAGGGCGATAATATAACAGGGTTCCTCTTTCAAAGAACTCACCCCCACCCCCCGTTTTCCTGGGGTAAATATAATTATTTTAGTAACAAATCATAATTCATAACAATAATTACTTGGATTTTATCTTCAGTGCAAATTTAAAATTTTCCTGTGACAAGTTAGAAATGCGGATTCGATATATTTTTGTCCCAAACGATGCACCTGCTTTAAATTAAGCAGTACACCAACACTAATCATTATATTTTAAGAAGTGATGTTATTAATGAATATCGAGAATATCACTTATGTCTTGTAATGCAGCTATAGTATAAAACTTCACATTCACCTCAGTAAAGCGCCAAACACGCATTCTTGCAACACATGATTGCGAGTGAAGCGAGCAAGAAAATGTTTACATCCATTTCTTTGCAGTCTTTCAAGAATATTAATTTAAAGGGGTGTCAATACTTTCTTAAGATCCCGAGATATTTAGTCTTTTCCAACTTCACTTTTGGCACGTTTGGGGTCGAAAACGTGTAGATACAATATCGCTAAATACAGTCTCCAAAATGTAATGTTCGAACTCTCTCTCCAGTACAGAAATCTCTCGACAATCTAAGATTTAACACTTTATCAAGAGCTTCCAATTCCCTTCTTTAAATGTATTACTCAATCCTACCACCAACATTTCCATGCTAATTTTAGACAGCGTTGCCTCCTCCAAAAAAAAATATTTTCAGTCTCCACACCAGAATTTCCGCAACAGTCTAAGACAATAGTAACACACAAGAATTAGATACCCCCCAATTTAATGCTCAATCCCCCTCTAACTAAAATACCAGCCATAATGTAAGACCTAGAGTTGGATACTGCCCCCCCCCCCACGTTTAATTCAGAATTCCCCCAGAACCCTCGTGTCAATTAAGGTCTAATATGTAAGAGTTGGATATTTCTCCCCCCCCCCTTCGATAATACACTTAAACACTTCCTTTTTAATCTTTATCTGTATTTCTTTTCTCTTTCCATATTCTTAAATTTTGTTTCTCTTTCTTTTTCTTTTTTCTTTACAATTTTCTTCTGCTTATCCTCTTTATCTCCTCTTCAATTTGGCAACATCGATTTCCTACTCCAGTTTATTTGCTTCTACTTCAAGAGAAAACCGCCCGCTTCGGTGTTTCTTTTAACATAGAGTACCGCTCCCTTTGTTAACCGCTAGGGATATAATGAACGCGCGGACTTTACATCTATATGCACATTTTGTAGAGATGGAAAAACTCCCTGGTTTCTATCAGGCCCTCTGGATTACTTCCTGCCTTAATCCCTCAAATCTATCCTTTTACCTCACCCTGGGTGCCAAGCGAGCAGATTATATTTGCGCCGGAATTACAAAAGGGGGGGGGGGTTCACATAACAATTTATATTTTTTAGTCCCTGGTTTGTTACACATGTACATCAAGTGAATAAACAACTGGCTTAAAATGGACAGTACTGTAGTTCTTAGAGTTAATTCTACTATAGTAACAAAAATATTTTAAAAATTGATATTTATCAATAAGCTTGTATATTTCTTGTTCAATATTTGTCAAAGTTTAACTTATTTGATATTTTGACTCCTATCTTTAGCAAATAGCACTGTTTTGAATTTTAATATATAAATTCATGAAAATTTACTGTAATTTTATATCAACTAACATATTTACTTTAACAACAATAACAAAATTTTACAAAAGTTCAAATAGCAGAAGAATTGTACTCTTAAATGATTAACCTTGAAAGAATTGTATTTTTAAAACTTTAACTTTGAAAGAATTGTACTCTTAAATGATTAACCTTGAAAGAATTGTACTTTTAAAACATTTACATAAAAAATGTACTCTTACAATATTTCATGTAAAAAATAATTTTATTACTATAGTAAACAATATTACAAGACACATTACAAATAGATTCAGTAGACAAATAAAAACAAATAAGGAAATAAACAAAAAGCAATCAACAATAAAGTTAAAAAAGGATAGCACTGAAGTCAAACAACCTTACTGAGATAACAAGCAGCAACAAGGATAAACAGAAACCAACATGGAATTCAGAAAGGAACATCAATTGCCACGGCCATAGCAAAAATAATAGGTAGTCAAACAAGCTAACTCCAATATCAAGCATCAACATACCTCAGACATCCAGCAGCAACAAGGCATAGAATAGAGTAAAACAGGGCATGCTTATGGAGAAACTCAACACCATAGGAATAAAAGGGACAGCCAAGGCTATTTACAGTACAGAATTATAATTACCCAAATAAGCTACATCATACATAGCACATGCGAATAGGAAATTAACAACATCAGCAGTAACTACTTATACCTGCTAAAACAACTAAGCGACTATAGTTAATCAGAAGAATACATATTTTCACGAACTAATTTACCTCTACGTTAATAATACTGTACTACCAGAATACTAAGGCTTCAAAAGAAAGCACTCAGAACAAAGTACAGCCTGGAGTATAGGGCATCATGCAAATGATTATTCAGGGGAGCTTCATAGATCAATAAGACAATAGCGATTATTCTAAGTACTGCAACTTGACCGAAAATAGGAAACCTACACAAGAACAACAACACAAGAAGGAAAGATACTTACTACTATTACAGCAGACACTCAATATCTCAAAAGACCATGCAAAATATTCTACAACAATCTGCTTTATAACATAAAAACTGCTAAGTTCCCAAAAAGTATCCAATCAATGAAAGAAAACTGCTTGAAAAGGGAGAACTCTCTACAGTCTCGCAGAATTATAGGAAAATAACAGCAAAACTTGGAAGCATACACACTCAATAATGCTTAATATGCATACACTTCACATGCAATCCCATGAAAAAGACACATAGCAGACTCTCAGCTCAGTTCTCATCTGAACTTGGACACCAAAAAAAAACAGCACTTTGGGGTTACTAATACTCATAAATACTACATTGCCTGTCCTTGTTTGAATAGCGACGGTGCAAACTTCATAGTAAAATATTGAAAACCGTCAGATGTATGTTCGTATAAGTGTGTAAGTGTGTGTGTGTGTGTTTATAAAAGATAATATGTGTGTATTTACCAGAGTGTGCTCTTACATAAATTGATAAAAAAAACAGCAATATAGAACCTGATAGAATAGGAAATAGTAAAAAATAAGGTTTTTAACATGACAAAGTAATTAGTTTAGTTTGTTAATTATAAGAAACATAAGTTGATTACAAGAAATATAAATGAAATGCGCTAAATAAGTACAATTGTTTGCTTTGAAGGTAGTGAATATATCGAAAATTGTGCAAAACTTTGCATTATAACCAGTTAATTAAACAACGTTTGCCTTAGAATAGCACAAAATAGCATACTTATTAGATTATTAACAAACTTTATGATGCAGTAAAGTATTGACTAGGGCTGAATGATTCAATTACTGTAAAATATTAGTCTCTGATTGAAGTAAATAAAGTGCAAACAATACCTTTTGTTTGTAAAATATGGTTGTTAATTCCTCTGATAGCAGAAATATCAACTTTATACTTCTTCATACATTCTAAATAACCTAACTTGGACACCTAAATTAGTATTACGTCTTAAAAATCAAGTTAAACTGTAAAAGAAATTACTTTGGTTCTTCAAAATGAGCATAAAATAATAAAAAATATTGAAAAATGTTCCTTTTATTCGTTATCAAAAGGATGCCAGATAGTGTAAACCAGTTGTTATATTACTAATTTAATTAATTCTTAATCATGCATAAAGCTTAAAAAGTGACTAAATAACATAAAAAACATGGCATTTGAAGGAAGTAACAAGATATTTTTTTTTAAAAATACTGCTTTTACCTATCTTTGTCCATTAATTCCTAGTACATTTGTCAAGTTATAAGTAAAATATACTTATTTCTTTGGTACTTGTGCTATAGTCAAATAAAATCTTATTAAAAATTAGCTAGTAGTTGGAGCGTACACAGTAAATTTGAGAGTTTTAGCAACATTTGTCCTGAAATGGATATAAGTGTAACTTGTTAAGCGTGCCAAACACAAAATATTTCAGAAACAGTACAGTATAACCTCAATTTTGAAAGCTAACAGTACTCCAGTGTTTCTACAAAGGCGTCTGTAGTGGAAATATATATAAAGGCCTTAAGATTTTTGGCTATCCATTCATCCTCAGCGTCGCGATTAGTTACAAAAGCAAAAAAAGCGAAATCTTGTGGTTGTTATAATTTCTACTTTTCGTGCAATCACCTACACTATAGTATTATGTTTAGTGAATTTTGCCGTCTTCCTGATTGGTCTGCTAAAGTTAGTAATCAATAAAAATATACTTGCATAGAAAAATCCTGATATAGTTGGATTCTCAAAAGTATGTACAATCAGTGTTCTTGCTACATTTAGCACCTAATATGGTATAAATTGAAGTCTAGTTAGTGTTGGGCTGTAAGATGTTCTGGTACATGTAGTTATTTGAAATAGAAAATATTGGCTGTGTAACTGGTAAAGCACTCAAAAAAATCAACTTCGTTTCCTCGTAGTACTCCCTGAAAGTGCTTCTTGCAAGCTAATAAGGCTCTGGCGTGTGTTCCTATGACTCCTACAAGTCTCTGTAAAGTTCATATTGACCTGTGATTAACCATTCAACATGCTATACAGCCTAAGCTTTAAGCTTCAGTCAGTAGAATTTAGTCCTGATTGTAGTAAAAATAAAACTCGCATGATATAACAGATACAAATAACCCCTGATATTAAGTCTATCACTCCAAAAAGTCAGTAATACTTGAAAAGTACCCTGAATGAAAGACTATAAGGGTTAATATTTCTTCTAGGATAAAAAAGTTTGGCAGGTGGACCTAAGAGCCACGTAGTCATCTGCTAACATCGACTTGTCCTGTGATTTGTCATTATATTGTTATATTTAAGGGGGAAAATAAACAATATTAATAAACGTCCAGTTATACACCTCTTGGTAAAGGGTTTTCAGTCCTTAGACACATAAAAATTTTAGTTACAGTAAAAGTTTGGCCTCTTATAAATGCAAAAAAAGTACAAATATAAAACATTTCGTACAGTTTATCTAGTAAGCAAAAGCAAAAAATACAATAACTGCGCAATATACTTGAAAATTAAGCAAGCAGTGATATTCTTGATATTCTAGTGGCACATAATAAGTATAAAATATACTCGAAAATACTCTGACATATGGTTGATGGTTATCTGAGATCGAAATTTTCAAGCTTTCTCTCATGCATAAAGTGGCTCTAGGAATCACTAAGTCTCAATAAAATGGAAACATAGAGTAAAAACACTTGGAGAGTCGTGCTGATCACATAATATGAAAAACATGCAAGAACAAGAATATATGGAACCCTACTCATATATTTAGGAAACTTTATCTACCCTAACAGTAAGAAAATACCGAGCAAACTCTAAAATAAACAAACTTTCCTACGAAGCAAACCAAAAATAGCATAGTGGAAGTCAATAAACCCTAACAACACCTACATATTCAAAACTACATCAAAAACAAAAATAATAATAATAATAATAATAATAATAGTAAAAATAAAGTTTGTGGCTAAAGTTTTAGTTAAAAGTACTTCTTCCTTAGTGATTAGAGAAATTATTTAAATAAAAACAAAACTCAAAGTTAAAAATTAGTAAGTATAAGATACAAAAGGCAATAAATAGAAAAATTAATAAAAGAAGTTGAAAAAATATATTTGCGAGTTCAGAATGCAATAAAAAATGTTGCTTGAATAGATGAAA
Organism: Lepisma saccharinum; assembly: GCF_977018435.1. Lineage (NCBI taxonomy): Eukaryota > Metazoa > Arthropoda > Insecta > Zygentoma > Lepismatidae > Lepisma > Lepisma saccharinum. Next base: position 25,270,276 of record NC_139235.1, read on the forward strand.
TTGCGTTATTAGAGTAAAGGTTAGCCTAAACATGTACATAATAAGTTAAAAGTTGAAAAAATCTCTTTGTAAGTGCAAAATGTAATAAACACTCCTGCCTGAATAGCTCAAATTGTGTTATTTGAGTAAAAAATGGAAATAAACTTTTAAAATAATAAGTTAAAAGTTGAAAAAATGTCGTTGAAGTCCAAAATTTAATTTAAAAATGTTGCCTGAATAGTATAAATAGTGTTATTTTGGTAAAAATAAACCTAAACTTCAGCTAAAGTTGAAGAAACACACTTTGTGTGTCTAAATTGCCATAAAAACTCTTGCTTGAATCGTTTAAATAGCGTTTTCTGAGTAAAAATACGCGATAAATGTGAAATATTGGCCCTAAGAGTCAAAATATGGTCAATTTTACGTGAATCCTGCTGTTTATATGGCAATAATCAAAGGGTCCATGGCTCGAAACCTAGAAAAAAAGGCAAATAGTGGATCGCATCTACTTTAACCTGAAGATACTGGACCTGATTGTTACTAGTTCAGCCAAATTCCTTACGCTTTAGGCCAAATGTCTTTACAATGTTACAAAAGGAGGAAGAAAAACCCGCCTAAATTACTTCCACAAAATAAAATTGGATCCTCAAAAAATCAATACAAACGTGTTAAAATATTGGCGGCACATGACTTCCATTACAAATTATTATCTCATACAGTTCCCGTAGAGGGGCCGCGGGAACTGACAATGGAGACCCTTTCTCACCCTCGGCCGACAATAATCGCTCGCGGTTTGGGGTGACGATGGGGGAAATATTATTATTTTCTGGTGCGAATTTCGTGCGCAACCTTGTAGAGGGGAGTTGCGGTCAACGTATTCTTCCCTTTTTTAAAAGCAATTATTATTAATAACATGCATTCTGCCCGTATACTTCTTTTTCATATAGGCTACATCGTTCAATTTCTTCGACTTTAAAGCGAACATAGGCTAACGCCATATATTGTGTTAAAATATCTTCTACCCCAGATCCCTTCGGGGCCGGTTGAATCCGGATAAATCCAGATCCTTAATTATACCTAATATGATCTAGCACCGATGACAAAATGGTGGTTCATGACGTCATCGATGCCTGCAAACCTCGAGTGACGCCATCAATTGGCTTAGAATAGGCCGGAACCGGCTCCTTGTTAGTGAATAAAACGCATTAACTTCAAATACTCCGACTGCATGAATCAGCCTTGACTCATATCCGGGCGTAACACATATAGGAAAAGCATAAACTGCGTTAGAATAGGCCGGAACTGGGTTCCTTGGGTTAGAATAGGCCGGAACCGGGTACCATAATAGTATCTATTATGCACTAATGGAAAACCCTTAAAACCCAGCTCCACGTCTGTATAAATCATCCGTGACTCATATCCGGCTGAAACACATATATAAAAAAGCATAAATGGGAGATGCAAAATGCCGAAAACGGACTCCATAATAGCATATTTTGTGCACTAATAGAAAACCATTAATTCCAAGCTCCCACGCCAGCCTGAATCGTCCATGACTCATATCCGGCTGTAACGCGTATATAAAGTACAACAATAGTGTTAGGTTAGGGTAAAAACGGACTCCATAATAGTATATTTTGTGCACTAATAGAAAACCATTAATTCCAAGCTCCCACGCCAGTTTGAATCGTCCATGACTCATATCCGGCTGTAACGCGTATATAAAGTACAACAATAGTGTTAGGTTAGGGTATAAACGGACTCCATAATAGTGCCTTTTGTTCATTAATAGAAAAGCATTAATTCCAAACTCCCACGTGTGCATGAGGCACACATGACTCATATCCGGCTGTAACGCATATATAAAGTACAACAATAGGGTTAGATTAGGGTAAAAAAGGGGATACATAATAGTATATTTTGTGCACTAATGGAAAACCAATAATTCCAAACTCACACGTACGCATGAGTCATCGATGACTCATCTCCTCCCCCACCCCCGACACGTGGCGCTTGATTAATTAACATAAAAACCATTTATCATAATTAAAAATGACAGAATAACAATAGCCGAGCGTCGTTATGAATAATTTATTTGGCACTAAGTACTTTCAATTCTACTTATGGGCATCAATTATTCAATACGGAAATATCCAAATATTCAAGGCTTTTCTACAGGGGACTTGGGACAGCAAACAGAGGTTGGCTTACACCAAATGGTACATTTTTATAATAGTCTGGCCACCAAAAGTGGACTAAACTCGAGGAGACGTTCCTCGTCGTCGAATCGATGGGGAAACACTGTTTTCTGCTAAAGCCCAACTGGCGGTTTTTTATAGTAGGGGTAAATATCCGTGAACGTGGACCCCGTAGCAGTGGAGAGTTCCAGTACAACGGCCTTTTGAAAGACAGCTCCCCCACAACCGGGGAGATAAAAAAAAAACCAGGGAAATCTAAAATCCAGTAAAGCACAATCCATTAAGCACATACACTTACATGCAATAATAACATAAAAGTACACTCATGGAAACATATTACTTAACCCTATACCTTGTAGCTGGCCAGCAATTAATTAATACAATATACCAAAACCAGTAATGGTCAATCCGACCATTACACCTCCTAATATCAAACATTGAACCTCTTGATTACAAGCGGACGACGCTACCACTCTGCAATCGAGGAGTCCAAAGATGACCTTCGGATAATGGTGGAATGAAGCAGAGTGACGGTTTTCTTTCTATTTTTGAACTTGTATGTTGTTACATTTCAGAGCAATAAATAAATTTTTATTTTTAACGTTACTTTATCACTAATCATTCCTCGAACCTGATCCTATGAGACACGGTATTAGGGTCCTCTCCCAGAGACAAGGAGTAACAGTTTCTTAATTTCAGGACATAGAAGCATAATACGCCTCTATCTAAATGCCATTCTATACACAAATGAAGTAATCATCACAATTTAGCCTAGATGGAATGAGAAACTGCAGAGGGTGGTCTGAGTTAAATTACGAAATTACCGTATTATTTAAAAATTATTTTTATTTATCAACATATTCTCGCTTGAGATCAATACATTTATTCCAGCTATGCTCCAACACCATTTTCTTGTTCTTGAAGTGGATTTCCATAAAATCATAAGAATATCGCTCTGTAGAATCACGTCTTGATTAGATGAAAAACGTTGACCAGTGAGGAACAGTGTGGGGAGAGATAGAAGTAGGACGGAGCCAAATCTGCGTAGCAGGGTGGATCTTCCAACAATCCATTCGTCAAACTCATGAATTTCTCTATTGCCAAAACATTTTTGTAGACAGGTGCATTGTCTTTATGACACCTTTCCTTCCTTCTTCAAACCGGGTCTTTTCTTAAGAATTTTCTATCCAGTGGTTTTTCAGGATCCACTGGTTATTATATTACCGCTTTCAAGATAATCAGTAAATATATACCCTTTAGCATCCCAAAAGACAGATTCCCAATTTTTTCCCACTTCAGGACCCGCCATTGTCCTTTCTGGAGCTGAAAAATCTTTATCTGTCCACTGCTTTGACTACTGTTTCGATTCCGGTGAGTAATGAAGATTGCAAGTCTCATCTACAGTTATAAATCAACGCACAAAGTGAAAAATGAGTTTTATTGTTGTTAAAGCCGTTCAGATATTTTCATACGAACGCGTTATTGATCTGCTGTTATCAAGTGTTGCACCCATTTTGCTCATAGCTTTCTGATGTCCAATGCTTCATGCAAAATATATACTACACGTTCCCTTGAAGTACCTTCAGCTTGAGCAATTTAATGCACTTTAAATTGCTGGTCAACTAGATCGTGTATTTCGTGTGTGCTTTCAGCTCTTGTTGCGCTGTTGGTTGCCTTCAACAACGTTTATATTCAGAAGCCAATTTTTTTTTTCAAAGGAAGGAGAAGAATCATAGAAAAGCTTTAACAACTTGGTTCTGCACATTCTTTAAAGTTGAATATCACCACGATATTCAACTTTATACATTTTAAGGAATGCACACAACGCATCTGCTTCAGATACATGTATTAAGGAACGTACTTGATATAATGATTTCCTATTAACATGTGTGTTTATGGAAGATGTACTAAAGTAGGAAAATTTTCTGCCGATATCATCCCCATGTATGGTCAAAGCCTAGAACTTTTCAGACCACCCTTGTATGTTAACAACAACTAAGCAAATGCCATTTCTTGTGTGTACAGAAGAATGGATCGACTCCTGTCGTTTATGTAGCTTCTGCAAGAATACCGTAAAGACTGTTCGAGCTGATTACTTACCCATTGAGAGTAATCCTGAATATGAGAATTCTTCCCACTTTTTGTGAGATGATTAGTCTACAGTATTATTGGAGCTTATGTAATCTTCCTCTGTAATTATCTTTTTTAGTAGGTGCAGTCAGTTGTTGGAAAGACCATTGCTAGTAGTGTATATTGGCCGTTTCTAAGTCGTACTTAGTAGGTATCGTCTTTTAGCCTCTTTTTTTATCAATTGAATATCAGTTTTTGACATATTTTGACAATTTTTTTGTCGACGTTTTAGCGTTTAGCGATGTTTTAGTAAAATTTCCCTTTTTTCCCACTCGTACTTGGTAGGTATGCATTTGTATCCTATTTTTTTTATCAATTGAATATCAGTTTTTGACATATTTTGACAATTTTTTGTCGATGTTTTAGCGTTTAGCGATGTTTTAGTAAAATTTCCCTTTTTTCCCACTCATACTTGGTACGAATGCCACGATCTTACGTGATATAACTTAACCTATTCATTTTTTTCGTGCTAAACTACACGAGAGCCTCTACATGCCTTGACCTACTTTAGTAGTAGACCCAAATAGAGAGTTCAACGTCAGAAAGTGAGGATTAAAAAAGCCTCAAAAACTCACTTTCTCTCTACGTTCCGTGCCTCATTTATTGCGCTGACGATGTTTCACAGCGTAGAAAACAGCACCAAAACCTCAAAAACTCACTCAAGTGAGCCACAGTGTTGCTAACCTACGAAACTTTCACCAAAACCTCAAAAACTCACTTTCTCTCTACGTTCCGCGCCTTCATTTATTGCGCTGACACAGCGTGATGAGTAAATAATGCACTTTCTCATCCTTGAAGGATGAATGCATCTTATCGTAATTTTCCAAGTCCCGGTCAAATGTTTATATATCGTGATCTTTGTAAACCTCTCTCGGAACGATGTACCACACACACACGCGCGCGCGCGCGCCTCTCATTATTTCTGTATTGTGACGCATTGTGTATTTTCCTAGTGTGTGTGTGTGTGTGTGTGTGTGCTTGATGTTCGACAGCACCTGAAATGAGAAAGCAAAAAAAAAAATTATTGTTAATTTTCTCATGTAAAACAACAAACTTTGTGCAAAATTCTGATTGTAACTGATTGCCTCGTGCTATAGTGATGAAAAAAAGATATGGTAACTGATAGTGCAAAAAAAAATGGTGAAATTGATATTGTAACTGATCTGAACTAGTTAAATTCTTATTATCATTGTAACTGATTGTGTTTGTGCTAGTACAAATTCTTATTGTAACTGATTGTGCAAAACTTCTTTACTATGTTGTGCAAGAAAAAAATGTTAAAAACTTGTTAAAACTGTTCCGTGACCCTCTTGTTCTTCACGTCGTACGCGAAGGACTTCTCGGCGATCAGGATGACGCTGCACACGGTATCCTCGGGCAGCGCGTCGTGGAACTCGCAGACAACCTTGATGTTTGTGCGATCGTTGACCACCACCAGCTTCCGCTTCGTCGTGTTGATGACGAACATCGGTCTCCGTGCTTTGAATTCGCTGGGCGTGTAGTACATGTCCACGTTTCTCGCGGTCACGCGCTTGTAAGAGGTTTAAGCTTCGTAAAGTTTGAGGTAATCATCTTTGGTTATGTCGAGGTTGTAATTCTCGCGCGGGAACACTTCGTTCCTACCGTTCTTGAGATAAACGTTCTTGATCTTGCAGTCGTCGAATTCGCAAACAGATTTTTCCTAAGTCTTACCGTTTCGAACATAATCCCACTTCCGGTCGCCATTTTGGATTTCCGAGCATAGGTTCTATTCATATTTTACTTACATATAGGCGTACGTGATGAATCCCCAAACAGATTTTTCCTAAGTCTTACCGTTTCCAAGATAACCCCACTTCCGGTCGCCATTTTGGATTTCCGAACATAGATTCTATTCATATTTTACTCACGTACATGATGAATCCGCAAACAGATTTTTTCTAAGTCTTACCGTTTCCAAGATAATCCCACTTCCGGTCGCCATTTTGGATTTCCGAACATAGATTCTATTCATATTTTACTCATGTATAGGCGTACGTGATGAATCAGCAAACAGATTTTTCATAAGTTTTACCGTTTCCAAGATAATCCCACTTCCGGTCGCCATTTTGGATTTCCGAACATAGGTTCTATTCAAACTTTTTCTCACGTATAGGTGTGCATGATGAATCAGCAAACAGATTTTTCCTAAGTCTTACCGTTTCCAAGATAATCCCACTTCCGGTCGCCATTTTGGATTTCCGAACATAGGTTCTATTCATACTTTTTCTCACGTATAGGTGTACATGATGAATCAGCAAACAGATTTTTCCTAAGTCTTACCGTTTCCAAGATAACCTTACTTCCGGTCGCCATTTTGGATTTCCGAACATAGGTTCTATTCATACTTTTTCTCATGTATAGGTGTTCATGATGAATCCCCAAACAGATTTTTCCTAAGTCTTACCGTTTCCAAGATAACCTTACTTCCGGTCGCCATTTTGGATTTCCGAACATAGCTTCTATTCATACTTATTCCCACGTATAGGTGTACGTGATGAATCAGCAAACAGATTTTTCCTAAGTCTTACCGTTTCCAAGATAACCTTTCTTCCGGTCGCCATTTTGGATTTCGGAACATAGGTTCTATTCATACTTCTTCTCACGTATAGGTGTACGTGATGAATCAGCAAACAGATTTTTCTAAGTCTTACCGTTTCCAAGATAATCCCACTTCCGGTCGCCATTTTGGATTTCCGAACATAGGTTCTATTCATATTTTACACACGTATAGGCGTACGTGATGAATCCGCAAACAGATTTTTCCTAAGTCATGAATTGGAGGGTTCTGTGGCAACCTATATTAATTCTCGTAATAGAACAGAAAAAAACAAAAAAAAAAAAAAAAAAAACAATACTGTGGTCACTACAACAAATAGTCTTCTTCAACCCCTATCCAACAAACCAAAAAAATCATCATCCTAACTACAACCATGTAACTAACATTGTGATGACTCATATTAAGCACCCCTTAATTGTATTACTTATAAGGGTATACTATTGCACAACGTTTTTGCAACAAGTTATTACGTAACATTGTGATGACTCATATCTAATGCCCTTCGTTGTATTAACTATAAGGGAGTAAACTATTACACAACATGTTGCAACAAGTTATGACGTAATGTGATGAGTCATATCTAACGTGGCGTCTTCTGATTGGTTAATTATTACAGGTGTTTTCAATACGGTCCGCGCTTTTATTATATAAGACGGCATACACTGCAGATCAGTCAGTCTCGTGAGAGCAGCCGAAGAGTACGGACGTCCTGTTGCAGCGCTCCTCGTTTTTGTAAAAAAAATAGGTATTCAACTTTCTTTGAAGCTACATACCATCCATTATTTCAAGTTCAAAGGTGTTTCACGTGGTTTTTTATAGTAATTTCGACCAGATTGAATTTTGACGAGATCGTGCATTTTCTATTTCACCTCAAGAAATTCTATATAAATAACATACCTGAAAATTGTATCGCTATATACTAGACTTTTTGATTTTTGTGATTTTGGAGAAAGCATAATGGAATCCACCACCAGTTTCAATCGTAAAAATGATAAAACTGAATGTGTTACTTGTGGGAAGCTAATCTCAAGGAACAATTTATCGGTACACAGGGCAAGATGTAACGAAACAGCTTCGAGTTTAAATCGTTCGTTACCTTCTAAGCCTTGTGCTCGATGCGGAAAGATGATTAGCATTACAAATTTAAGTAAACATCTCAAAATTTGCAAACCATCGACCGGACAAGCATCGAAAAGGAAAATCGATGATTCAGAAACGGAAGCTTCCACTTCCAAGCAAATTAAATTATCTAATGAACGCAAACCAATTAGATCTGCATTCAACGACCAACTCCAGGATTTTTCAATTAAGTCAGAACCAGGCCGTGACATTATAAGTTTCTTGGATGAAACGAAAACATCTGTACTAAATATTTTAAAAGATAAACTTGAAAACAACTCTATAAAAGTATACGTTGTTCTGTTTTCTGAATACGAGAAAGTTGATGGCACAACGAGTATTTTTTATCATCGTACAAAAAACCAGACTCTTTATTTTGCTGACGTCCAAAATTTGGACAACTTCTATTATAAAGTTTCCAACGAGCTGGTTAAGAAACACGACGATTTCGAGACTAAAGGGTCGGGATGGTCTCTATGTGGAAGTCCTCACACGTTAACTGTTTACGTGAACCAATTCTCGCCTCTTCGCGCTTCCAGCTACGTTCCTCTTCCACCGAACATTCAACACAAGAGGGCTGTGTTAAATATACAGAACAGCGATAACAAGTGTTTTCTCTGGTGTATATTGGCTGCACTGCATCCTGTTCATTGGTCAAATAATCCAGAACGGATTTATCATTACAAGCAATACGAGTCCGAGTTTGAAAGTGTAATGTCTGGCATCGAATACCCGGTGACATTGTCGGATATAACAAAGTTCGAAAATCGTGCAGGAAAACGCATCGCTATTAATGTATATTCCTTCACGTCAGATAAATATCTCGTGCATCCCGTCAGGATAAGCGATATCGACGATGACGATGCTTGTGTAATAAATCTGCTTCTCATTTCCAACGAGGATGTCTATCATTACACGCTAATTCGTTCAATGTCTCGATTACTAGGAAGCCAAACAACCAAGCATGAACATTGCATCGAAGTTTGCCCGAGATGCCTAACCACGTTCGACGATCGAAAACAACTCAATTATCGAAATTACACTGGACGTCAAATTGCTATCGAGAAACTTGCCGAACATAAAATTTATTGCGGCAACAACAGACCGGCTAGAATGTTGATGCCCGAAACGAACGAAGTCGAAGGATTCAAAATTCACAAGGCATTGTTAGAACATCCCGCAATCATCGTCGCAGATTTCGAGTCTTTCCTGAAACCACTCTCCTACTGCGAACCGGATCCTGAAATTTCCTCCACAACGCCGTACCAGCTTCATCAACCTAATAGTTTCGGCTATGTTGTTGTGCGACGTGATAAAATAAATGAAGCATATATATACCGCGGGCCAAATGTAATCGAACACTTCCTGGAAAAAATGGTGGAGGAGGTTGAGGTAATTGGTAGCGTACTGCTTACATCAAAACCGATGGCACCTTTAACTGAAAATGAACTTCAAAATTACAATTCCACTGAGGTGTGTCCGGTATGTGATCAAAGTTTCACTGATGAGAACAAAAAAATATTCCACCACGATCATTTCAGCGGAAACTACATAGGTGGAATTTGCAACACGTGCAATCTTAAAATCCAGAAACCTAAATTCATCCCCATATTCTTTCACAACGGAAGCGGATATGATTTTCACCACCTGGTGAGACATCTTGGCTACGATCCGAAACGTATAGGTGTCTTGGCCGAGAATGAAGAACGCTACATTAGTCTCAGCAAGCAAGTGTCGATTCCGGGAACGAAAAATACCATCGAGATGCGCTTCCTGGATTCGTATAGATTTCTCTCTGCAAGTCTGGATGCTTTAGCGAACAAACTCACCGACGAACAATTCAAAATAACTAGAGCTAGTTTTCCCAACGTAGACATAGAACTCGTTAGACGTAAAGGGGTTTATCCTTACGAATACGTTAGTGATGGTTCTAAATTTAACGACGACGCTCTCCCACCTCCAAGAGAATTTTACAGCAGACTCAGAGAGAAAGGAATCACGGACGAAGAATACCAACACGCGCAACTCATGTGGGAGAAATTAGAATGTAGGACACTCGGAGACTACCACGACGCATACTTAAAATTAGACGTGACGATACTCGCGGATGTTTTTCAAGCGTTCAGGAAAACGGCAACGAATATTTATAAATTAGATCCAGCGTATTTCTACAGCCTACCGGGATTAGCGTGGTCGGCAATGTTATTCCAGACAAAGGTCAAGCTGGAACTGATATCGGACGTTGACATGTTGCTATTTATCGAAAGAGGGGTACGAGGTGGAATGGTGCAATGCGTACAGAGACATGCAAAAGCTAATAACGTACACATGAAAGAAGATTACGATTCAAATCGAGCATCGAATTACATCTTCTACGCCGACGTTAATAATCTCTACGGACATGCCATGGTTTAAAAACTTCCTTACGGGGGATTCGAATGGTTAGATCCCACTTCGATATACATTATTCATTTCGACGATAGCGAGTGTGGTTTCTTCGCAGAGGTAGATCTCCAATTCTCCGACCACCTGCACGACACGTTTTCGGATTTGCCTCCGACTCCCGAAATCAAATGTCCACCCGACTCGGTTCAAGACAAGCTTTTGTTAACATTGGACCCTAAACAGAGATACGTCGTCCACTACAAGAATCTCCGGTTTTTGATTGGGAAGGGTGTTCAGATAGTAAATGTTAGAAGAATACTAAAGTTTAAACATTCCACGTGGTTAAGACCTTACATAGAAACTAACACACAACATAGAACAGCTGCCACTTCCGATTTAGACAAGGACTTCTTTAAATTAATGAACAATGCGGTGTACGGAAAGACCATGGAGAATGTTAGAAAGCACGTAGACGTGAAATTAATTTCCGATAAGAATAAATGTCGGAAGTGGATAGCCGATCCTAGATTCAAGTCGAGAAAAATTTACAACGAGAATTTGGCACTTTTCAATCTAGATATAAAATTGATGAAATTCAGAAAACCAATTTACGTTGGCGCAACGGTTCTCGACTTGTCGAAACTTTACATGTTCGAATTTCATTATGAAGTGATGAAACCCTTCTACAATGATAAAATATCACTTTTGTACACGGACACCGACAGCTTTATTTACAGCATACAAACACCTAACCTCTATGAAGACATAAAAAATCCTTCCATGCTTGAGTATTTCGATACTTCTGCGTATCCTCAACCCAACAGATTTGGAATTCCATCTCGTAACAAAACAGTCCTAGGTAAACTGAAAGATGAATGTAACGGTGATATTATTGTCGAGTTCGCGGGTTTGCGTTCGAAGATTTATGCCATGATAACAGAGAGTAGCGTCACGAAGAAAGCAAAAGGTGTGGGCAAGAATAAGGTGGAGAACAAACTCACCTTCCACGATTACATCGATTGCCTTTACTCACAATCGACGATACTAAGTATAGAACAAAGAATCCAAAGTGTAGACCACGTGATTACAACAAACAAAGTTAGGAAAGTAGCATTAGATCCGCATGACGATAAAAGATGTATTTTGTCTTGTGGAATCCACACGTTGCCTTGGGGACACTATCGTTTAGAAATTAGTAAAAATTGTAGGCAATGCAAATGAAAAAAAATAAACTTAAATAACTATAACTAAAATAAAAAAAACTTTAATTGTCTCAAATTATCACATACACAATAAATAACTAGCAAGGACAATGAATCTCTTTGGTTTCCGAAAGCAAACAATGGAGACTGTACACCGCACGGCAGATCATGAATTTCTACCTTCCATGTTATCTAAACTCAACGGCCTGTTGATCAATCAATTTTCGGAACGCTGCTCTTCTTGCTGGAACAGTGACGATTTCGGATTCGCGACGATCGACATGACAAGGAAACCCAACGACGGAAAATACAGAAACAAAATCAACGACTTTCTAAACGACTTTCGTCGCGAATCCGAAATCGTCTCTGTTCCAGCAAGAAGAGCAGCGTTCCGAAAATTGATTGATCAACAGGCCGTTGAGTTTAGATAACATGGAAGATAGAAATTCATGATCTGCCGTGCGGTGTACAGTCTCCATTGTTTGCTTTCGGAAACCAAAGAGATTCATTGTCCTTGCTAGTTATTTATTGTGTATGTGATAATTTGAGACAGTTAAAGTTTTTTTTATTTTAGTTATACTTACTTAAGTTTATTTTTTTTCATTTGCATTGCCTACAATTTTTACTAATTTCTAAACGATAGTGTCCCCAAGGCAACGTGTGGATTCCACAAGACAAAATACATCTTTTATCGTCATGCGGATCTAATGCTACTTTCCTAACTTTGTTTGTTGTAATCACGTGGTCTACACTTTGGATTCTTTGTTCTATACTTAGTATCGTCGATTGTGAGTAAAGGCAATCGATGTAATCGTGGAAGGTGAGTTTGTTCTCCACCGTATTCTTGCCCACACCTTTTGCTTTCTTCGTGACGCTACTCTCTGTTATCATGGCATACATCTTCGAACGCAAACCCGCGAACTCGACAATAATATCACCGTTACATTCATCTTTCAGTTTACCTAGGACTTTTTTGTTACGAGATGGAATTCCAAATCTGTTGGGTTGAGGATACGCAGAAGTATCGAAATACTCAAGCATGGAAGGATTTTTTATATCTTCATAGAGGTTAGGTGTTTATATGCTGTAAATAAAGCTGTCGGTGTCCGTGTACAAAAGTGATATTTTATCATTGTAGAAGGGTTTCATCACGTCATAATGAAATTCGAACATGTAAAGTTTCGACAAGTCGAGAACCGTTGCGCCAACGTAAATTGGTTTTCTGAATTTCATCAATTTTATATCTAGATTGAAAAGTGCCAAATTCTCGTTGTAAATTTTTCTCGACTTGAATCTAGGATCGGCTATCCACTTCCGACATTTATTCTTATCGGAAATTAATTTCACGTCTACGTGCTTTCTAACATTCTCCATGGTCTTTCCGTACACCGCATTGTTCATTAATTTAAAGAAGTCCTTGTCTAAATCGGAAGTGGCAGCTGTTCTATGTTGTGTGTTAGTTTCTATGTAAGGTCTTAACCACGTGGAATGTTTAAACTTTAGTATTCTTCTAACATTTACTATCTGAACACCCTTCCCAATCAAAAACCGGAGATTCTTGTAGTGGACGACGTATCTCTGTTTAGGGTCCAATGTTAACAAAAGCTTGTCTTGAACCGAGTCGGGTGGACATTTGATTTCGGGAGTCGGAGGCAAATCCGAAAACGTGTCGTGCAGGTGGTCGGAGAATTGGAGATCTACCTCTGCGAAGAAACCACACTCGCTATCGTCGAAATGAATAATGTATATCGAAGTGGGATCTAACCATTCGAATCCCCCGTAAGGAAGTTTTTAAACCATGGCATGTCCGTAGAGATTATTAACGTCGGCGTAGAAGATGTAATTCGATGCTCGATTTGAATCGTAATCTTCTTTCATGTGTACGTTATTAGCTTTTGCATGTCTCTGTACGCATTGCACCATTCCACCTCGTACCCCTCTTTCGATAAATAGCAACATGTCAACGTCCGATATCAGTTCCAGCTTGACCTTTGTCTGGAATAACATTGCCGACCACGCTAATCCCGGTAGGCTGTAGAAATACGCTGGATCTAATTTATAAATATTCGTTGCCGTTTTCCTGAACGCTTGAAAAACATCCGCGAGTATCGTCACGTCTAATTTTAAGTATGCGTCGTGGTAGTCTCCGAGTGTCCTACATTCTAATTTCTCCCACATGAGTTGCGCGTGTTGGTATTCTTCGTCCGTGATTCCTTTCTCTCTGAGTCTGCTGTAAAATTCTCTTGGAGGTGGGAGAGCGTCGTCGTTAAATTTAGAACCATCACTAACGTATTCGTAAGGATAAACCCCTTTACGTCTAACGAGTTCTATGTCTACGTTGGGAAAACTAGCTCTAGTTATTTTGAATTGTTCGTCGGTGAGTTTGTTCGCTAAAGCATCCAGACTTGCAGAGAGAAATCTATACGAATCCAGGAAGCGCATCTCGATGGTATTTTTCGTTCCCGGAATCGACACTTGCTTGCTGAGACTAATGTAGCGTTCTTCATTCTCGGCCAAGACACCTATACGTTTCGGATCGTAGCCAAGATGTCTCACCAGGTGGTGAAAATCATATCCGCTTCCGTTGTGAAAGAATATGGGGATGAATTTAGGTTTCTGGATTTTAAGATTGCACGTGTTGCAAATTCCACCTATGTAGTTTCCGCTGAAATGATCGTGGTGGAATATTTTTTTGTTCTCATCAGTGAAACTTTGATCACATACCGGACACACCTCAGTGGAATTGTAATTTTGAAGTTCATTTTCAGTTAAAGGTGCCATCGGTTTTGATGTAAGCAGTACGCTACCAATTACCTCAACCTCCTCCACCATTTTTTCCAGGAAGTGTTCGATTACATTTGGCCCGCGGTATATATATGCTTCATTTATTTTATCACGTCGCACAACAACATAGCCGAAACTATTAGGTTGATGAAGCTGGTACGGCGTTGTGGAGGAAATTTCAGGATCCGGTTCGCAGTAGGAGAGTGGTTTCAGGAAAGACTCGAAATCTGCGACGATGATTGCGGGATGTTCTAACAATGCCTTGTGCATTTTGAATCCTTCGACTTCGTTCGTTTCGGGCATCAACATTCTAGCCGGTCTGTTGTTGCCGCAATAAATTTTATGTTCGGCAAGTTTCTCGATAGCAATTTGACGTCCAGTGTAATTTCGATAATTGAGTTGTTTTCGATCGTCGAACGTGGTTAGGCATCTCGGGCAAACTTCGATGCAATGTTCATGCTTGGTTGTTTGGCTTCCTAGTAATCGAGACATTGAACGAATTAGCGTGTAATGATAGACATCCTCGTTGGAAATGAGAAGCAGATTTATTACACAAGCATCGTCATCGTCGATATCGCTTATCCTGACGGGATGCACGAGATATTTATCTGACGTGAAGGAATATACATTAATAGCGATGCGTTTTCCTGCACGATTTTCGAACTTTGTTATATCCGACAATGTCACCGGGTATTCGATGCCAGACATTACACTTTCAAACTCGGACTCGTATTGCTTGTAATGATAAATCCGTTCTGGATTATTTGACCAATGAACAGGATGCAGTGCAGCCAATATACACCAGAGAAAACACTTGTTATCGCTGTTCTGTATATTTAACACAGCCCTCTTGTGTTGAATGTTCGGTGGAAGAGGAACGTAGCTGGAAGCGCGAAGAGGCGAGAATTGGTTCACGTAAACAGTTAACGTGTGAGGACTTCCACATAGAGACCATCCCGACCCTTTAGTCTCGAAATCGTCGTGTTTCTTAACCAGCTCGTTGGAAACTTTATAATAGAAGTTGTCCAAATTTTGGACGTCAGCAAAATAAAGAGTCTGGTTTTTTGTACGATGATAAAAAATACTCGTTGTGCCATCAACTTTCTCGTATTCAGAAAACAGAACAACGTATACTTTTATAGAGTTGTTTTCAAGTTTATCTTTTAAAATATTTAGTACAGATGTTTTCGTTTCATCCAAGAAACTTATAATGTCACGGCCTGGTTCTGACTTAATTGAAAAATCCTGGAGTTGGTCGTTGAATGCAGATCTAATTGGTTTGCGTTCATTAGATAATTTAATTTGCTTGGAAGTGGAAGCTTCCGTTTCTGAATCATCGATTTTCCTTTTCGATGCTTGTCCGGTCGATGGTTTGCAAATTTTGAGATGTTTACTTAAATTTGTAATGCTAATCATCTTTCCGCATCGAGCACAAGGCTTAGAAGGTAACGAACGATTTAAACTCGAAGCTGTTTCGTTACATCTTGCCCTGTGTACCGATAAATTGTTCCTTGAGATTAGCTTCCCACAAGTAACACATTCAGTTTTATCATTTTTACGATTGAAACTGGTGGTGGATTCCATTATGCTTTCTCCAAAATCACAAAAATCAAAAAGTCTAGTATATAGCGATACAATTTTCAGGTATGTTATTTATATAGAATTTCTTGAGGTGAAATAGAAAATGCACGATCTCGTCAAAATTCAATCTGGTCGAAATTACTATAAAAAACCACGTGAAACACCTTTGAACTTGAAATAATGGATGGTATGTAGCTTCAAAGAAAGTTGAATACCTATTTTTTTTACAAAAACGAGGAGCGCTGCAACAGGACGTCCGTACTCTTCGGCTGCTCTCACGAGACTGACTGATCTGCAGTGTATGCCGTCTTATATAATAAAAGCGCGGACCTTATTGAAAATACCTGTAATAATTAACCAATCAGAAGACGCCACGTTAGATATGACTCATCACATTACGTCATAACTTGTTGCAACATGTTGTGTAATAGTTTACTCCCTTATAGTTAATACAACGAAGGGCATTAGATATGAGTCATCACAATGTTACGTAATAACTTGTTGCAAAAACGTTGTGCAATAGTATACCCTTATAAGTAATACAATTAAGGGGTGCTTAATATGAGTCATCACAATGTTAGTTACATGGTTCTAGTTAGGATGATGATTTTTTTGGTTTGTTGGATAGGGGTTGAAGAAGACTATTTGTTGTAGTGACCACAGTATTGTTTTTTTTTGTTTTTTTTTGTTTTTTTTTGTTTTTTCTGTTCTATTACGAGAATTAATATAGGTTGCCATAGAACCCTCCAATTCATGACTTAGGAAAAATCTGTTTGCGGATTCATCACGTACGCCTATACGTGAGTAAAATATGAATAGAACCTATGTTCGGAAATCCAAAATGGCGACCGGAAGTGGGATTATCTTGGAAACGGTAAGACTTAGAAAAAATCTGTTTGCTGATTCATCACGTACACCTACACGTGAGAAGAAGTATGAATAGAACCTATGTTCCGAAATCCAAAATGGCGACCGGAAGAAAGATTATCTTGGAAACGGTAAGACTTAGGAAAAATCTGTTTGCTGATTCATCACGTACACCTATACGTGAGAAAAAGTATGAATAGAACCTATGTTCGGAAATCCAAAATGGCGACCGGAAGTAAGGTTATCTTGGAAACGGTAAGACTTAGGAAAAATCTGTTTGCTGATTCATCATGTACACCTATACGTGAGAAAAAGTATGAATAGAACCTATATTAGGAAATCCAAAATGGCGACCGGAAGTGGTATTATCTTGGAAACGGTAAGACTTAGGAAAAATCTGTTTGCTGATTCATCATGCACACCTATACGTGAGAAAAAGTATGAATAGAACCTATGTTCGGAAATCCAAAATGGCGACCGGAAGTGGGATTATCTTGGAAACGGTAAGACTTAGGAAAAATCTGTTTGCTGATTCATCACGTACGCCTATACATGAGTAAAATATGAATAGAATCTATGTTCGGAAATCCAAAATGGCGACCGGAAGTGGGATTATCTTGGAAACGGTAAGACTTAGAAAAAATCTGTTTGCGGATTCATCATGTACGTGAGTAAAATATGAATAGAATCTATGTTCGGAAATCCAAAATGGCGACCGGAAGTGGGGTTATCTTGGAAACGGTAAGACTTAGGAAAAATCTGTTTGGGGATTCATCACGTACGCCTATATGTAAGTAAAATATGAATAGAACCTATGCTCGGAAATCCAAAATGGCGACCGGAAGTGGGATTATGTTCGAAACGGTAAGACTTAGGAAAAATCTGTTTGCGAATTCGACGACTGCAAGATCAAGAACGTTTATCTCAAGAACGGTAGGAACGAAGTGTTCCCGCGCGAGAATTACAACCTCGACATAACCAAAGATGATTACCTCAAACTTTACGAAGCTTATACCTCTTACAAGCGCGTGACCGAGAGAAACGTGGACATGTACTACACGCCCAGCGAATTCAAAGCACGGAGACCGATGTTCGTCATCAACACGACGAAGCGGAAGCTGGTGGTGGTCAACGATCGCACAAACATCAAGGTTGTCTGCGAGTTCCACGACGCGCTGCCCGAGGATACCGTGTGCAGCGTCATCCTGATCGCCGAGAAGTCCTTCGCGTACGACGTGAAGAACAAGAGGGTCACGGAACAGTTTTAACAAGTTTTTAACATTTTTTTTTCTTGCACAACATAGATAAGAAGTTTTGCACAATCAGTTACAATAAGAATTTGTACTAGCACAAACACAATAAGTTACAATGATAATAAGAATTTAACTAGTTCAGATCAGTTACAATATCAATTTCACCATTTTTTTTTTTGCACTATCAGTTACAATATCTTTTTTCATCACTATAGCACGAGGCAATCAGTTACAATCAGAATTTTGCACAAAGTTTGTTGTTTTACATGAGAAAATTAACAATAATTTTTTTTTTTTGCTTTCTCATTTCAGGTGCTGTCGAACATCAAGCACACACACACACACACACACACACTACTTAAATACACAATGCGTCACAATACAGAAATAATGAGAGGCGCGCGCGCGCGCGCGCGTGTGTGTGGCACATCGTTCCGAGAGAGGTTTACAAAGATCACGATATATAAACATTTGACCGGGACTTGGAAAATTACGATAAGATGCATTCATCCTTCAAGGATTAGAAAGTGCATTATTTACTCATCACGCTGTGTCAGCGCAATAAATGAAGGCGCGGAACGTAGAGAGAAAGTGAGTTTTTGAGGTTTTGGTGAAAATTTGGTAGGTTAGCAACACTGTGGCTCACTTGAGTGAGTTTTTGAGGTTTTGGTGCTGTTTTCTACGCTGTGAGACATCGTCAGCACAATAAATGAGGCACGGAACGTAGAGAGAAAGTGAGTTTTTGAGGTTTTTTTAATCCTCACTTTCTGACGTTGAACTCTCTATTTGGGTCTACTACTAAAGTAGGTCAAGGCATGTAGAGGCTCTCGTGTAGTTTAGCACGAAAAAAATGAATAGGTTAAGTTATATCACGTAAGATCGTGGCATTCGTACCAAGTATGAGTGGGAAAAAAGGGAAATTTTACTAAAACATCGCTAAACGCTAAAACATCGACAAAAAATTGTCAAAATATGTCAAAAACTGATATTCAATTGATAAAAAAAAGAGGATACAAATTCATACCTACCAAGTACGAGTGGGAAAAAAGGGAAATTTTACTAAAACATCGCTAAACGCTAAAACATCGACAAAAAATTGTCAAAATATGTCAAAAACTGATATTCAATTGATAAAAAAAGAGGCTAAAAGACGATACCTACTAAGTACGACTTAGAAACGGCCAATATACACTACTATTGCTGGTGCTATAATCGACCTTCTGTCATCGCCGTGCGCAGACCCTCTGATTAGGGGGGCGGGAAAGCCTTGATGAAGGTTCAGTCGGGGAAGGAAAACCTCATTTCATCTCACTTTTTTAGTTTTATCGTATTGATGGGTATGCAGGAACATATAGGTAGCATAACTGTCGTATTAAGTACGTGAGAGTTTTAATAACAAGAAATTTACCATAGAACCAAGAGCGATAGTTCAATTACGTAGGAAATTACTCACCCCATTTCCCCGTATTGCTTTGAAATTTCATTGGCTTGAAAATACTTAATCTTTTTTTAGAGTATAACATCGTTTAATAAAGGCGATAAAATTCATCTACACTAAATTTGTAGGTGATGGTATAGTAATATACTGGCTTGTACGTCTAGAGGGAGGGGGAAGGATGGTCACACCTCCCCCTAAGAAACCTAATGTCAACCTAGAAGTATATATTTCACAAGTATACTTTGATTTTAGTCACGGCAATTTACAATAATTATTGCAATGGGGATGCAGGAACAGGGTAATTTTAATTTCAAGTGTTCTTTTAACGGGGTAACAATATTATCGGGGTAATATGCTTCGTTTACCACCTGGAAAAATACCTTGCTTGATCCTCCATTGAAGAATTCTGCGGACCTCCATGATTATGGGGGGAAATTTCCCCCCTTAGCCCATGCGCACGCCTATGTCCTCTGTGGTGGTGTATCGCCACTGTTACCTTCCACGCGTGCGAAAATTGTGTTCTGCACTTATGCAAAGTGCCATTCAAAAAGGTGACCGACCATAAATTCCCTACTTTCTTGTGTGAATGTTTGAAAGAATAGGATGACTTCGATGATGACGACGACGGAGGATCTGAAATTGTAAGAGCAATGTAGAAGAGAATGTGAAAACTCTCCTTCTAAGTGTGTATGTTTCCGGTCGTAATCCGGCCTCATTTAATTGAGCAATTTTATTTAATTTCTCTTTCAAAATTGTACAAATTAAATAAATTGCAATATAATAAAGTAATGCATTATACATTAATACTTAGGGAAAGGTATGGCATGTGTATCATATTTGAATTGATTTATATACGAAACTTCTTGGGTGACGAATAACCCCCGTTACCAACGAAAAGTGCCAAATGCATGTTACCAAGCGAGAATTAAAGAAGGATGGGGCCTCGCACTCTAATCTCGCCCACTGCCTCGCGATATATTGCTACGCCAACGCACACTACGGGGAAGTATGATCGAAAGTATTTCTATGTTGAGAAGTTAGACACATTGAAAAGAAAAAAGGCATTTTGGTCGCCCTTGCGACCACTGTGGATGACTCCAAGAAAAGTTTCCTACCAGCGTATTCAAAATTAGTTTGATTAATTAAATAACATTTAAAATGTTAAAGACATTTCCGTAGTTAATTCACCCTCTCCTACCACATCAGTTCCACTAGCCTCATGTCTCCTTTCTTTCTTTTATTTTTTGCTTCATGCTTTGATATTTCGTGTAATTTATTATCTGTTTTAAAACCTTAGCCTCGTACAAAGAAAGATTCCCTCTGTACAGCCACAAAACATGTAGGCAGAAATATATCCCAGAAGGCACGATTATACTTTTCATAGAGGATCTAGTTTTGAGAATACGACCCACTGCTGGATCCCCAGGTGGTATTTGGTAGGTCGCGAAGTTGGGTTCGAAAATATACTACGTCTTAGAAACCTATTACATTTAAAATACTAATATATAGTGTTTTAACCATTTAAATTCAAGCAGTGTTGTTCGTAATCTAAACTCTGTATATCTGTTAATCGCCCTCTATCATTGTACATTAGTCATAGTAGTTCGGTGAGTATAGAAATATTGTTTTAAACTTCAGAATTCCTTTAATTAGATGCTAGACTAGAGTAAATTAGTATTTTAAATTACAATTATACTATTCTAGAATTTAGTTTGTGTAATTTGTTTAAGCTGGATGGTAGCAAAAATATGATTATAAACTGGGTGCACAGCCCTGCAGAAATTTTGCCCGCGCCCGTGCTTGTGGGTCACATAAAGCGTAATATCCTTTAAGGTGGGTTCTCGGCCTGTGTATAAGGCCACGGCCCTAAAACGCTCGAAATTAGTGTTATGATTATTTGAGGAAATTACTTGGGAATTTCCACGCAGTTTCTTATTATTCCCTCGTTGACGTGTAGTTACTCTGCTGGACGCTGTGGATTCTTCGCAATCCAAAATCTTCCTTCTCCTACGTGTCCATAATTTTGTGGTTGATTCTCCGGACGCTGTAACAGCAACACCTGAGAGGAAAATTTCTAATAAAACTGAAGCCTGAATGATTAAGGACATCGAAGAGAGACTTTTGTCTGTTGTAGGAAAGTGAAAAGTTATTTGGAATATTATCGTGTTACGACATTAGGCCAATAGAAATATAGATTGTGTTTTTGGCACCCTATCCACACCGTGGATTAAACAAAAAATGTTTCCTCCAAAATTATTTAAAATTAAGAGCCATAACAAAAAGCTGTGTGTCGCCCCACTTTACAACACAAAACTTTATTGATATTTCCACGGTTACTTGACCTTCCCTTCTTTACTAGTAGTATTCCAGATCGGGGGGTTATAAAAAATGGTTCTCTATAATATGCTTTGTTTTGAACCCTACCGACATTATTATTATTATTATTAACAGTTTTGTTATTATCGTACTTCACTTCCACTAATTGCCAGCTCTGAATTAATAACGCTTGTAAACTTAAAAATGTAGGCACATTTGATTTAAAATTATTCATTAAACTTTGATAAAACAATACACTTAGATTTAACAAGAGAACACTCGCCTAAAGCTCTATCTGACTCTCATGGCAGCAACTGATGAATGAGAGACTCAAAGTCATTTTCTTGCGGGACATCAGCATTCTCTTTGAAGGATGCCCAACTAGAAACAGCTATCCGACGCTGTATTTCTGAGGGCAGTTATAGATTTTAGAACACTGAACGACAGCTCTCCTCTGGTATTTGATGATAAAATTCTCACAAAAATTCAGACCAATGTCAAGAATTGGGAAAATCACTGTTAAATGTTTTCACGAATACTTTTAAATATTTATAAGTCGAATAATTCACATAAGAAGTTATTTAATAGCTGAAAACATCTTCCTTTTATCTTCTTTCATGAAATAAGCAAGTAAAAGGCTTTAACATGTTGTTTTATTTTGCTATCATCACAATATTAAGTAATTTTAATAGTCGACGTTCTCTGTCACTCGTACCCCTTCAGCGTCTCAGTTTTGTGCGCCCTCTCCTGGACGTGTGGCTCCTAGCCTGTACACCACTTCCAGATTTGATCCCATTTTCAAAGAGCTATCGATAGTCCCTGTAATGCAATATATTATCCTTTCTGAAACTAATAGCCTGTTAGGAAGATTGATGCTCTTCCTTTACAGCTTTCACGAAGCATTCTCTGTTATTTTTCGTTTGTAGTTAAATGTAGACATTTTAGGGAAGTTAGTGTCCTACTCTTCATATCATTTACTCCAGCATAAAGTGTGTATTAATTCCTTTTTTTGTATCTACCTGAATAGAACACGATCATAAAATCAGATCATTGCATGAATTGTTTCATCGCATAGTCATAACAGTAATCCAAATTTACCACTTTTATGCAGAAAGTATATTTAAGGGAAGCCGCGTTTTAGAAATACATTTTGGTCGGCTTACAGAATTCAGAAGTAAATTAAAATGGCTTTCATAGGTTATTTTCCCAAATATAATAATGTATAATAAGAGAAGGGCCAATTTTAAAATAAACTACTCAAAATTCAAGATATTATTTGAGGGAATTACCTGGGAATTTCCTTACAGTTTCTTAGTTTCCCTTTGTTGTGATGAACGAACTTGTAACTACTCTGCTGGACGCTGTGGTTCTCGGAATGCGTAATCCAATTTCTTTCTTTTCCTACCTGGCGACAATCCCGAGGTAGCTTGCCTGTACGTTGGAACACCTGGAAGGAAAATTTCAATAAAATGTGAAGTCTGGAGAATTGTGGAAATCGAGGTTAGATTGACTAGAGTCATATCTATTGAAAAGGAGTGAAAATAGATATTCTGAGCACTAACAAATACAGAAAAGCAGAAAGAAATGCATTTCTGCTGTGGCCTAACATACAGTTATTGATTTTTGCGATTTCTCCCCTCGTTGGACCCCCCTTATTTCCAATGTACGAAGTTACACCAATAGGAACCTCAAAATGTGTTTTTGACATGCTATTCACAACTGCTTACTCCAAGAGTCATTTGAAGTTAAAAGGCATAACAAACAAGTCGTTTCTCGCCCCCCCCTTTACAACATGAAATCTTCCTGATATTGCCACGTTTTCTTGACCTTCCCATCGCCAAGAGTAAGATGCCACGTGCGTTCCAAATTTCTCTCGATTTGCCTTACGTGTTGTGGAGAGTGTGGATGGTCTATGTAAGTTATTATCTCCTTTTGAAACAAGTAACTTGTTAGGAAGAAAAATACTGCCCCTCTAAGGGGTTCCGTTCATTTATATTTGTAGTGGAGTGTAGAAGACATTTCAGTGTGAAGTTCATATACTTCTCCTCATATGAATTACTCCTGCATAAATTTAAAATTGACATTTTTTAGGTCTACCTAAATTACCCAAATACAACACTCCTATGTTTAAGATTAAAAATATCCATGAGTGAAATTTTTCATCGGATAGTCATAAAAGTCATGGCCGTTAACGATTGGCAATATTCAGCACTTTTAAGCAGAAGATAGAGTTGTAGAGGACATTGGGATAAAATTATTTTTTAGTTCGGCTACATTATTAAGAACTAGAAAACTGCTTTTATAGATTATTTTCTTAATATTTTAATGCTTATTAAGAGAAGGGCAAATTATATCATACCACCCGAAATTGATTATTTCAGGAAATTACCTGTTTATTTCCATGCAGTTTCTTTGATTTCTCTTTCTGTGATGAAGTGGTAGTTCCTCTCGAGGACGCTGTGACTCCTGGGACATAGAATCCCAACTCTTCCTTTTGCAACGTGACGATATTCTTGTGGTTGCTTCGATGGACGCTGCACCACACAAAACCGATCCTAGAACAACTTTTCCATTTCAAAAGACTCTAGGTTAATGACAAACACTTAAAAATTTAAATATTTTACCAACGCGCGTTTCACACTATCAACTCATTATCAGTTTCATGGGATTAATTCTGTAATCCTATAGAATATCAGAAGCTTATCTTACCGACATTAAATGCACCATCATTGGGCGTTACATGTATTTTTTTCTGAAATATTAATGGCTTATTAACTCGCTAGTAACGTTCGAAAAACAGCAAAAACAACAAATACGTATTAAACAAATAACCTGACCTTATAACGAGTTCACAGAAGGACTTATGCTTTAGTGTATGTTATGTATTTGCCCTATGTGTTATGTTGTAAATGTTTTACATATCTAGTTTTGTCTGTGTGTGCGGGACGGGGGTGTTCATAGGCAGATCCAATTGGGGGGGGGGGGGTGACAGCATGTGCCAGACCAGAGAGAGATGGCGACATGAATGCACAGTCGCTTTCAAAAATGGATTTGGCTCCCCCCTTTTTGTAAAATAACAGACAGGGATGAAGATAGAATTCCGTATGTTTTAAAGTAACTGCGAACGATGTTGAGCGAAGATAACATCGTGGACAAAACAAAGTCAGGCAAAATTAGAGAATATGTGGTTCTTATTACATATTCCTATGTTCTTTCTTTCCTACCTTGCTCTCCTACGTCTTGGGAATTTTGTAGAAATGATGAATGACAAAATAATCGATGGAGTCAAAAGCATTGCCACCGATGATTCCAGGTTCAAGCCCTGGCTTGTGCTTGAAGGTTCATCAATTCCATCTTTTCAGCATTCATTCTCATTGTCGCAATCAGCACAATGTTGCTGGAAAACGATTTAAAACAACAAATATACAACAGAATAATAATACCTGTTTCATCTAGGACACGAACTTGGGGTTTTTTGTGTGCATAGTACATTGTGTAAACCACTGCACTAGAGATCTCGGCGAGAATACGTTTACTAAGCACAGATAACTTCGAATTACTGGGAATTAACCCCCTCCTCTTCAAGCCTGCCTCAAAAAAATACTTAATTCAGAAATTGCTTTGACAGTTTGAGTTATTTGAAGCGCTTAATTTTAGTATGGTGAATTCCTGTCTTTGCACCTTTGCTCCTAAAAATTATGACCCGCTTAGACAGGTCATAATATTATAATATTAATAATAATATATATTAATTTGAACGCTTAGACAGTCATCTGCTGACCGAAGTGCCGTTGAACGTGTGTAACGTGGGTTGTCTTTCAATTTAAGTTTCTGTGTAATTGTGTGTGACTTCATAGCAATTTCCTTGTATTTCGTGCGTAACTTTCTTGCAAAGCTACAGTAATATATTGTGATATTGTGTGTGTGCGTTCATACATACACACATATACAGGTATGTATGTATATATACCTAAGTATTCACATACACATATATACATATACAACATACATATACATACTTACATACATACACACACACACTCCGTAATTACTTTCTGTAATTTGTTGAAGACAATTTTTAGATTTGTATATTAATTCACAAATCCGCATGTTGGTGATGCAGAACATGTGTTGTCTCTTTTTGGAATATCTAAATTCAGAAAATGGAGATATTCAAGACAAAACGGAGCTTATGTAGAAATAAAGATTGCCAGTCATCGTGTGGGAGCTAAGAGTTCCTTCGTCAGCACTTAGACTATTTTTTACCCTTCACATTATACGGGGTCCAGCCCCTTACCATAACTAAAATAGCATATTGCGGTGTCGTATTACTAAAATATTAAAATATTCTGACTTTCGTTAAAAGCTGAGACTGTAAAGGGACACTCAGCACACACAAGGACAAACAACAGGACAACATACACAAAATTATACTGGCCATAGTGCCAGTCGCCAGAGCCTCGTTCGTCTGCAAAATACAGTCCAGGGTGTAATACGTGGAAGTGAGGTTGAATTTTGGACGCCTTAGCAAAAGGTCGCCCCTTACACCCTCCTTGGCTACGTGCCTGCCCACCGGCCACCTCATCAACATTGGCCTCTGTACCAAGTTTCACATCAATCCGATGCTTGAAATGGGCTCCAGATGGCTCTGTAGGGGAACTTTAATTCTGACCACCCTGTACTTGCAGGTCTTCCTACTCAGAAATTACGCATTTTCGGTCCCATGTCGATTCAAACTTTTTCCTTCTCCACGCATAAGGAATCCATTCATGAAGTATTGCTGCATATTTTTCTTACACCCTGTATGAATATGTTTCTACAATTGATATTCCAGTACGCCAAAATATCTATTCGTGGATAAAACAAATGGTTTAAGAAGTCAAACTTCTGGATTTATAAAATTTCCTTCTCTAATAGGCACACTCTTTTTCCACTAAAGTCCTTGCATGCATTATGTACATTGATTTCTTAGATTAACAAGCGATTACTACATGTAAAAAGAAGTCCATGCAATGACATATCAAGACAATTTGTGTGTCCTTGAACCAACAACTTTAGGGGAAACACCTTTTCAAGGAGAAAACCACTATGAGGGAACAGTGTTTGGAAGTAAGTAGTTACAAGTAACAGTTACTTTTTTGAGAAACTGTAACTGTAACTTGTTGCTTTTAAAAGTAAGTAACTGTAACTGAGTTACTTTTTTTTACGATAGAAGTAACGTTTTAACAGTTACTTCTACAGTTACTTTGACACACTTAAATTGCTATGGAAGTGTCATAAATTATAATTATTGGCGATTTTGAACTCAAAGTGAGCCGGAATTTAGTTTCTGCTGTGATATAAGAGCCCATTCTTTCTTACATTAATTCTTGCAAACAATAGATGAAGAGGAAAAGAGAAAGTTGTTGTACTAAATTTGTCTCCTGGCGGTGGTCAGTCGGTAGGCCAGGAATTTCAAGGTTTATCTTACGTTTCATCTTTCGTTTGGTAGACCTGAATTCCAAAGCGATGTACACGCCTCGGAAGAGGGGTGGATTTCCCAGAAGCGGGAAGATAAGCTTCTAAGAGGAGAATTCCTTCGTATTGCTGACAGTTTGCCATTGTCAGTTGTGTGCTGAAGAGTCCCTTGTTTCTGTAGTTTGTTCCTCTGTGACCTTATAACACCCCCCCCCCCTGTAAGCAGCATCCGATAGTTTTTTCTTTGCTATAATATCGGATTAAGCTGAAAGGGGACGTACTGCAATATATCAGTGTTTTTAAAAAAGAATTCAACGATACTGGTAGTATGAACGAAACTGAAGAAGACGAGAGCTGCCAAATCCGCATATGAATGGAAAACAATGTAATTGTTTCCACGTGATTTCATTTGTCTCAGTTCCTGATAAGTTAAAAATGGAAGTAAAAATATTTCCGGTTAGAATTCGCTTATTTATGATTATTCAGCATTTCTGGACATTTTGAAAAAAATAATATATTTTGGTAAGTGCTATTCGTTTAAGATTTAAATGAGAACCCATTCTCTTTCAATACCAGATAATACAGATCTCACCATTATTATTGATACAACAGTGAATTACAACACTCAAGTGCCAAACGAAAGAATCAGGAAGACCCTAACGATCATTCTCGCTTGTTTATGTAATCGTCTCAGAGAGAACTGAAGGGGTAAATTTAAAATGCCATTTTCACCTTCATTGATAACGCACAATTATAGGCCTATACATTATAATTTTTATCATTTTCTGGTTCATAAACACTTGAAATTGTACAACAAAGTTATTTCTCTCTGACACGCCCTTTATGCGAAACAGACTTCCTTTCTTAGAATATATTCTACGCGAGTGATATCTCTCTCTCTTTCTATACAGTTTCTAGAATCCCCCCTCAGTCCAATGGACATTCCTTAAGAACAACAATGATAATAAATACAAATGTTTAAGTCGCAGTAGCTCAGGTCAACCTCCGTGGCGGAGTGTTTAGCACAACGCACTATACGTCAGGGATCCCGGATTCTAGTTCGTTTCGGACGTGGATGTTTGAGTTTGTTCCAATGAGAATACAGAAAACAGAAAATTGACATACGTGAAAATTGAGAAAATGTTAGTAACGGGGGATACTACCGCATAGGGGTATTCCTTAAAAAAGAAAGAAAAAGTAAGTCGCTTAAGTGCCTGACTACCATGTGAGAGATCCCAGGTTCGATCCTCGGTGGGGGAGAACAGAGATTTTTTCCACCTGTTGAAGCGGCTCCAGCGCCCACCCAGTGTCGTATAAAGTGGGTATCTGGAGGAAACTCTGAGGGGTAAAGGATGCCAGAGGCGTAGTGCTGCTGATCACATCAGCCCCACCTTCGACCATGATTATTGCTTTATTCAACTGTGACTAACCCAAATATTTTCTCTTCTCATTTCGAAGTCCACTGAGTACTAGTTTCAAGGTTGGCAAATGGAAACAACGTTTCACGTAGAACTGTTCCTTCCCCATCATTAACGCAAGAAATGTCTATTTGTGTACCATACCATGTATTATCACTTGTCTTTATTCGAAACCTACAAATAATATTGCAATATCCGTTTGATTCCTTTCTCTTCATTAGATTTCTATTTATCGTACACACGTGTTTGATTTAACTTTTTTTATTTAGCGTATCTTTTCTGCAACATTTTGGTAATCGTGACGATGAGAATGAATGATGATGATAAAACTGACGAAGGGATACTCACAAAGAACATGCCCAAGACGTAATTCGAACCCGGAATCTCTGATGTAGTGCACTGTACTAACAACTCCGCCACGGAATGAGGCACTAACTGGAATGATTGCATTGAGTTTCTCTCCTTGTTCATTGAAGACGTGGCTATCGGTTGAATTTACTAAATATGAAATTCTAAGATCGAAAGTATCACACTCAAAGCTGATGGTTTACTTTCGTTATCACCATTTTCAAAATTGTCGCTTATCCAAGAATGAACATGTACTAAAAATCATCAATGTCGGTATGTATGTGTAATAGACAAAAATGAACAGCCTAAAATTTCGTTCACATAATCTAGCTATTTATAGTTTGAATGTTGCTACCAGTATTAAGTTACCACTTTTATCATTTGATGACTATGCGATTGAATAAATGTGTCTGTAAAATTATTTTTTTTTTATTAATCTTACTAATGAACTGCCTGTAAAAACGCAGAAAGTTATTTTGAAGGTGTAAGTCTACTTTATTCTCAGACAGTGTAATCGGGACTGGACCTACAGGTTAGTGATGAATGAGAGCCAGTGTAAAATGTTCCTCCGTTTGGTATCGAAGTAGGAACTCATTTCTTAGGAAGCCATGATGTTATCACTGCGTCATCGGGAAGGTTCATTTCTTTATTATTCTTTGCGAGAACTTTGGACATCATCTCTCGATTTTTGCTTGTTAGATAAGGATTATTCTTAGCAACATCAAGTGGCTTATTTGACGCCAAAGACAACTAATGTATCACTTTCACCATTTAAGATCTAGATTTCCTAACATGTTTACGTAGGCAACAGTCTAGGATATCCAATTTCAGGCTGGGAATTTGTAATGGGGTTACAATTTGAAGCTTTAAGCAAAAAATATTTTAACATGAACCGCAAGCAAGTTGTGGCATTACATTTTCTAATTCTCCAGAAACTCCCCCACCTCATTTTTTGACTTTTGGTCATACTCGAGATTCACGTTCTCTTACACTCTGTTTCGGGAATGTGTGGCGCATAACGGTAGGGAAAGCGAGTTGGTGGAGCAAAGCAGTGAGCGCTGCTTCAGATGAATGGTAGATGCAGATTCAGCGTTTTGACCTCCATGTACTCACTTTCGCTCTCAATCGTTCATTTGGCGATCTTTCTGGAGTTACTACTTGCGCAGGGACTTGTTTTCGTTTGCTTGCTCCAGAGACTTCCGAGAGAGTGTGTATATTCTTATTGGTTTCCTTTCGCCTTCTGGCTGAAGTAATGTGAACGCACTCTCTTGTAGGAGGAAATTCATTCCCCTTTCTGATTGTCTGGCCTCGTAAATTTTGGAAAATCCAGCAGCAGGGCTCAAGGTTGAGGAATCTAACTGCCCAGCTGAGGGCGAGAGTACGTTGGGTACCAAAGCCATGCGGAGTTCGAGATACGGCGAGTTCAATTTAAAACAGGACCGCACGTTGACGAATACACAACTGTGTGCATAATTTATTTGTAGTGGAAACCCGATTCCTATATTGTTCCGTTGAGAGAACGCTTGGTGGGAAGGTAGGGGATATATTACTGTGAAATAAATTATAAATATACTTTACAATAATACATACACTCATGCTGTTTGTGATGGGCCCTGTTTTAAATTGAACGTCCTATATAAGTCAGGTTATATGTGCTTAACATTCTTCTATCACGAGAATGTTTAAGTTAAATGGTTCATTAGTTGCACGTAAATTCCTTTGATTGTGAATCTTCTTTGGTTCACTTTTGCACTTAACAGATATCTCTTGTCTTTGTCGTTTTTTTTATTATTTTCACTCAGTTAAATTGAGATGCGCATTTGTTACATATGAATCATATTGTTAAGTGATTAGATTAATAAATACCCAAGCAGAGATATAATAGAACCCGACTATCAGAGTTCTTCTTTTAGGTACAGAGAATCCCATCTGTTATATAAGGAAGTGAGAATGTCTTTAATGGGTTTTGTGTAGCACTGGATTTATTGAATAAGAGATCTCGCTTTAGTAAAAATTGTTTGTATCCAATAGAGTTTGTTTTTGTATTTCTTAAGTTGATAATTTAAATTTGATTTTGGAACTTTTTGCGAAGCAATAATAATTAATTCATGTTAAGAAACGTGTTTTTAAATTCAATTCCATATATTATTGTCTTTATTAACTTAACAAACATCTATGATTTATATTTTTTGAAATACATATTTTTGGAGCCAAGGGTATATCGTTTTGTAGTGCATTTCTTCTGCTTACAGTGTTAAAAAAACACAATCAATGTCTACGTAGTTCCAGGAATATATGTAATACAATATGCGGCTCCTTGCATTAGACGTTTTGTTTATTTACAACTGTTTCTCGGAAACCAGCCATTTA
The DNA here is from genome assembly GCF_977018435.1 of Lepisma saccharinum. NCBI lineage: Eukaryota > Metazoa > Arthropoda > Insecta > Zygentoma > Lepismatidae > Lepisma > Lepisma saccharinum. Next base: position 25,301,699 of record NC_139235.1, read on the forward strand.
TCTTTTGTATGGACTGACCACATGGTTGCAACAGGCTCTGATAGCAAAGGATAAGAGGCGTTGTTCAGCCTTGGCCAATGTGAAGAATTGTGAAGACACTGGTTATAACTGCAGATGGTTGTTGGTTGGATGCACTGGTTGGTCATCCGGGTTTTGACCAGTAATTATAAATAGTCTTTCACACAAAAGAAAAGATAGTCACAAGAGCCACTTATCAACAACCAAATGACAAAACGTCTCGTTTATTAAGAGAAGATATGTCTGAGTTAAAACTTTATATTCTGATGCAGATGAACTCCTTACCCAGGCTGAAATCAAACTATGTTTAAAAAACCAAAACATACGTTTGAGATATAAATTGTTCGTACCTAGAACAAAGCAGAGTTTCTCTACAGGCACTCACAACATACTTCACTATTTTGTGTGGTGCCATTTCACTATTTTTTCTCTTTTATCTTCTGGTGCTTGTTTATAGTTTTATTTTTAATATAAAAAGAAAAGTCTTAAATGTCCGGTACATGGTCAATCCTCCATACCATGATTCATGAGAGAGGCGATGACGTCAAAGCAGGTGCTGAAAATGATTGACGCGTAAATCCTCCAACCTTCGGAACGTCCTCTGCAGATTCGCTACTTCAATTGTCCCCATAGCGGCTCCCATGTTCCCCTTCAAGTCCTTCAAGGTGCGGGGCTTAGTCTCTACACGACTCTAAAAATATCAACAAAGGTAAAGATGGATGTGATAAGGGCTGCTGACAATGTTGTATGCAGCCTTTGATTCAATATACAGAACTTGTTGCTCTTGTATTCATTAATGAGACAAACAGGTGCCCTGTCAGCAGGGATTTCCGGGTTCGATGCCAGATGGGGGCTCAACATACAGTGGTTGGCATCTTAATCTATTCTGTAGGCCCACTCCCGATTAGCCTATCTGAACCTAAGGTGGACTTAGAAACAAGCCTTGGTTCCAATTGCGGCATGAAACCAATACGATGAAATTCCTTAGAAACTCGGACATTTCGTAATCTCTTATAAAAAGATATTTTTATGTTGACAATGCATAGACCATACGAAGTGAAACGTCGCAATAGTTAAGTGGTTAGATTTGCAGATTTGCTTCATTGGTATAATTACAGCGCCTTGAATAACGTAGTGTGGAAAACGACCCAAGAAACTGGTTCCCCAGACAGATGAGAAACATAGATGGCAGTGCGATCAATGTCGGTGCTAATTTTCTTATGAAAGTAATGCGGCTTAGTTAGTTTTTTGAATATATGATGTAGATTTGTTTGTCTTGAAAGGCGGTACGTGAATTGATGGAAACAGTTATATTTGTGGAGTGATTTGCAGTCACGAAATGGCATTAATTTGGAAAGAAAAGTAAAATAAAATTAATAAATAAATAGCATGCGTGCGTAACACAAGAAGAAACATCGCAATGTGATTCCGGACGTCAGGTATTGGACTGTGTATTAGAGTTTATTTTTCTATGTTATTAGAATATAAATAGTATCCTGAGAGATATTTCATACCGAGGCGACAAACCACAAGTGTCGCTTGAAAGCGAGCAGTCGGAAATCAATGCAGCCTTTCGAACCGTAGGGACTCAAGCTCTGACTGCACCGTTTCCTCAAGGAGATTTTAGACCAAAGCGACACGCGACAAACGATACGAGGATTTCACACCAAAGCGACACGGGTCATTCGGTCCAAGGCAACTTTCATACCGAAGCGACACATGTTGCTTGGAAACGAGCCAATCAAGAGCAACATTTCACATCGTAGCGGCATGACGGGAAGCAGAGGCCAGCGTTCGGTTGGTGAAATCCTCAAGCGATAAGTGTCGAACGCCGCTTGTCGCTTTGGTGCGCAATCTCACTAAAGCAAGACACTCATTGCATCGCGTATGCGCGAACAACAAACCACGGCAACATGTTGCAAGCTATTGAGGAAATGGCCCAGTTTGAGCGACGCAGAAGCGACAAAGCGACACGTGTGGCTTATCGTGTCGCCTAGATCTGTTGTTGTAATGTGCGGTTTATCGTGTCGCCTATCTGTTGTTTGCAAGCAACGCTTGCTAATACACTGAAGGCACCATGTCGCTTGTCCCTTAGTTGGGAACTCCCCCTGTAGCGCGTCGCTTCGGTCTGAGCATCCTTCGTTTAAGGAGCTTTCCGACCGAAGTAACAAGTAGCACGCGAATACGCCATATGAACGTGTCGTTTGCTGTTTGGACCCTTATGTGCAATGAATGCTATTTTACAGTCTGGAAGTGTGTGTCACTAGTGTGACAGTGTGAACATCCCGTGTCGCTTGTCCCATTGGTTTGAAAGTTGCCTTACACTCATGTCGATAGCACTAAGAAAGTTTTGTGGGGTTCTCCTTGTCGTTTCATGCAATCGTCATTATCATCATCGCCGCGATTAATTTAAAGCGGAAGAAAAGAGACAGTAAATATAAAAAATACAAATGCTTCAGTGTGTATATCTTTAAAAGAAATGATGATGATGATAATAATAATGAACCTAATTCATACACAAAAATTTAGTTGCCAAGAGCATTCCACGCGTATTTTTTTTCTCCCGTATTATTAACGAAAGTATGACGATAACAGGACGTGGTCGACTGTCTAGAATGTTCGTTAATATCTTCGCGACCACTGTACCAAATATCATAGCAATTATCACATTCATAGAAATGCTTCATGTACAAGAATCAGACGTTACAGCGAAAACTCCATTCACTTCCATTATAAGAAGTCGAACACCAAGCACTGGGGTCAACACCAGCGCCTCTAGCGGATCATTTCCGAGTGGAACCAGCCAGAGAGCGCAGAACCATGCGCGTTTTCCACACTACGTTATTCAAGGCGCTGTAGTATAATCATATAGGCTCATATTTCGAGATAAGGGAACAAAATTCAAAATTCCCTGGTCTGACACTGATGATTAATTGATTGAGTTGGTTTATTTTACTTCGCGTTTTGTGCCTCTTGGCTAATTTGCGAAGATGTGGATGAATGATGAAATTGATGAATGGGTATTCACAAACAACCAAGCCCGAGCGGGATTCGAACCCGGGACCCTTGCCGTCGCAGTGCGATGTGCTAACCACTCGGCCACTTCTGTAAATGTCATTTCTAGATTTATGTAATATATAAATTTGTGCTAGTATTCTTTACGCAGTGATCAGTGTAGGTGTTCTTGATTTGTTGTTTTAAGTCCACTTTATGCACAGTAAGGCTGGACCTACAGTTTAAAGTGGGATCCGAACCACTTGTGACTCCACCGGGTATCAAACCCGGGACCCCTTTATTACAAGTCGAGGACGCTACCACTGCGCCATCGGAGAGGCCTGCAACGATCAGTGTAGTTTTGCTCTTTTTCTTCTTCTTTTGTTTTGTATTGTTGAAATAGTAATTTTTGAATTGTTTATAATGTATGTAAGCCTATTGTAATTGGAGCTAAAGCTCTGTTATAGGTGAAAATAAAAATAAATAAATAAGCAAAATAAATAAATAACGATCGAATTGACATAGAACTGGAGTACAATCCTCAAAATGCTCGCTGCCACTTCTTGTGCATAGACAACCCGAATAACTATACAGCTCAAAGATATCTGAAAATTAACAATGATAGATTTCGTGTTGAATGGTGCAATATTACGTGTCATATGCTCTTTAAAGCAGCAATTTTGCGGTCTGACTTGAATGATTGCAAAAGCTACGCTTTTGGGTAAAATTATTAATATAAATATGAAATTTGATTAATATAATCCGGAATAGAAAATAATAAAACACACATGAATGCTAGTCTATTTAAAGAAGTGGTATACGTAACGCACTAATGATATACTGTAGATTCTCAGAAACCAGACTTGTAGGTTCCGTGGCGGAGTGGTTATCACATCGCGCTACGACGCCAAGGATCCCCGGTTCAAATCCCGGCCTAGGCATGGATGTTTGTGAGTGCCTATTCATCAATTTCATCATATCATCGCTCATCCCCATCTTCGCAAGTTAGCCAAAAGTGGCACAAAAGGCGAAAAGATATAAAGCAAATCAACCCATAAATCGTAGGTTCGAGACGAGGGCTTAAGGAGCAAAACGTTGATGAGAAAAAGTGACCGCCTTGATGACTTCTACATTCTGTGAAAGCTTGTCGGTGTTGTTCGGTGACACCCTGTATGTGTGTATGTATGTTTGGTAAGAGTGATAAGATTAAGGAAATTGGTTGGTGGATCCCACCCATTTCTCTTTGGGGAAAAATTCCAAAGTCACTGCATTCTTATCAATTCGATTACGTGACCTGATCACGTGATTGGATATTAAAGAGAAAACATGAAAGCAGTGTTTAGGCAACTCAGTCCTTTGCACAATTTGTTTGTGCAAATCTTTATTCCTCTGACATCAAAGTGCACACTTCTTATAATTCTTCAAATATGAACTACTTACTGAATATAACAGCACGTGCAATAATATTTTTCAGTTGAAATGAAATGTACATTTGCAGTGGCGTGCCCAAGGGGGGTTGGTAGGAGCCATACCCCTCCTTTAGCCAAGTGTTCCTAAAAAAAGAACTTCAAAGCCAGGAAAATATGGCAAAATCTGACTACCAAAATGTATAGATAACATCCTATTTTCGAAAATCCTGTACACGCCACTGTCCACTTGCCACATTCAATCAGTCAGCAAATTCTATAGTTACAGTGCGTAGCTAAAGTGTCAGTCTATACCAAAATGTTCCCTTAAAAGTCATCCACACAGGGTTTATGACGACGGGAAGTAATAAGAATCACTTTCCTTGACTTACTATTTATTCAACACAAACACGTAATTGCAGATATTACACCCCGTACAAACGTCAAGCCACTGCTCGATACCCAGTCCGACGTCAAGCGATCTGCCGTTTCAACTGCTAGCACCTCCCCCTTCCCACCTCGCTCGAGCCGCGAGGCATGAGGAGCTCTGAGGTCGTCCACCACGTCACAGCGACGTTCCTACCTCTATACACTCTACTACAAAATTATTCAAATGATACAACTGTCATAGCTCCCCTCTCTAGGGAGAAGTATTTCCTTCAAGTGAAATTTTTACAAAATAAAATACCCATTTATAATTTACACATTGTTATCATATCTACACTCATACTTTGTGTAGTTACAGTTAAACTGGTATACATGATGGTAAATACACTGGGTATAATCAATACAACAACATCTATGTTAAAGAAAATATAAAAATAGCAAATAAATATAAATAATTTTAAACAAAATCTAAATCTTTCTTTGATCTACCCAAAACAAATGTTTGTACAATTTTGGATTTAGTTTTTCCAATTGGCTTAAATAACAACTTCTTTTTTCAATGGAACAATTCCAGATTTTTAGATTATCACTGTGATGGTTACCACTGATATTGCCAGTTTTCAAATCTATTACAATGTATACATTAGTTGCTTGTTTGTCAATTACCATATACGGACCTTCATAGACCTCACCGTACTTTTTAGGGCGATTTTCTAGGAGGCTGCTAAGATAATGGGTTTTTACAAATACCAGGTGTTTTATTTTAACTTCAGGTCTATTTTCTTGTTGCAAGTTGTACCTGTCATTTCTTTTCTTCCTTGCTTGGAAACCCTTTACAAAAGCCATGTATAGCTTATCTTTCCACAGAGAAATTTCATTAGGCGGTAAATTAAATGATTCAAAATACATGAGTTAAGATCTCTATTTAGTTGTAACTTGGAGGGAGCAAATCCTACCTGTGTGTGTACACTATCATTTAATAAGCTTACAACTACATCTATATATTTCGGCCAATCTTTGTGGTTGTTTTTACAAAACACACGCATGAGCCGGTTGAGTTCAGAATGAATTCTCTCAACCAAATTAGAACTAGGGTGATATAGTGGGGTATACGCCAATTTTATACCTAAGCTTGTTAAAGTGTCCACATATTTGTTAGAATGAAACACCGTGGCGTTATCACTGACCAACCTATGTGGAATGCCAAAATGTCTGACATATCCTTCTAGCAAGGCTTTTACAATACTGTTGGCTGTACCTGACCTCATTGGATAAGCGAACAGATATTTAGTGTTAGCATCTTGTAAGGTTAGAATAAACCTTTCTCCTTGCGAGCCTTTAATTAATGGTTCTTGTATATCCAAAAACAAAATAGTTTCACCCTGGTTACAATGTTGTTGGAATATGCCCTTGAACGGATGTCTACTTAGCTTCGTTCTCATACATAGTTCACAATCTTTGATATAACTTAGAATACCTTTTCTCATACCAGGCCAAAAGTACAGTTTCCTAACTCTTCTGAATACTTTTTCACAACCAAAGTGGCCATATTGTCACGATAATTTCTCAGTATTACAGAAATTAAGATTGAGGTATACATATTTTCCAGATGTTCTCAAAGTGAAAATCTCTTATCATCAAAATTACATTGCATAATTTATAAAACTTTTTCCAATTTCTACACCTTTGAGGTAAACTTACACTTACACTTTCACAATTGTTCAAATAATCAATAATAGGTTGAAATAGCTTATCATTGTACTGTTCTTGGACTAACAACTCTACAGGTATATCTAATACTTCATTTTTAAACCTTACATTATTGTTTATGTGCATCAAAATCGGCTCTGATTCTAAAAATTGTCTGGACAATAAGTCCGCTAGGCCATTGTCAGATCCTTTGCAGTATTCTACAATGAACTAGTATTTTTTGAAGTTGAAGGGACCAACGCAATAAGTGAGGGTTCCAATTCTTCGAATGGTTCAGCCAAGTGAGACACTTATGATCACAAACTAAAGTAAATTCTTTACCCAAAAGATATTGATTACATATCTCAATACAAAATAAAAGACTTAAACATTCTAGCTCGGTTATAGTGTATTCTTTCCCATAACCTTTCAGTGTACGACTTAAATAACTTATTATCCTTTTCTCATCATCAATTATTTGATACAAATATCCTCCAATGCCAAGTAAAGAAGTATCTCCTTGGACATAAAACCTTTGATTAAGATCAGGATGAAATAGTTTAGCATCATTAGAAATCTCTTGCTTGAGCAAATCAAAACTCTCTTGTTCCTTCTTAGTCCATATCCATTTCTTACCTTTTCTTAACAATTCATATAAAGGTGCACATATGGTAGCAAAGTTTGGTATGAATCTTCTCATCCAAGAGAAACAACCTATTATTTTTTGAAGTGTCTTTACATCCTTCGGAGTAGGAAGATTGAGAATAGCCTCTACTCTCTCTGGATTTACTCTTATACCTGTTTTGTCAATAATGTGACCAAAGTACAGTAGGTGAAACGCTACGTTCTAGCAGGGTCCTTTGACCTACTTTTGAAATAACTTACGACATTTTCCTATAAGGCTGTCTCCCCTTACGATGTTTTCCTGTAAGGCGGCGATCGTCTGTCCCTCAGTGTAATCTACTACGACCTGTGTGGCCCCCTCCTACGATTTTTTTTAAACGACCTGTGTGGGACCCCTCCTACGACCTATCCTCTGTCTATCAGCGCGACAATGGGCAGTTGGTGTGGTATAGAATAATTGATAAAAAAATACTGTATATTAATTGTGTATTGCTTTGAATTCCAACGAATTTAAGTAATAACCATATAACATATAACCACTTTCCCAAATCCAAATTATTTTTTAAATGGTAAAATTCTACTTATTTAATGAATCCACATAGAATCTGGGAGGGTCATTCCAAGGAAGAAAACTGGAAAATAACTTTTTTGGAATAGGTGCCTCCCAGATTCTATGTCCGAACTTCAAACCTAAAATTTTACAGAGGTAAAAAAATAATGCGGAAAAGAAGAAGGGTTATACGCCAAATGACCCCCACTCAAATTGGTTGGAATTTTAAATAATAACCAATTTTTTTTAAAAAAATTATTAAAACCTATTACATTCAAGCAGATGCGGTACGGAAGATTTGAGTACAGATTGGTAATTTGGATCAAGAATGAAATAGTTAAGTAACTTTCGATTTGAAAGGAGTATAGCTGAAAGATGCCCACAATTCAACATTAAAAGTGCCCTTTTTGGTTTTTGTTTGTTGTATAGAAAGGTAAGTTGCGTGTAAAAGAAGATTGTGGTGATCAAATTAAAATCCGAATATTGTCTGGGATCGGAAAGCAAGCGAATATTCGTAAAGAGAATAACATTGATTTCTCTATGATGGAATAAAAAAAATTGCCAAATCTATTACCAAAAGCCCAGACGTAGGGTGTTCTAGGGAGAGAGAATCTTCAAATAATTTGAATTGCTGGGAGAGAAAATTACGAACTTCCAAAAATCTCGTGGGTGGAAATTGTTTGATGGTTTTTAAGGTACTGTTGAAATTCAAAGGCTAGTTTAAATTTGAAAATTAGTACAGGACAAGAAAAGTTTTTAATGTAATCTATTTTATGTGCATAGATGTAACGAAGAAGCAAAAACATCAAACAAATACATTCATGTACTATTTTCGATTTCACAAATAATCTCATCAATATTTTCCACTGATCACAAAACACACTCCAACATACACTATGGCAACGAAGGGACGACCAAAATAATAATGTGCATGCAAAAAAATTACGAAAGTATGCACTGTAAGGGTCAAATTCCACGATCCCCTGGAAGAGCAAGCATTGAAGATTTATCTTATCTTGAATAGGGAGGTGAATTTTGATCTGTGGCGTGTAAAAATTAATTAATTCTGAAAAAAATTGTTTATAAACAAATAGATATGTGTGTGGTATTCTTCACATACAAAATATTTTTATTTAGCAGACCTACACTTGGCTAAACTACACTCAGGGAAGACGTTTTGACCAAGTTGTTGTTTTTGTTCATGATCATGTACATAACTTAATCTTTCACTATATTTAAAATCTAACATAAAATTTTTACAGTTTACGAATGAGTCTTTCTGTAGTAATTCTAAGTGCATACACGGGAGTATGCGAAATAAATTAGAATTATTTTTCGCCTCATTCAACATCATAAGAATTGAATAATAAAGTGTATTTATGGGTGGATACAAATTCCCTCTATTCCTAAATTTGTCACCTGTGAAAAAAGTAAAAATGTCTGGGAGTATAATGCTATCACAGGAAAATTTACTGCATGAAAATAAATCTGCTGCCGAATCATATATTTCCTCTGTCACTTCGAAACTGAAAATCCTCATTTTGAATGTTGATGATGGCTCTCTTACTAGCTATTTCCGGAGGCAAATTGATGTAACTGGATGGTTCCATCGGGTTGTATCGTGCTACCTTCAAAGTTAAAGTGTGAGGCGAACCGCAAAGTGTACAACCCGATCCACGTTTTTGGAAAGTCTCGTGCTTGTTCAACAAAGCGTCAAACACCTGGTTGCAAATGCCATCCACCTCATCGACGTCGGCGGCGTGGAGGCTCTTTACATCAGTGTAATGATGGAAAGTTTCTCGTTATTTTTTTACGTTTTCATAAATGACGGAAACGATGAGGTGGATTTTCAACGAGCATTGCAACAAAGTTTCGGTGATAGACGAAATTAAATTGTTTTGACCGAGCGAAAAAAGTTGTTTAGATCAGATGTTTCTTCAGATCGGAAAGTCTCCTCGGTTAAAATATTTCGAATACTTTCGCCGGCACTCTTCTGCTTTTTTCGTGGTGCTTGATCGTCGAGCTTTCTCTTACTTGATCCTTCCCCATGCACATTCTTCCGGTCTACTAATGTTAGAAATGGATATATATTTCCCACAGTGGTCACATGCACGTTTTGTTTCCTTCTTCTCCATTTTTTGCTAAGAAAAAAAAATGAAATTTGCAAAATTGCAAACTTTTAATTTTTTTGTGGTGTTATTTATATTAGACCCGATCTCTGTTTATTATTACCATAGGTGAAGTTTTTTGTGGTGTTATTTATATTAGATACCATCTGTTTGAAAAAAAATGTCTCAATTTCTTTTCTTAAATAACCAGCTTGAATCTTTTTGGTTTCAGAAAGCAAACCAACATGGAAACGACAGATAATAAATTTTTATCCAAACTCAACGGTCTGTTGATTATTCACCTCAACAGCATTTGGACGAAATTGGACGAGGACGTCGGCAAAACTTTTCACGTCTTCAACAACAATTTACATTTCTACGAAATTCCGATCGGTGGGAAACTTCAAATCACCGTGAATCCGGAGAATGCAGGCGAAATCAAAATTTCTACCGGCAAGAACATTTACCGAATCAAACACGACAAGATGGATTCCGCGACCACGTACGATGTTTCTGCAGGAGATTATCTTTACGTTGAACTTCTCGGAGATTACGACAAACTCATTCCTCTCTTCGTGGAATTGAAAATCACGTATGCGATAATAAATAAACCATAAAAAATGCCTAACGATATTTTCGGACACACGAAGCGAGTGGACCATGCAGACGAAATTCTCATGCTGGACGTTCGAGTTAAAAAGTTGAGAAGCGACCTGGTTGCTTTGCAAAATACACTCAACACCAGTCTGCAGTCGGAAATAGCCAGTCTTCAGTCACAATGTTTGGATCCCATTCTCAAAATCGATTCCAAACTGAAATCTCTGTTGAAAAATTACATCGACGTGCCATCATTTGATAACGTTCAAAATATACAGTTGAGCGTGGATTCGCTTCAAAACGATTTACCTAAATTGCAACAGTTTCAAACTAAAGATTTGGAAAAATTAAAACTTGAAATCGAAGAGCTAACTTCCAAGATAGAAAAAAAATTGTCCGAACTTCAAAACTCGATCGATGCAGAACAGTTACACAAAGCCATCTCCAAATTACGCGAGGCCGCGATCGAAGAGGAAGAAATTCACAAGACGCTCGAAGAAATTAAAAATAAATTACAGATTTTGGAAGACACCATCACGAATTTACCTTCCACCGAAGAATTGCAAGTGATCAGCAAGAGCGTAGCGAACATCAAGATTCAATTGGAAGCGTACCAAGATTTCGAACACATTCAAACTACGATCACTACGCTCCAGGCGTCTTTGGAGTTGATCAACGAAGAGATTCACGATCAAGCAAGCGCGTTGACAAGCATTCAAGACACGTTAACTACGGTTCAGCATAATATCGATTATTTGGAAAACTTGAACGTCTAATCAAATCTCAATCATTTTCATCACGTACTGGACAATATACAGCGTGATCTCGAAAGTTTGCAGACGAGCGTGCATTCGAACGAAGATTTGGACAAATTGAAAACAGCGGTGTCCACGTTGTCCGAATCTAGCGACATAAAAGTTTCTTTGACAGCACTCAAAAACACGGTAGGCAATCTTCCCAAGTCGAAAGAACTTCACGCCGTTAAAAGAAGCATTTCGCGCATACTGAAACGATTAGAAAGCGAAGAGACGAACACGGAACAGATTCAAGATGAAATTGCTTCGCATCGAGACATGGTATCCACGTTGCCGACATCGCAGAGTTTGAACGATCTCAACGCTCAGTTCACAGACATGAGAAGCATCATAAACGATCTTGGCGAGAAAAGTTCCAAATTGCATCTACTGGAAAATCTTCAGCAGATCGCCGTCGGCGTCAGAGAACAGGTTGGCGCTCTCGAGACCAATGCCGTCACTCAGGAATCCACGCTGGCCGCTTTCGGTGCCAAGTTGCAAGAAATGAACGAAAATTACAAACACTTGAACGTCAAAGTAAAAATTAAACCATCGTTTTCTTCCGTAACGGATACCATCGTCGAACATGTGTTGCCCATACAAAGTACACTGGGACAGCTTCACAGTAACCTCGTTAGTGTCGATACTAAATTTGCTAAACTGCATTCTCTGGATGCCATCGAAATCAACAGCGTACCGAATCAGCAGAGAATTTCCACGTTCGTTGAAGGTAACAAACTACATGTTGCATCCTTTTCATCCGTATTACAAGTTTCTCATCGATTGCATTATTCAGATAAACGAATTTTCGTATTGGTCTCACGGCAGAAAAGCTAGTGTTCCCACCATGACATTAATATCGAATCGTGGTGTCCAGAAAGCAGGAAACATTCCTTTGGCACATTGGAACGAAACACGCAACATATATGAAATACACCAAGACGAAGATCTTACTGTTTGACGTGAGTGTAGGTGATAAACTTATCATTCAAAACACAAGTGAGGTACCACCTTCATTGAATCCCATCACGATAGTCCTTCTCTTCAAACGTAATCTCAATGTCTAGGCAAGCAATCGTTGAAGAGTTGCACAAACCTGCACGTCGCAACTACGAACGTTTAGCTGTAGTAACAAAGGGTATCGACGACCTATGGCAGGCGGTAATTTGAAAAATGTACATAAATTGAACAAGGGTCGCAAGTACCTCCTCACCGTCATAGACAGGTTTTCAAAATTCGCATGGGCTCTGCCGTTGAAAGCCAAAACGGGAACATGCGTAGTGGAAGCACTCAAAACCATTTTCGATGACAGACGTCCTCGATTTCTTTAAACGGACAACGGAAAAGAATTCTACAATTCGACGTTCAGGCAGTTCATAAAAAAAATGGCATTCGACATTATTCGACCTTCAGTCACATCAAAGCCAGCATCGTGGAAAGATTTAATCGAACCTTGAAAACGCACATGTGGAAACGATTCACACTTCTGGGAAATTACAAGTGGGTCGACATCCTGCCGGAACTCGTTGACGATTACAATCACACCGTTCACAGTACGATATGCATGAAACTAGCGGACGTTAAACAATCCGAAGAACAGCAATTAATTTCTACGGTGTATTGTCCAAAATACAGTCCCACGACCAAGCAATCAAAAATCAAATTTGGGGATCAGGTGAGGATCAGCAAATTCAAACGCACCTTCGAGAAAGGATTCACCAAAAATTGGAGCACGGAACTTTTTACCGTGGTTCGAGTTTTACCCGGAAACCGTCACACGTATATAATAAAGGATAGTAGCGGTGAAATTTTGAAAGGAAGATTTTACCAAGAGGAACTCTCTAAAACGAAACACGCCGACACGTACCTCATCGAGCAAGTATTGCGTAGGAAAGATAACAAACTGTTTGTCAAATGGCTGGGACTTTCGGAAAAGAGTTGGATCGATGCGAACGAAGTGATCTTGTGAGTACGTGGAATGTGGTGAAACGTCTACCAGATTCGGAACGTCACACTAAAAAGAACGGTGAGTTGCTTCCCGACAGCATCCGTTGTCTAATCGTAGGTCCTTCCAATTGTGGAAAAACCACATTGCTGGTGGACAATTTTCTCCTCGCCCCGAATTGGTTAGATTGGAAGAACAGGCACCTGTACGTGTTCTCAAAATGTTTGGAGCAATCGAAATACCAGCAACTGATGAAACTGTATGATGGACTGGACATTGCAACGTTCGCTTCGGAAATAAAACCACTCGGCGATTGTCACGAAAATTCTGTCGTGGTGTTCGACGACGTCATCCTGGAAAACCAGGATGCAATTCACAACTTTTTCACTCAAGGTGGTTACAAAGGAATGGATTGCTTTTACCTAGCTCAAACATTTTCCAAAATTCCAAAAAGTTACTACGCGACAACGCTAATTTCAATTGTTTGTTTCGTCAAGATCACACCAACCTCAAGCATGGCATGCGTACGATGACTACGTAGGCGGAGACATGAACTACAATCAATTTTCGGAATGCTGCTCTTCTTGTTGGAACAGTGACGATTTCGGATTTGTGACGATCGACATGACGAGAAAACCCAACGACGGAAAATACAGAAACAAAATCAACGACTTTTTAAACGTTGCAACGTCACATGACGTATATAAAATAACGTGATGACGAAACGAAAAATCGAAGATGACAATCTTAAGCTGCGCGATTACCTCGCGAAACGCTTCAAAGGTTGGAAATCCGAGAATCGCGGATTCTACGAAGAGAACAAGCGCGAAGGTCAACCTATCATCGACGCCATCAGCGGTCTCGGCAAGGAAATTAAAAATGTCACGGAACACAACCAGGATCTGATCACGGAACTCGTACCTCTTGCCGCTCTAAATTATGAAGATTTTCCTCCGACGCCTCTCTCCAGCATTCACACTCCTCTGGAACTTAGACAACCGCCAAGACGTCAAGCCATAGGCAGCACTTCTTCTTTGGAGAAGATCGAGTTGGGTCCGTTGGCACAAAGCTACCTGAGCACGGGGAAATTCGACAAGGACGAGGTGTTTCGATTGTACCCGAGCATGGAAACCAACGAAGCCGTCGTGTGGAAAATTGGAAAATCGAAAGTCATTTTCGAAGGCAACGACATTAAAATTAATTTAGATGGAAAAAATAGTTGGTCCAGGTATCCAGGTACAGTAGGATTGTGGGAACACGTTGCCAAAAAATATCCGAAAGATTACACCGACGAAGATTACCAGAGTTACAGGGAAATTTTAATCATGACGGATGCCATGTAATAAAACAACGATGCCACACAGAATAGGGTGAAATCTAGCAGCGGAGGGAAATACAGGAATCTCATCAAACCCATTTGGAACGATATCAAAAGTGGAAGCGGTGTCAAACGCTACAACACCTTACCGAAAGAATTCGTTTGGGTGGACGACGTTAGGAAACTCATAGATCGTTTACTCGTTATCGCAGGCGAAGGGAATGCAGGCAATCGGAATTTTTACAATGAGAAAATATAAATCGTGGACATGATCAGTACGAAACTCTCCAACTTCATCGTGAACGACAGCAAAGGAATAGCTTACCTGATCAAAATCATCAACACGCTTCCGCCGAAATTTTGGAACGTGGCCGAGGGCAAGGGACTCGTGAACGACATCATCAATAAATTACCTTTCGAAACGCACATGCCAGGTTACCAGTACTGCGGTCCCGGTACCAAACTCGAGCGACGTTTGGAAAAAGGAGACAGGGGAGTGAATCCGTTGGACGCTGCATGCAAAAATCACACATCGTTTAAAACGTACACACCGATCTAGATGCACGCCACGAAGCAGATAAAAAATTGGAACATGCAGCCTTCGGGAGATTCATCAGCAGGGATGCTTCTTTAGGAGAACGGGTTGCAGCTTTGGGTACGACCATCGCCATGAACACGAAACAAAAATTGGGATGGGTTCTAAAAGAAAAAATACTTGAGAAAAAATTCTTATCGTAAAAAAATTGCATCGTTAAAAAATGATCGTCAGAAAAAGTTGAATTATCGTAAAAAAATTGCAGCGTTAAAAAAATGATGTATCGTCAAAAAAATGTACGAGTCAAAAAAAAGTTGTCGTTGGACATCGTCAGAAAAAGTTGCCTTATCGTAAAAAAATTTCATCGTTAAAAAATGAAGTATCATCAAAAAAAGTCGTGGAAAAATTTGCATCGTCAAAAAAAAAGTTGGACATCGTCAGAAAAAGTTGCCTTATCGTAAAAAAATTGCATCGTTAAAAAATGATGTATCGTGAAAAAAAAGTCGTGGAAAAATTTGCATCGTCAAAAAAAAGTTGTGGACATCGTCAGATAAAAGTTGCCTTATCGTAAAAAAATTTGCAGCGTTAAAAAATGATATATCGTCGAAAAAAATGTCAAAAAATGTACATGTGAAAAAAATTACGTGTCCAAAAAATGTAAGAGAAATATGTACGTGACAAAAAAAATTTACGAGACAAAAAAATCTTCGATATATAAATAACAAAGTGAAAAATCTACGAGACAAAAAAAATTCTCGATATATAAATAACACACCGAGAAAAAGATCTACGAGACAATAAAAATCTCGATATATAAATAACACACCGTGAAAATCTACGACCCAAAAACAATCTACCAGACAAATAAAAATTTCTTCGATATATAAATAACATACCCTGAAAAAAATCTACGAGACAAAAATCCCGATATATAAATAACACCCCTGAAAAAATCTACGAGACAAATAAAAAAATTTCGATATATAAATAACACTAAAAAAAATGGATGAAGCTCGAACATTAAAACAAATGCTAAATTTGTCAGTCGAGTATATGAAAATTCAGGAATTGGGAGTGGATAAACCTTACACGATAACTTCCGGTGAAATTGCTACAACCCAGTATGGTCTCAAAGTACGTCTGTTGCTCAACGGACAATACAGCCTATTTTTACCAGATCGATACGCTAACTTGTTATCTGACCAGAAGCTGTCTCTTTTAATCGAAAACAAGACTCGAATCGTGTACAAGGGGACAAAGGAACTTCCTGGTAACAAAACAAAGCACGTAATAGAATTTGTTTAACAGCTGCAGTAAAAAATTCATAGAACCGTGAAAAAATATACGAGACAAAAAACAAAAATCTCAGAACATATATTAATAACATTCCGTGAAAAAATCTACGAGAGACAATTTTTTTTCCCCACGATGAAGCCCAAAGGTGTCGTTTATCAAGTACCGTACTCGAATCTAAAATAATCTGGCCCTCGATGGATTACTCACCAAGAAACAACACGAGAAGAAACGTTCTTGCTTGACGAAAGGTCACGGAATGAAATTGCTGCTCAGCACTCCACAATTGAAAAGTTTGCAACAGTCGAGGAAAAAATCTCACCACGTTGGTGGTTTCATATTCAGCATTCCGGCAATTTAGCGGCTTTGGGTGCAGTGGGAAGTTTGGTGGGTGGAAGTGCAGCCATCGCGAAAACCGTCATCGACTCGAAAAAGTACAAGGCGGAATTGGAAGAACAGAAACGTCACAACCTGGCCATGGAGAAAAAGGGAAGGGCGTCATGAGCAAGTTAAAAAAAAGAAGAAGCGCTCAGTAACCGCGACATCGAATCTTTAATCAAACCATTACAAATCAAACACTTCAGAGGCGTTTTCATGTCAGATTCTTTACCCTCCACCGTAACGAAAAAAGAGTGTGGAGTCGTCAACTTGGATAATTACGAAAATCCAGGCACGGACTGATATGCTACCTCAAAAATGCAAACGCATTCGTTTTCGATTCATTCGGAGGCGTTCCACCATCGACTTTAGTAAAATATCTCAAAGCTTCCAAAATCTTCTACAACGACGAGAGAATTCAAGGTTTCCACGAAGTGAACTGCGGTCATCTCTGTCTCTCCATGCTCATGTTTCTCTCTAAAATAAATTACTCTACGATCGAAGATTTCCAGAAAGCACTGTGGAACCTGAAACACAACGGGCGTGTTCCATCTCGCGAGCGAGACTTTGGTCTTGAAACTCACATTGCACGACGATATCGTTTATCCTAAATCCATAGCTTTACGTTCATTCTACAGCATGTACCTCATACCTAACGTCACAGAGCACAATAACAAAATTAGCATCGGAAATGAAATTATCATCAACACACCAGGTCAATACAATCTTTCTACTTTGCAAGCTCAGTTACCTAGAGGCACATTCCTTTCTCAAAATTCCGTCATGCACAGAGTTGAAACTGTGTCCGCGACGGGGACAGTGGATCTGCGCACGATAGGAGAACTATTAGGTTTCGAGAACAACACCAAACTCGAAGCTGGCATCAAGCACACAGGAGCAAACATTCCTAAATTTCTAGTCATCGAGACGTTAAACATTCACTGGAACGTGGCTGAAGGCATGATCACGAAATCTGAAGGGTTGTTAGGAAGTCACAAGCAGACGGTAATCATCGCCATGTTCAAACCCAGTTCCCAGTTCATGGAACCGATCATCTACACACCCTCTTCGCCGATTTATTTTCCAGTATGTCGCAACAGGATAGATCAGTTAGAGTTAGTGGTCACAAACGAGAAAGGAGACGTGGTGGATTTTGCAGGTGCCACAACTAAGGCCATCGTCGAGATCAACATATAATAAATAACCATACATCATGGAACATATTGAAAGTTAGGAGTTGCAATCTTTAACTCCGAAACGTCGCACGTTTGCCAATCTCAACGAAGCGAACCGGGAAATCGAGTACGACGTGGACGTAGGCGACGGATTTATTCATCCTCACAGAGCGGAGCTTTACGTTCAATTCGACGTGGTGAAAAAAGATAGTGGAGACGCATTCCCAGCCGCAGCAAATTTAAAACTCGTAGACAACTTCGTGCCTCACCTCTTCTCGCAGGTCGAAGTCAGCAAACATGGAACGGTCATCGACAGAATCGATTATCCAGGCATTACGTCAACGGCAGTAGGAACATTGAAATTATCGAAGACGTACGCAGCATACTACCAGGTGGGAGGATTCGAAGCGGGACCGAAAATATCGACGAAAAGTCACACGGTGCTCTTTCCCATTCGTCTGCTTCCGGGTTTCTTCTCGGACTACAAGGAGATCATGTGGAAAGGAGGACTGAGAATCACATTTCGCAGAGCGGCCAACGACAACGACGCACTGAAGCGATACAGCAACTTCGGTCTTGACGGGGTCACACCATTATCAAACACTCTGCCCGAAACAGCAAAATGCATCATCCGCAGCATGGAGCTGAGAATTCCGGTGGTGGAATACGAAACCAACTTACGCTCTAAAGTACAAAGCGGACATTTTGAAAAGTCCGCAAGTACACGTTCAATTTTACATTTACCAGTGTGTGCAGAAACTCGCTTCCGGCAACCATTACGAATTCGACGTCACGACGCAATTCTACAACATACAGTTCGACATGCCAGATTTCGTCGTAGTGCTTTTTCAGACCGGAAGCGATAACGATCAGGAAAAAGATTCCAGCAAGTTCGACGACTGCAAGATCAAAAACATTTATCTGAAGAATGGTAGGAACGAAGTGTTCCCGCGCGAGAATTACAACCTCGAAGACGATTCTCTCAAATTTTACGAAGCGTGCTCCTCTTACAAGAGAGTGACCGAGGGAAACGTGGACATGTACTACACACCCAGCGAATTCAAGACGCACAGACCCATGTTCGTCATCAACACGTCGAAGAGGAAGCAGGTGGTGGTCAACGATCGCACCAACATCAAGGTCGTATGCGAGTTCCACAGTCCATTGCCCGACGACACCCTGTGCAGCGTCATCCTGGTCGTCGAGAAGTCCTTCATCCATGACGTGAAGAACGAGAGGGTCACGGAACAGTTTTAAATATCGCCAACAATAAGCCTTCGTCGAGCAAGAATGGTTTTTCTACAACACATTACAAAATTTTAAATCTAAAACGCCAAGCACTCCAATAGGTTGCAGAGTTTTAGGATCAAAAACTAACTTGACAAATCGAATTTCTTAAAATAAAAATGAAAATCTTGAGGGGCGCTTGCTAATTGAGTAGTAATCATCAAAACCTATCCAACAAACCCACAATCATCATCCTAGCTCAATTAGGAGCCGAGAAAATCAATGTCTTGGAAAACGTCTTAGGATATTTGTCTTCTCGCTGCCTTACAGGAAAACATCGTAAGGGGAGACAGCCTTATAGGAAAATGTCGTAAGTCATTTCAAAAGTAGGTCAACGGGCGTCGCTAGAACGTACGCCTTACAGGAAAACATCGTAAGGGGAGACAGCTTTATAGGAAAATGTCGTAAGTCATTTCAAAAGTAGGTCAAAGGACCCTGCTAGAACGTAGCGTTTCACCTACTAAGTACAATAACTTTTCTTTACAGAGGAATGTCTTCTTGAGACGTAGTCATACCAGACTCTCTTAATTTAGAAAATACACTTCTTGAATGTCTTATGTGACTTTCTAAAGATTCACTTCTAATGGATAAATCATCAACATAAATGATAACATTCTCTGACAGAATGTCGCCTAATACCTTGGTCATTGCCTTCGTAAATGCTTGTACTCCATTACATGTACCAAATACTAAACGTTTGTATTGGTATTGTCTACCTTCAAACAAAAATGCAGTATACTTTTTAGATGACTCTGACAACAAAATCTGGTGAAATACAGAGGATATATCGACCAGTGATACACATGATCTACCAACAAATATTTGTAATGCCTCTTCAATATTAATTCGTCTAATTTGACTAACATTTTGGTGTTGATTAATATTCCTGAAGTCAGTACATACCCTTACACTTCTATCAGACTTAGGAACTTTTACCAGAATATGGAAAACGGTTTACTCTCCAAGACCTTTGACCAGATCTACTATCATTACTACTATTATTATCAGTGGTATATCTCCTGAAATTACAAGAATTCCTTACATTATTCTCATGGCTTGTATTAGAATTTTGCATATAGCTTACTCTAGATTGATTATTTATTTTAGTTTCATTAGCAACTTGTACTTGTCTAATACCAACAGGCCTTCCATCTCTCCTACTTTCACCTTCAGCACTTGCATACAAAGCTTCATGACGCGCAACCAATTCCGCAGCGGTACCAAGACTAATATTAGGTTGATTTAAGATGGCTTCTCTAACTCTATTTGGTAACTGTTGGGCTACTAAAATAGTTTTTTCTGTTCTGGCATGTCTGGCTGAATGGGATTTAGTAAATTAATCTGTGACCAGAAATAATTTAACAGAGTTTGTCTACTTTCTTTGCTGTATCTCTTGCACAAGACATTTGCAAGACATGTTGACTTCCACGATGCACTTTCAAAGACATTAAGGAAGAGAACCTTCAACGAACTATAATCTACAATGTGTGGTTTCTCCTGAGAGAACCAATTTTTAGCAACACCTTTCAAAAGCATTGGTACATACTTCATGTAATCTTTTTTTGGAACATTTAACATATCCAAGCGATCCTCCACCTCTTGAAGAAATTGTTACGCCAAATAATCCATCCTAGTTTCAGTAAATTTAGGTAACCTATCTAGATCAGAGTACTTAAGTGTACTGGGTACAAACTTCCTTCTGTAAATACTACTTTTGTGATCAGTTCCACTTTCCGAACTACTATCATGAAATTTATCTCTTTACATACATTTCGCAACTGTACCTCTCTTATAGCTACTTGCAGTTTACGTTTAAGCCTCCTTAACTGAACTTTAGTTTCAGAGCTAGAAGATTTTACATCTGAATCAGATTCTCCTTTACGTAAAGGTCTTTGCTTTCTAAACGTGATATATTCAGTTTTTCCAATGGGTAAAGAAGCTTTCTTCCCTTCCCTTTGCAGTTCAAACAATCTAGAAACATCAGGACTAACTAAGCCTTGTACTCTAGTTTCTAATCCTAAAGAAGATTTTACCGGTTCAGCACTTACTCTTAACATGGAAAAATCATTCGTTAAATCTCTAACTTGATACCGAATAATCTCCAACTTATCATCTATAACCTCACATTTGTTAGTAATCTCTGTAAGTTGTTGTAAGCAACCCTTAACAGTAATGTCATTACTAGATATTTTCTGTTGAACGGTTTGAACGCTCAAGTTTAGATCTTGAATAGTTTGTCCAGACTTAACACTACTTTCGTTAAATTTACTATTCAACTCATCAATAGCAACTTCATATCCACTAATGCTATTAAACAACTCCTTCATACTACTTTCATTTCCATGTACAAGGTTGACTAAACTTCCAAACGTCTTTTGATTCATTTCGAGTGTTTTCTTAATTTCTATGCATTCATTTTCTACCTGTTTTACATGAGAATCGAAAACCTCTCTCAATTATTTATGTTGATTTACATACGTAACAGAAACCTCGTTTATCTTCTCTTCCAATTTCGTGCTCAAGTTGACCACTTGTTCCTTTAGTTCATGGTGCATTCCTTTGTTTCGACCAAATTATCAGACACTTTCTTTTCGACTCGTGCTTCCAATAATGCGAAGTCTTGCCTTAAGAGACCTATACTGGTGCCTACATTACTTACACTGGCCTCAACACTATTAATGTCCGCTTTGACGTTACTTTCAACACTATTAATATCCGCTTTGACGTTACTTTCAACACTGTTAATATCAGCTTTGACATTAGTTACAACACTACTGATATCGGCCTTCACACTACTAACTTGTTCCGCGAGTCTAGCTTCAAATTGTTTAAAGAGAAACACCAATTCCTTTTTTGTATCCATTTTCAATTTCAGTTACTGCTAGCTAAGAATTTTAGTCGCCGTATTCAGTACAACTATTTTATAATTTCCGTGCTACAATCACAGCACGATAAAGTTATTCGTCACTCTTCCTTTCCACATAGAAAAAGTTCGGTACATACGTTCTAACATCACAGACGAAAAAGTTGAATTCTTCCATCTAACAGCTACTACCAGATTTTAACGACTTAGACGATCGAGTTCTCCTGTTCGTGCGCCATACTTATGACGACGGGAAGTAATAAGAATCACTTTCCTTGACTTACTATTTATTCAAAACAGACACGTAATTGCAGGTATTACACCCCGTACAAACGTCAAGCCACTGCTCGATACCCAGTCCGACGTCAAGCGATCTGCCGTTTCAACTGCTGGCACCTCCCCCTTCCCACCTCGCTCGAGCCGCGAGGCATGAGGAGCTCTGAGGTCGTTCACTACGTCACAGCGACGTTCATACCTCTATACACTCTAGCACAAAATTATTCAAATGATACAACTGTCATAGGTTCGACTAAGGAGAGAAAATAGAAAATTAAGATGTTGTCAACTATTACTTTCCACCTACATACTATGGTAATACTCCTCTATTCCTAGAGCAAATTTAGCACTCACCAGAATAGAAGGAAACTTGTGACTACAAGGAGTATCGTTGAAAGAATTTCACGATTAACATAATTTAAAATTAATGCAGTAATTATGACCTCAAAATCCAAAATATCAAGAAAGGGATAGGACGTGTTCTCGCTGAGACTTAAATGAGGGTGCTTATCTGTTTTGAGGATTATACCAGAGTGGCTACTCACCGGGAAATCCTTGAACTTCGGGAATTCTGCGTGAATTATTGGCACCGGGAATTAAACATGAATTCTGTTTGAATTTTTCTCTATAGACGTGAGAAAATACAACTATTTTTAATCCAAATCCTATGGAATTATTACATATTTACAAATGCCCCGAGGCAAGTTTTTCACAGTTTAGCCTTTATTTTTATCGAGGAAGGAAAACAAAGCTGAGTGAAAATAAAACGTAATTATTTCGATCCGTTTACTTTGTTAGTGTCCTTTGTAGAGCAACCTGACAGACGGAAGATTATTTCAAGATATGATATGTATTGAATATAATTAGCAAGATATGAGTTTGAAATTCTCACACAGTTATCAGTTTCTCGCAGATTAGAATATGAACCGTAACATTTGTGACTTCTGTTTCTTGATGTATTTCGAGTCTGAGTATGTGAAATGGCTAATTCTAAACTGCAGACATCAAATTAAATGTTCTAAATATAGCGTTCAATTAAATTTAATTAGAATTTTTGAAAACATTGGAATCACACAAACCCTTTATACTGTTACAATATTTATGTGTGGGGGGGGGGGTGTTGAGAGGCGGTAATACGTAATGTTGAAATAGAGAAAACATCTGCTTGTAGCTTTGAAGTTTTAGAAAATTCGCCTTGAAAGCCGGGAATTATAGTTTAATTTTATCATTGTTCTACGGTAGTCACCCTGAATACATAAAGAGCCCTTGAAGAACTCTGGCTGCTATGGGTCGTAGGTGTAGCAGGTGAGGGGTTCTAATGGGTGGACGAGGATTATCATTTTGGTGGCGCTGGGTCAGATGCTACACCCACGAATCCTTACATCCTAATATCAGTTAATCTTTCTTGAGCCTAGACAATAGGAAACAACAACACAAAGAAAGATAACTCCGCAGTTTGTATGGGTATTACGTTCGCAAGAATTTGTTCCCTACATATGGGTGATCCTTGCTAGTGTCTCTTCATCAATTCTATCATAACCACACTCATCCTCGTCGTCACGACTAGCAGAAAATGAAGGAAAGCACGACTCTAAATGAAAATATACAAAATAAAAAAGAAGTTGATTCCGGTAGAAGTTGCATTACTTGTGGCATGCAGTCAACTAACGTTTCCTTAATCAGACCAACCATTAATTTTGTGCGATGCATCTAAACCACTGTGCGATACATTTCAAAGATAATGCAAAGCATACAGACGACTTTCCTGATCTTCAAGCCTTTCAATTCTGGAATCCAGATACCCAAATTGATCCGATTTGCCGTCTTCAATGGTGGCTTTTCGAAAAATCTTCCTGACTCATTTCAAACTCTATTCGGTTACTGCGTTCCCCTTGTACAGTTTTTTACCCGTTAGTCCCACTTCCGGTAGCACAAACTCTTTCTAGGTCTACTCTGAAGCCATGGAAACTACAACACAGTTAGATTGTTGTAGAAACAGCATGCAGTCACTTGGGTTGTAGGAGTTCGAATAAGAACTCAGAAAATCCGAAAAAGGTTATTTTAGCTAAGGAACTGTTGCAAACTGGAAAAGATTCTGTAATGCGAATCATCTGTAACTAGATACTCCTGGTTCACCAGGGATTAATTCCCAAGGAAAAGTATTCTACAACATTATCAAAACTTCTGAGATTTTATACCCAATGTTTTACTCACTAACCCCTTTCAACCCAAAATGATTACGTCTTATTTAAGTTACATTAACTGAAATGATTGAAACATATGTTCATTGAATGTTACAATTTCTAAAAGTTGAGATATTATACATTTCTTTCTTTTATCTTCCTTTTTTATAAAAGATAAATTTAATTTACAATTAGCTGTCATCAGTGAGTTACATGCAGATTAGTCATGTGATCACCAAAGGGAATTTTACCCTTCAACCCAATACAAATGAATCGAAGATTTTATTTTTATAGCAATTTGTTTCATAACAGCTGAACATCGATTCCTCTAACATACGAAATTTTCCAACTAACAAATAGTATTTTATATTTATTTTCGAATGTTTAAATGTTACGTTTGTTAGAGGGGTGTAGCAGGGTATTGGCTTGAAAGTGGACAAATGGAAGATGCGTTTCACATGGACTATATCTTCCTTTTCTCACTGAAGGAAATGTGTACATCCGTGGCACGCATCCATACTTATCTCCATTATTCTATGCGGTTCACATATATATGACTAACTAAAATTTTACCCGTTGTCTGGCTTAGATGATATAGTGTTATTCTAAATAATATTTCACCCAATTCAGCCTCCCCGATGGCGCAGTGGTAGAGTCGTTGGATTGTAATGTACGGGTACGGGGATCAATACTCGGTGGAAGCACATAATGGTTCGGGTCCCACTTTAAAATGTAGGCTCAGTCCCGATTAGCCTTTCTGCGCATAAAGTGGACTTAAATCAACAATTCAAACAATTCATTCTGTTCTGGTTGGAAAATCTGATTATTTTCTCTTCATTACATTTATTTATTCAACCCACACACACAAGCACACACATACACCCCCAATATATATATATATGTGTGTGTGTGTGTGTCTTGAATGTATAGTTTCTTGAATGAACTGAAACTAAAGAATCTCACCTGCTGGACAGCATATAGTATCCATTCCATTGAATGAATATGATATCGGAGGTTCATAAAGTTCCCAAATGAACCTGGTGTCCGACATAGAAGGCGAGAAAAATGTTACGCGTTTGCTGTTTCCATACACTTTTAAATATGCATAATTGTCATTATATTAATCATTATTAGTGAAACAATAATTATATTAATCCATTGTGAAATGTTTTCCTTGTTGGTATTTCTAATTGAGGAGCCCGAGAGCTAACTTGATGATCCATAGAACTCTGGAATAGGAATAGGAAATGTAGATTTGTCTATCGCCTAGTAACTTAGATATTCCTGTATGGTGGATGCTTCTGCATCCTGCACCCTGTTGTGTAGCAACATAACACTGTCAAGCAACAATAGTCTTTATAGCAACTGAATCGAAAAAGTAAAATTAAAGTAAAATGCCCACCTGTGCTTCGCAGCATGCCACGAAGGCACATAAGGGGCGTGGAGTTAGGGTAATTCAATTTCGAACGGAGCGTGTTTTATGAAGTTATTCTCCCGAGATGGAGTCGAACGTAATTAAGATATTTCACTCTTTTTTCTCAAACTTTTCTTTCTTCTCTTACAGGTGAGTCCAAAATCGAGATTCGAAATGACATATAAAGTTTCATGTGTGAATGATATTTAGTGTTCGTGAAATAGAAACGGATACTACTAAGGTAAGATTAAATTTCCTATCACATTCTGTTTATACGACAATTAATCAGTAACTTTTAGTCTTAAGTTATTGTAATATTTTCTTGTCAGTGTAAGAAATTCTCCACAACCATTTTTACCTATTGATAACGATGAGGTGTCATAACAGTTTGTGTAAATATGATTTTCCTTAGGCAGACATGCAACACAATGAATATAAAGTTTTGAAATGCAACGTCCAAGCGCCTATGGAAGGTGACCTCTACCTACGCAGTTCCCTTAATCGTCTTGCCTTGTCGCTAACTTTGATGATTGTAGATTTCATAATTCTTCTGTAGATATGTCATTTTAATATGAAAAAGGGTTCGTTTATTGTTCGTTTCACACTGAAACGGACGTAGAAAAGTTCTTGCCAAATACTTTGTTTCGGAACTGAATCGAATCATGTAGTTTTTATCGAGAACTTTGAGTATGATCTCGTGATGTTTCTTTGTGATGTAACGTTTATTTTTACCGACATCTTATCTTTCAAGTGGTTCTTATGACGTCACATGCAGCTAGATCTAATGGGTTAAGTGGATAGGAGCTTTACAGGATGCTCGATTTGAAGCTGGGAATTTCTAATGGTTTAAATTTTTAACACCTGCAAGATTTGATTTAGTGTTTTAAGTCCACTTTATGCACAGTAAGGCTAATCGGGACTGGACCTACAGTTTAAAGTGGGATCCGAACCACTTGTGCCTCCACCGGGTATCGAACCCGGGACCCCTTGATTACAAGGCGACGACGCTACCACTGCGCCATCGGGGAGGCCTAAACACCTGCAAGAGAAAAGAGAAACGTTTTAAAATAACATAAAAATCTTTCGTGCAAAAAATAATTAGAGAATCCAGTTCGTAAAGTGCCAGCCAAATACGGTGTGTGTTGGACAAGTACACTTAAACAGCAGTAATACTGTATATACAGTGGCGTGCCCAGGATTTTCAAAAGGGAGGGGTTACGTATACTTTTTCTTGATAGTTAGCCTTCAATTTGTCACATTTTTCTAACTTTGACGTTCCATTTTTAGGAATACTGGGCCAAATGGGGGTGGGTGGGTTATAACCCCCACCAACCGCCACTTGGGCACGCCACAGAGTATAGATAAGATGAATTACTTCATTTTATTGATTTGGTTTGCTTTATTTTGTTTCGCTTTTGTGCCACTTTTGGCTAATTGCGAAGATGAGGATGAGTGATGATACGATGAAATTTATGAATGGGCAATCAAAAACATTTATGCCCAGGCCGGGCTTCGAAATTGGGACCTCTGGCGTCGTAGTACGATGTACTAACCACTCCGCCACGGGGGGCGGCAATTGCTTCATTTGGGATTTCATTCGGAGCAAGTTCAGTATTCGAATCACGTGCATTCGTGTGCCTGACCTGAGCATATGTGTTTCTTTTTCAGCGTCCGTTCATGAATTACAGCCAATTCTTATCATCGTGAGTTTTAGATTTAGATTTAGATTTATTTCTTTTTGTGCGAGCCATAGGCTGTACGCACTACATATTTTTGATTTTTCTACACTATTTTGTTACATTTAGTTTTCGTTTAAGCTGTCTCTTACTTTGTTCCCTATATACACATTCTTCCCCTCCCTCCACAGTTCTTCTTCCAGTCTTTCTCCTCACTTCTCCTTTCTTGCACTCTCACCAAAGCACGCATACATGTTGCTTTACGTACACTTACACTATAAAGATGGCTCGTCTGGAGCATGATCACTCATTTTATTGCCTTCACTAATAGCTTTCCCCCGCCGTTCTCTTACTTCCCCCAGGTATTTCCCCACTAGCTGACCCGCTTCCTTTATCTTTATTCTGTATTCTACCACTTCTATCATCTCCCTGCCTGTTAAGTTTGCCATCCATTTGTCCTTTAGGTCACGTGTAGAAGGGCAATTCAGTAGGATATGCTTGTCCGTCTCCTCCCCATCGCACAAAGGATATATCGTTTCCCCTGCTTCGTTTCTCTTTCTTAGTTGTTTCCATCCCCCTAATCTGAACCATGCGAGCGCGCCTCTTTCATTTTTCCCACCACCTGGATATATTTCGCTTTCCCCCATTCTCTTACTCTCAGCTGTTAACTGATTGAGGTCTTTGTTTGGCAGTCTGCTATTATTTCTTGTCTGTCTATGTCGAGTAACCTGTCCCTGATTTGATTTTCTGTTGAGATGCCCCCCCTTCCTCCCTCTTCCCATACCCAACCCATTCCGCTATTATATAAGAGATTTTTCACTACCAGGCCCCAGCTGTAAACGTTATCCTCCCTTGTCTGTATTTCCAAACATTGTCCCCTCAGCGTAGTTTGGCCCTCTTGTGATAATCGCATCCAATATTTAACAACCCTCATCCGTGCTTGTACCGCGTCTCTGAACAGGCCCAATTCCTTAAGAATCCCACAGTTGGCCGTGCCTCTGCTTACGCCCCTTACTCTCTTATAAAATTCTGTTTGTATGCCAATTATTGTGTTGTCCCCACTTAACCCCCACAGTTCTATTCCATAGTTTAATGTACCTAACACTATTGATGAATAGAGGTTTGAAAGGCATTCGAGGTGCCTTATTTATTGTCCTTATGACTTGTTCTATTGCAAATTTTGTTTTAGTTTTTCTTGCCCTTATGTGGTGTGTCCAACTCCCTGCCATGGAGAGTGTTGCCCCCAGGTATAT
Organism: Lepisma saccharinum; assembly: GCF_977018435.1. Taxonomy (NCBI): domain Eukaryota; kingdom Metazoa; phylum Arthropoda; class Insecta; order Zygentoma; family Lepismatidae; genus Lepisma; species Lepisma saccharinum. The sequence goes on from NC_139235.1 coordinate 25,330,462, forward strand.
GAAGATTTTAACCCGCTCGTTTAACTCTCCCCCGTACGTCCATGTCTCTTGTCTGCTAAATATGTAGCCATTTTTGAAAGCAATAATTTTTGTTTTTTTAATGTTTACCTTCATTTTATATTTGATGCACCCCTCATATATGCTATCTATGCCCCTTTGAAGACCCTCTATTGTCTCGGACAAGATGACTATGTCGTCTGCATACATAAGGACTGGTATACTTTGCACTCCTACACATGGGATAGAATCCTGGTCCATTTTAGTTTCATGCGCTACCCAATCTATGAACAGTGAAAATAGCACTGGTGAAAGGATGCATCCTTGTTTGAGTCCCCTGAGCGAAGGCTGCAGTGCCGAGACTTGGTTTCCTTAGCATCTTACTCCGAATTCTACCCTCTCATATATTGCTTGCAGTGCTCTGATCATGCCCGAGGACATTCCCTTCTCATACAATTTTCCCCAAAAAATATCCCTATGAACTTTGTCGAATGCTTTTTCAAAATCAATGAAACATGCGTATAATTTCCCCCGCTTCTGCTTTATTTTCCTCTGTACGAGAGTTTGTAATATGAATATGTTGTCTAACGTGGTGTACCCTTTCCTGAAGCCCGCTTGTAGTGGTGAAATTTTGTCGAATATTTCTGTCCATTTCTGGATCCTACGGTTTAAGATGTGTGTGTAAATTTTACTCCATATAGGTAATAAAGAAATGCCCCTGAAATTGTTTGCGTCATTTCTGTCCCATTTCCCTTTATAAATAGGACAGATTATGAAACTTGCCCAGTCCTTCGGAAAGTACCCCTCTTTAAAAATCTTGTCCATTAATTTGCTTTGTGCTTCCACCATATGAATGTCAGTTTCGTTGGCTTTGAAAAATTCCGCTCCAATGGAGTCAAGTCCTGCCGCTTTCCCCTTTTTCAGTTTCCTTATCGCCATTTTTATCTCATCGACCCCTATATCTTCGTCGAGAATCGGAACGAAATCCCCTAAAAAGTATATTTCCCGCGTAACTTCTAGGCGTGGTGGCCCCCCTTCCCCCCGACGACACGACGACAGTGTGCTTTCCAAATGTAAGGTTCAATATGTGCCCAGTTGCTCTTTTGTCCCCGTAATTTCCGTAATATGCCCCACAAAGCGGTGTTATTCTTCTCTGCTACGGCCTTTTTTATATTTTCAAAATTTTCCTGTTCCCATTTCTCCTTTTCTTCCGTTAAATGTTATTATAATCCTTTCTGCTCGATGTATAATTGTTTCTGGTTTCCATGCTATTTACGTATCTATACCCCTTTAACGCGTGATCTAGTTTCTTTTTCATCGCTTTACACTTCCCGTTGTACCACCCTATCTTTGCAGGCCTGTTCCCCTTCCCCCCTCCCTTTACCATATTTCTTCCTGCACGTTCAAAGTTATGATATCCCAGCTGGACCGCTTCGTCTATATTGGATTCGTCTAAGGCTGTGCACATGCGTTCACGCATCATTTTTGTTATGTCATCCCCCATAAAACCCACGTATCGTTCCTCCCCCTCCTTTGTCCATGTATATTTACGTATATTTTTCCCCGGCTATGTCTTGAGTTTCGTATTACTATTATTGAAAACTGTCTTCCCGTTTATTTTGTACTGGAGGGAGAATTCGAGAGGCATATGATGAGGTTGCGTTTGGGCATGCACACGAAAATCCCTGATTTCTTTCAGCAAATCGAGTGAGCATTGTGCTGCTTCCCCCCTCCCCCACGTACGTAAAGTGTCCTGGTTGATCATCGAAAAATTTGCCGTTTAATATCTGCATCCTATGTATCGCACAGAGATCCAATAGCGCCCTCCCCCCCCCCCGCGTTTAAAGTTTTGTCCCTGCTTTCTCTCCTGTGTCCCAAATACATTCTGTCATCCGTCATTTGGACCCCATCGATTTCTCGGTAAGTGTCCCATGGAACTTCCTCCCCCCCTATGCGAGCATGCCTAAATGGAAAAAAGCGTTGTAAAGTAAATAATTAAAATTAGTTTAAACGTATTTACTTGCTTCGACATATAAATAGTTAAAATAAATGAACATGTAGGCTACATTGTACTGTAAATTTTACGTGGTTGACCTATGGAACATCGTCGTCTCCTTGTAATCAAGGGGTCCCGGGTTCGATACCCGGTGGAGGCACATATGGTTCGGATTCCACTTTAAACTGTAGTTCCAGTCCCGATTAGCCTTACTGTGCATAAAGTGGACTTAAAACACTAAATCAACCACCTATGGAACAGGTGATATTGATCGATTTGGTTGCACCGACAATTTTTATAGAGTCAACAATTTTTTTGAAAAATTTTCGATCTTAATTTCTTATTTATATGTTGCCGCGTTGTCTTATTTGGTATTTTTATCAGCCCACAAAATGTTATATTTATATATCTGTAGTTTCTGAGATAGGGATTTAGACGGACGCTGGTCTGATAAACAAACGAACACTCGACCCAAACGTCGCATGTGGTAATTAATTTTAGCTTTACTTTTTCATTCAACGTGAATAAACATCTAGTTTAAAAAAAAGAAACAAGAATTTACGAGAATCTTGAAAAATTATATGAAGTATGTGCCTAAAGTGTCATTTTCTTCAAGGTAATTTTTATTTTTGTTTTTCCTTCCGCCGTTTAACATCAAAAGGAAGAGACTGCCGTAACCATTAACAGCGGTAATAGTTGTTTGTATTTGTGATCAGTTACATATGTAAGTTATTTTCACCGTTCACGTTACATAAGAAAAGCCACTTACCAACCGCCAAATATTAAAAGGTCACTTGCACTAAAGGATTTACCGAATTGAAACTTTGTAATCTGGTGAAGATATATTCCTTAACCAGACAAAGATCAAAACATGTTTCCCAAACCAATATATATATATATATATATATATATATATATATATATATATATATATATATATATATATATTAGATCCAAATTCTCCATTTTTGTAATAAAGCAGAGACTCTCTAGAGCAGTGGTTCTCAACCTTTGTGAGCCGATGACCCGTCCCAACAATTTTAGTCGCAAATAGCTTTCTATTGTTTTAAACTACTTTATTTGTTAATTAATATATTATCTTTGAAATTTAATACAAATAAATCAATTAAGGCATAATCATAGTGAGTATTATTTCGATTATGTCTGGGCTTGTTGACAAATATAAAATTTGGCATAAAATTAGTTGACAACCTCAGGATCTAATGAAATCTTTTATATCATTAAATTATTTTGGTAAGTGTTGATTTTCATTGCTATTTTCCAATTCAGATACAGAAAAATTCCTACTAATCAAAATCTCCACAAACTTGTGCAAGCACCGCAATGTGGCAACGACACACACATCTCCTGCTCCGTTTTCTTCCCAGCTTGAGTTTCTATGCGGGATTTGCTCCACACATTACCGTTAAAAGTAAAAATGCAGGGTCAATAAACCTTCTCCACAAACTTGTTTCGAATTAAATATAATTCTTAACGGAAATTGCTGCGCAAAGTAAATTGCCCTTTGCCCTAGTCCTTCAACACCCAAAACTTGGAGGCGGGAAGCAACTCGAATTTTTGTCACTGGTGAATTTTCATTCTCACGAAACTTATTCATGTCCTTCTTTGACATTACGAACGATCGCAGACTGATTTGAATATATAACATACCTATCCCTGTCAGTTGATTATTATGAAAATTTCCATGACACTTGTAAAGCAACAGCTGATTTGATTGTTTCGTTTTATTGTTGACGTCCGTTATGGCCATTTCATGCCTACTGTTGACTTCTATTGTAGGCTCGAGAGTTGGGTCTCGCAGATGCAGGATTGGCGGACTTCTATATGCAGGGTTATTCAAGATGATTCTCGGAGTTTCAATATTTTCTCCTGGCAGATCAAGAAAAATGCCGCATTTATATCTGTACCAATTGATGGAGACACTCTGAAATATTTATTTTGTAATAGGCAATGTCCTTTAGTCATTTTGAATAACCCTGTATTTTCAAGTAAAGTAAGTTGCAATGCATCAGGATGGACTTCTGTATAAGAATTCTCGCTTGCAACCACACGCGCTCTAACAAAGCCTAGAGTGCCATCTAACGGTACGGTCAAGAACTACTTGCCCGGCAGAAGCTACTTTACTTAGGGGTCGCCTGAGCTATCTCCAGACCCCATTTTTGCCACCTTCTTTAATTTGGGACGTAAATGTTCTAAATCGGGAGGAGGGGCGTCGCCACCAGGTGGGTTATGGAGGGCTCTAGCCCCCTAAAATAGTTTCATCCTATCATTTTAAACACGTAAGAAACCTAAACAGGAAATGCTGATAATCATTTGTACTGTATCAAGAATTACTTACGTCGTCTCCTTGTAATTAGGGGTCCCGGGTTCGATACCCGGTGGAGGCTCATAGTGGTTCGGATTCGATTTTAAACTGTAGGCCCAGTTCCAATTAGCCTTTTGTGCATGAAGTGGACTTAAAAACTAACTCAAATTCAACGAATCACACACATAAACTCAAATTCAACGAATCACACACATAAATATGACTAATGATTTGGTTTTATTATTGTTATTTAGCGTTGCTTTTCTTCTACTTATAGCCTAGCTAATATTGAGGGTGCACAAAGACCCTCCATGTCTGTCAATTCCGAGATTCGAACCCGGGACCCCTGAAATCGTAGCACGCTGCGCTAACCACTCTGCCATTGAGGTCGGCAAAAAAGGTCTAATGGATTTCCCCTTAAACTATACGTTCAGTCCCGATTAGCGTATCTGTGCACAAAGTGGACTGAAACTTTCAGTTTGACAAAAAGCACTGATGGAGGGAGAAAGAATGAGATGCAGATAGAGGGAAGTCAGGAAAAGATAATACGTAATTAGATGAAACGCATAGAGGCACAGAGTAACAAACAGTGGAAAAAGAAAGATAAACAAAGAAAGAGAGAAAATCGAAGTAACCATGTCAGAAGACGACCGCCACCGATGACCAGAATTCCAGCGGTCAATCCTCGACCAGGCGACCATTACCACTTATGATGGTCGTCCTGCCAAAGTCCAAGGAGTCCGAACGGATTTATACGCTCGACCATATAAGCCCCTACAAGATTCGAGTTCAGAAGTACCGCTCGAAGCAGATCTTACAATGCCATGCCTGCCAGAGGGTCGGGCACGGGCAGAGGCATTGTTTCGCCCAGCCCCGTTGCGTCAAGTGCGCGGGGGCACACCGATTTCGCGACTGCCCGGAAAAAGACCGGGCCACACCACCCAGATGCGCCAACTGAAGTCAACAACACTATACAAGCTACCGAGGTTGCCCGCTGTTCAAGAAGATACAAGCAGAACGGAAAGCCCAATCTGACACCAAACGCAGGATTCCTACCCGGCCCATTAGACAGGAAGCCACCGGGACGTCACCCGCCACGGCACCACGACCAGTACCACAGCAGAGACCGACCAATCAAAAGCCACAAACCAGCAGGAGAGGCCCTCGCACTCCAGCGCCTCGACCGGCCAACCGCCTAGCGTCTTCATCTTCGACCAATCAACAAGCGACGCTGTTGGATGTATTACAGTAACTAACGCAGCCAGATGTCCTTACAGAATTAATAACACTCCTTCAAGGACTGCAGCAAATCCGGCAAGCACCGGACCCATCGACACGACAACGGGTAATCACACACCTCGTCGACGCCCTGGTGCCGTAAGGTACCCTGTGTTGTACTGTTTTGTAAATTTGTGTTAACACAGTCTATTGTACTGGCGCGACAGTTGCGTTAGTCCTTATGTACTCTCGATGTTAGAAAGTAATCATTGTAACAGTATTGTTATGTATTACCGACTCCAGTTAATGTTAATAAAACAATATGCTGGGATATTCAAATCCTGACTCCAAACCTAAAAAAAAACGGAACTCAGTTGGCTCCCTGATGTCAACGGGCAAACATCCAGGGTAAACTGGCCTCCCAGCCTGAAGACTAGAAGCCATTCCAGAAGGAAGGAGGAAGAAGAAAGACGAAGAAGAGCTTAGCAGCAACCTACCTACCTGGTCCAATCGGTTCCGCTGATAGATACTCAGGGTACTTCCTGCCCGGCTTGACTGGGAGTACGAGGACCTTTCCTTCCTAAGCTGCCGTCCCTGTATAGGAGACACCGGGAGGCTTGCCAATTCCCCGCTAACGCCTGGGGTGTCGCGGCATCCTTTGATCCTACCACCCAAGCGTCCCGCTCATCGGAGGGTACCGATTGGCTACGGCCAGTTCCACGGTCGGCGGCCATCTTGATGTCCGCCATCTTGAATTCAACTTCAGACTTTTAAATGGGAAGGGGGTCGTGCGACATATCTAAATGGGCTAGAATTTTACTAGAAATGCAATGGTGAAGGTTTTTTCGACGTATCTTTAACCAGTATAAAGTTATGACTGAATTCTTGTACCAATTTGCTCCTTTTCGAGGTGTTAGAAAAATGCCTTAAAATTTGTTTGGCGCATCGGTAATGCATCGAGATCAAAGTAACGTCTAGGAAGAGAAGTTCGCATGCCATTGCACACGATTTTAATCGGATACATCCATGAAGAGCTGCGCATTATAAATGGTTGTCGCGAACAAAATTGACTAACCAATCGTGTTCCACACAGCACGCCACACCATTAACTTACCAGCACTAACCATTCAGCTTTGATCTGTCGAAAATGGGTTATCAGATAAAAAGCATCGAATATTCTGTTTATGAACTTCCTTATGAACATAAACATTAGCCTTGTCACTGTGAAGGACTTTTAATTCAATGGAAGCGTCACACTGTAAATTGTTCGCGACAACCATTTACAATGCGCAGCTCTTCATGGATGTATCCGATTAAAATCGTGTGCAATGGCATGCGAACTTCTCTCCCTAGACGTCACTTTGATCTCGATGCATTATCGAAGCGCTAAACAAATTTTAAGGCATTTTTCTAACACCTCGAAAAGGAGCAAATTGGTACAAGAATTCAGTCATAACTTTTTACTGGTTAAAGATACGTCGAAAAAACCTTCACCATTGCATTTCTCGTGAAATTCTAGCCCATTTAGATATGTCACACGACCACCTTCCCATTTAAAATTCTGAAGTTGAATTCAAGATGGCGGACATCAAGATGACCGCCGACCGTGTGGGTGGCGTCAATGTGGTTCCCCCTTGGCCAGACAATGATTGGTCAAAGCCATTTTCACATTCCATGCCGCAGTGGCCTTGTACTGAGGGTGTCAAGTGACTTATTGAGCCACCCTGTATATATGTATAAAGCTGGTGTAACCTTTAATTATCCCAGTAAGCCCTGAGATATTTGAGTCTGTGTTCAACGACTGGTAAGAAGTTAGCACTCATGGATAGACTTTTGCCGTCCTCCTAATTGAAATGGTTAGAGTGTGGTAATTGTGTGAAGGAGGCACCCGAGGAACGTTGCAATGGGATAATACATGTTTAACCATAAGCAGCCTGGACAAAAGTGACTTCATGTAAAATTATGATCAAAATTTAAGGCTGAAAATCATGACTAAACGTTTCTGATTGTACAAACGACTAATATACGTAGTACAAATGTAATTGGATGAGACAAAGCGTATATTCAAATTTCTGCTGAAATTTTTAAGAGGAAAATAACTTTGAAACTAATCTCCAATTAAGGTAGATACACTTCGCGTCTAGATTACGAACAGGGGGTCAGAGTAAGGTAGTTTCTAATTTATCATAGATACTGACATTCGTTAACACAGATGAAAATCATGTTCGCCTTAAAAACAATTTCATTAATAAAATCGAAGTTTTTAATTTTTTGTAGTTTTCAAAGAAGCTAATACCAATTACTTACATAATATCTTACTTTAAAAAAAATGCAATTAAACTATGCTACTCAATGTGCCCCAGGTGCGTTGAATACCAATAAAATCCTATTTTCGTCGAAATGTGACGTTCGCGTTTTTTTTGGACAGTCAGAAAATATAATAGGAAGTATGTCGTCCTAGTAATATTCTTATGACTCTTCTCCATGTTATGATTTTAACATAAAATAACATCCTTGTACCACGCTTGTTTCTTGTTTAATTCATCTGTTCTTTCACTTCAATTACACTTCCCAAGTATTTGAAACTTTTCACCACTGAGATCGTTTCTCAAAATTTCTGACGCCAGTGTGTCAAAAAGGCTCAGAATAGCTAAGTGGCTACACGAAGTTCACTCACGGACAGGATTGGCAATTTTTTTTAAGAAACAAGAGTTTTTTTAAATATTTTAACAGGGTTTAAATGTTTAAAAGCTGTTTTAATCACTACGAAAAACATGTTTTAATAAGATGTTTAAAACATGTATTTAATTTGCAAGAAGAATTTTTGATAAAGAATTTATGTACAGTTAAAGAAACAAGTTCTTCCCCATAAGGCTTTAATAGAAGCAAGTTATGCTGGAGGGTAGGCACCACACATTGCATCCTTCGATGATCTGGTGATATTGCCTGTTTTAACACCATAAAACGTCTTCCATGCGAAGGTCATGACAGGAAGGCAAAGAAGGTCACGTGACTTATGGTTACCTGGAGTGTTGTGCTTCTCCACGTACCCAGTTCTTGATCCACAAAGTTGAGAAAAAGTACAGCTGCAGATTTGTGTCAGATTTGTTTATTACGTCACATCTGAGTGTGGCAAAGGTCTACTACAAAAGTGGGATTTCGTAACAAAAAAATAACCCACTTCTTTTGTTTCGTATCCGATTTAACCTTGAAACTGAAATTAAAAATATTAGTTAACAATGTCATTGGTAACCAATAAAGAAATGATTTATTGTGTTAGACCCAATTCTTTAATACCTTAGTGCAATCTTTTTTGCAAGTTTAAATTTTTTTGTAAGTCCACTTTATGCACAGATGGACTAATCTTAACTGCATACAGTTTAAAGTGGTATGCGAACCACTATATGCTATCTTACCCGGGACCCCTTGATTACAAAGCCTTACCACAACGCCATTGGGGAGGCGCACACAATCTTTTTATTTCGACATTTTTTAACCTATATGTATCATAATAGGTTGTTTAACATTGCTATGCTTCTATGGATTATTTAGCTAGTAGTCGAGCACATAGCGTCAAGTTTCACAGTATATAAGCTTCTCTTCCATGTTTATGGTTTCCTGTCTGCAATAAAAAAACTGACAGGTTCCCATATCTTTTCTTTCAATAGCCTTACAATGGTTGCATATCATATCACCCAAAATTGATTCATCATTTCGAACACAATCTCCGATGGCGCAGTAGGAGCGTCGTCGCTTTGTAATTAAGGGATCCCGGGTTAGATACTCGGTGGAGGAACATAGTGGGTCGGATCCCACTTTGAACTGTAGGTCCAGTCCAGATTATCCTAACTGGACATAAAGTGAACTTAAGACACTAAATCAAGCTACCAACACAATCCCGTTATTGTCCTTATTATCGAATACAGAACATTCATCGCGAATTACATAAGTAGTGTAAGTTTATTGTTTCTAAGTCACACTTTGTAGGTATCCTCTTTTATCCTCTTTTTTTATCAATTGAATATCAGTTTTTGACATATTTTGACAATTTTTTGTCGATGTTTTAGCGTTCAGCGATGTTTTAGTACAATTTTAAATTTTTCCCACCTCACACTTGTAGGTATATCACGATCTTACGTGATATAACTTAACCTATCCTTTTTTCTTACTTATTGTTTCAAAATAACACTTTGTAGGTATCCTCTTTTTTTTATCAATTGAATATCAGTTTTTGACATATTTTGACAATTTTTTGTCGATGTTTTAGCGTTTAGCGATGTTTTAGTACAATTTTCAATGCACCTCTTTTTTTTCCCACCTCACACTTGTAGGTATATCACGATCTTACGTGATATAACTTAACCTATCTTACGATTTTTTTTCAGTGATATAACTTAACCTATCATTTTTTTTTATTTGCGCACCGAACTAACTTACATTGGACTCCGTTTGTTTTAATATTTCAGTCGAGAATAATAGAGAACATGAAGACGATACCTGTGGAAATATTTCTAGTGTTTGCTACTAGATGTCACCACCAATTGCCAAGGGGCAAATTTTTTTTTTTTGGACTATTCTTTTCCCTTAACCTAAGCAAATGACATAATAGAATAATAATTAATTGTGGTAGTAAAAGCAGCATTATTAGCGGTGGTGCAGTTGCGGTATTGTGGTATTTTTTAATCGAAATTTCCCTTTTGGCTAAAAATCTCGGTGGCTAAAAATCTCTTCATGTGGACGTATAAAAGAACAATTGTACACGACCTCTCTCGGTCCTCCTCCGTAGCCGTGCGTGTTAAGGCGTTCACTCGTTCTTGACATCGTGCGTGTGGTATAGGTTCGAACCCGGTTCTGGTCGGTAGTTTTTCAGTGTGAATAATGGCCCCTTACTTTAGCTTGTGTTCCTGGTCTGCACGCTGGGATTCAAGGATCTCATGAGTCCTGAGTGAGCGAGTTTGACGGGTTTGTTGTTTCACTGTCTAAATATCTATCATCGCTACGGAGGAGTGACCCCCCTGTCCCCGTTGTCCTATCCCTGTCCCTGGACCCCTGTCCCCGGGAGTCCTACCCCTGTCCCTAGACCCCTGTCCCCGGGGTCCTATCCCTGTCCCTGGACCCCTGTCCCCGGGGTCCTATCCCTGTCCCCGTGCTCGTGTTCCCGGTTAAGTTAGGTTAAGTTAGGTTACCGGGGTCCTATCCCTGTCCCCGGGCTCGTGTTCCCGGTTAAGTTAGGTTAAGTTGTCTAATGTCTATGTGTAATGTCTATGTCTATGTGTTTGTCAAAAATTCGAGATATTTGCAATTTAAGATTTTTTTAACGCTGTGGACTCATAAAATTTTCGATTGATTCCATGACGACCTATGTTCATTTTGGTATGGGAGGACAGAGGACACCGAGACTCGACCGACACACTAAACCCGACCTCTCTACGCGTACTCTATACGTCACCAAAAAAAAATCGACAAGGGGAGATTTTTCGATAACTCTCACTGTTTCCAAGGTACTTAGGTTTTTGATAGACGACAACGACGGAGTCATCAAGGAGTAAACATGTGAACTCGGTGAACACAAGTCAACTTTTTTCAGTACGTCAATATTTTTTTTTCTTATTTCTTAGTGAATGGGTTAGGTGACTTGCAACGACGAAGGCCTTCTAGCAACACGTACTTAACTTATGCCGGCGTAATTCGCTAAAATATGTCTTTAACTATTGTCATTTAGGAACCGCCTCAGTCCTGTTGTTAATTTGGAAAAGGTAATTGATCCAAAAATAACAATGGGGAGGGGGGCAATTAAAGGTTCCAAATGACAATAGTTAGAGTTTCTCCAATCTAGTAAAGTGGATTGGTTGAAATCTCCAAGGCGTATTTTGCATTTTTTTTTTCAAATATGAACACGTTAAAACTGAACTGTCTCGGATTTTGAGTTTTGTATTCGCCCCGAGAAAATTCTATATAAAATAACATACCTGAAAATTATATTCACGTTAAGTTGAATTTTGATTTTTGTAATCACCCCGAGAAGTTCTATATAAAATAACATACCTAGAAATTATATTCACGTTAAGTTGAATTTTGATTTTTGTAATCACCCCGAGAAATTCTATATAAAATAACATACCTGGAAATTATATTCACAGTAGATTGAATTTTGATTTTTGTATTCCCCCGAGAAATTCTATATAAATAACATACCTGAAATTCTATTCACAGTAGATTGAATTTTTGAGTTTTGTAATCACCCCAAGAAATTCTATATAAAATAACATACCTGAAAATTGTATTCACAGTAGATTGAATTCTTGAGTTTTGAATTCGCACCCAAGAAATTCTATATAAATAACATACCTGAAATTCTATTCACAGTAGCTTGAATTCTTGAGTTTTGCATTCACACCCAATAAATTCTATATAAATAACATACCTGAAAATTGTATCGCTATATATACTAGACTTTTTTTGATTTTTGTGATTTTGGAGAAAGCAATGGCATCCATCACCAGTTTCAATCGTAAAAATGATAAAACTGAATGTGTTACTTGCGGGAAGCTAATCTCAAGGAACAATTTATCGGTACACAGGGCAAGATGTAGCGAAACAAGTTCGAGAATTAATCGCTCGTTACCTTCTAAGCCTTGTGCTCGATGTAGAAAAATGATCAGCATTGCACATTTAAGTAAAAACCTCAAAATTTGCAAACCATCGACCGGACAAGCATCGAAAAGGAAAATCGATAATTCAGAAACGGAAGCTTCCACTTCCAAGCAAATTAAATTATATAATGAACGCAAACCAATTAGATCTGCATTCAACGACCAACTCCAGGATTTTTCAATTATTTCAGAACCAGGCCGTGACATCCTTAGTTTCTTGGATGAAACGAAAACATCTGTACTAAATATTTTAAAAGATATACTTGAAAACAACTCTATAAAAGTATACGTTGTTCTGTTTTCTGAATACGAGAAAGTTAATGGCACAACGAGTATTTTTTATTATCGTAAAAGAAACCAGACTCTTTATTTTGCTGACGTCGAAAATTTAGACAACTTCTATTATAAAGTTACCAATGAGCTGGTTAAGAAACATGACGATTTCGAGGCTAAAGGGTCGGGATGGTCTCTGTGTGGAAGTCCTCACACGTTAACTGTTTACGTGAACCAATTCTCGCCTCTTCGCCCTTCCAGCTACGTTCCTCTTCCACCGAACATTCAACACAAGAGGGCTGTGTTAAATATACTGAACAGCGATAACAAGTGTTTCCTTTGGTGTGTGTTGGCGGAACTTCACCCGATTCATTGGTCAAATAATCCAGAACGGATTTATCATTACAAGCATCATGAACCTGAACTGGAAAATGCAATGTCATGGCATCGAATACCCGATGACCATTTCTGATATATCAAAATTCGAAACACGAGCACGAGATGCAGAAGGAAAACGCTTAATCATCAACGTGTATTCCTATACGTTGGATAAACATGTCGTGCATCCCGTCAGGATAAGCGATGTCGACGATGATGATGCTCGTGTGATTAATCTTCTTCTTATTTCCAACGAGGATGTTCATCACTACACGCTAATTCGTTCTCTATCACGTTTGGTCAGAAGTCAAACTACCAAGTATGCAAACAACATTGAAGTTTGTCCGAGATGCCTAACCACATTCAACGATAAAAAACGAGTCGATTATCAAAATTACACCGGACGTCAGATTGCTATCGATAAACTTGCCGAACATAAAATTTATTGCGGTGACAACAAACCGACTCGCATGTTGATGCCGAAATTAAAAGAGGTCGAAGAATTTAGGATGCATAAGGCATTGTTGGAACATCCCGTAATCATCATTGCTGATTTTGAGTCTTTTCTCAAACCGTGTACCAGAACAACGATGCCTCGCAGAATAGGGTGAAATCGAGCAGCGGTGAGAAGTACAGGAATCTCATCAAACCGATTTGGAACGAGGTGAAAAGTGGAAGCGGCGTCAAACGCTACAACACGTTACCCAAAGAATTCGTTTGGGTGGACGAATTGAGGAAACTCATCGACAGATTGTTAGTGATAGCCGGTGAAGAGAATGCAAGCAATCGTAATTTCTACAACGAGAAGGTTGGCATCGTGGACATGATCAGCACCAAACGTTCCAACTTCATCGTGAACGACGACAAGGGCATAGGTTACCTCATTAAAATTATCAACACGCTGCCTCCGAGATTCTGGAACGTGGCCGAAGGAAAGGGACTCGTGAACGACATCATCAACAAGTTACCTTTCGAGATGCATTTACCTGGCTACCAGTACTACGGACCGGGTACCAAACTCGAGAAAAGATTGGAGAGAGGAGACAAGGGTGTGAATCCGTTGGACGCTGCATGCAAAGATCACGACATCGCTTACAACACGCACACGAATTTGGATGCACGTCACGAAGCAGACAAGAAATTGGAGCATGCCGCTTTCGGGAGGGTCATGAGCAGAGACGCATCGTTGGGTGAAAAAGTTGCAGCATTGGGCACCACCATCGCCATGAACACGAAACAAAAATTTGGATGGGGTATATAAATAAATAACATACAGTAAAAAAAAATAATAACAACATGTCTTGTATAACCGACTTACCACCCGAACTGCTATGCATCATATTCAAACACACTTTAAACGGAGATTGTGGGGATGTAGGGAAACTTTTAAACATAGCAAGAACAACACCGACATTTCGTATCCCTTGTGAAATGGTTGTCAAGGATTATCTTCGGGAGATCAGTGGAATGAGGTGTGGTGATCTCGACACTCTTCTTTCAGCTGCAGGGGAAAAATTAAACGACAGGATGGATGAACTTCACGAGGCGAGGCAGGGGAGAAGAGGATACACAGATGATTGGTTCAAGTCTAAACAGGAGACCAATGATATCATCACATACATCATCGCGTTTTCCAAAGCACGAACTTTCTTCCTCTAACACACTGTGAAAAAAAAATAATATACATGTCAAAAAAATGTACGTGTCAAAAAAAAATATGAGAAAAAAAATATGTCAAAAAATGTACATGTCAAAAAAATTGCCATGGCGTCAGAAAAAAGTTGCCTTATCGTAAAAAAATTTTATCGTTAAAAAAATGTCTCGACACAAAAAAGTTGACGTGGACATCGTCAGAAAAAAAGTTGCCTTATCGTAAAAAATTTTTATCGTCAAAAAAAATTGTCTCGACACAAAAAAAAGTTGACGTGGACATCGTCAGTAAAAAAAGTTGCCTTATTGTAAAAAAAATTTATCGTCAAAAAAATTTTGTCGTCCAAAAAAGTTGTCAAAAAATGTGCAACAAAAAAAAGTACGTGTCAAAAAAATGTACGTCAAAAAAAATGTGAGAAAAATGTAGGTGTAAAAAAATATACGTGTCAAAAAATGTACGTGTCAAAAAAATATGACAAAAAAATGTAAAAAAAAATGTACGAGTCAAAAAAATGTAAGTGTCATAAAAAACGTACGTGTCAAAAAAAATGTACGAGACAAAAAAAATGTACGTGTCAAAAAAATATACGTGTCAAAAATAATGTACGAGAAAAAAATGTACGTGTCAAAAAAAATTTACGTGCCAAAAAAATGTACAAGTCAAAAAAACTTGATATATAAATAACACACATCGTGAAAAAATCTACGAGATCAAAAAAAATTCTTCGGTATATATAAATAACACATTGTGAAAAATTAAAATTCTATTACACACCCTAAATATTTCTTCGATATGACTGAAAAAATGAGTGACCTCCAAGCATTAAAAAAATGCTAAATTTTTTCAGTCGAGTATATAAAAATTCAGGAATTGGAAGTGGACAAACCTTACACGATAACTTCCGGTTCAATTGTTTCTACCCAGTATGGTCCCAAAGTACGTCTGTTGCTCAACGGACAATACAGTCAATTTTTACCAGATGGATACGCTAACATGTTATCCGACGAGAAGCTAGCTATTATAATCGAGAACAAAACTCAAATCGTGTACAAGGGGACAAAGGAACTTCTTGGTAAGAAAACGAAGCACGTCATAGAATTTGTTTAATCACAGACACCCACCCCCGGAATATGTATATAAATAACATACCATGAAAAATGACAACTTGTATAACTCAAATTCCTCCCGAAGTGTTGCACAAAATATTTACGTTCACGTTCGACGGGGATGTAACTAAACTCATAGACTTGTGTAAAGTAACGCCAGAATTTCGTTCACCGTGCAAAATGATTTTAATGGGTCACCTCCGAGAAATAAACGGAATGAAAAAATGTTCCGATCCCGAGACTCTCTTTCGAGCTGCAGACAAAAAATTGACTATAGGTTAGACGAGCTGCACGAGTGGAGGCATGGGAGAAGAATATTTACCGAAGACTGGTACGCGTCGAACATTGAACTGACGATCTTGTAAACCACATGATAGCATTAGGCGAAGCAAAAACTTTTTTCTTTCCCAAAATACATATATATAAATAACACACCGCCACCTATTCTCAGTTGTGTTGAGTGAGACGATATAAATAACACACCGGTAAACCTAGCGGAAAAAAAAGTTGTTCTCTTTCCCAGATAACATAGCATCAACAAAAAAATGAAACCCACGGGCGTAGTGTACCAAATACCATACTCCAATCTAAAAAATCTAGGTGCCCTCGATGGGTTATTCACCAAGAAACAACGCGAGAAGAAACGTTCTTGCCTGTCCAAAAGTCACGGAATGAAATTACTTCTCAGCACTCCACAATTGAGACGGTTGCAACGTTCGCGGAAACAGCAAAAGACAGGGGGGGTTCATATTCAGCATCCCGGCCATCCTGGCAGCATTGGGGGCCGTTTGAAGTTTGGCTGGGGGTAGCGCCGCCATACCGAAAACCGTCATCGACTGGAAGAAGAACAAGGCGGAATTGGAAGAACAGAAACGTCACAATCTGGCAATGGAGAAGAAAGGGAAGGGGGTCATGAGGAAGTTTAAAAAAAAAAGAAACAGCACTCACCAACCGAGACATTGAATCTTTAATCAAACCATTACAAATCAAACACTTCAGAGGCGTTTTCATGTCCGATTCGTTACCTTCAACCGTTAAAAATAGAGAATGTGAAGTAGTCAACTTGGACAGTCAAGAAAATCCAGGCACGCATTGGATATGTTACCACAAAAATGCAAATAACAATAAAGCATTCGTTTTCGATTCTTTCGGAGGTGTTCCACCTACAAATTTAGTTCATTATCTGAAAACGAACAACCTATACTACAACGACGAACGCATTCAAAATTTTGGAGACGTGAACTGCGGTCATCTCTGTCTCTCCATGCTCACGTTTCTCTCTAAAATAAATAAGCCATCGGTGGAAGATTTCCAGAAAGCATTGTGGAACCTAAAGCATCATAATGGGCGTATTCCATCTCACGAGCGAATCTTCGATCTTGAAACTCACGCTGCACGACGACATCGTCTATCCTAAATCTATAGCTCTGCGTGCATTCTACAGCATGTACCTCATACCTAACGTCACGCAGCACAAAAACAAAATTAGCGTCGGAAGCGAACATATCGTCGTCACGCCAGGTCAATACAATCTTTCTACTTTGCAAGCTCAATTACCTAAAGGCACGTACCTTTCTCAAAATTCGGTCACGCACTGTGTCGAAATCGTGTCCGCGACGGAGACCGTGGACCTGGGCACCATAGGAGAACTTTTAGGTTTCGAGAACAATACCAAACTCGAAGCTGGCATCAAGCACACGGGAGCAAACATTCCTAAATTTCTAGCCATCGAAACTTTGAACGTTCACTGCAACGTGACCGAAGGCATGATCACGAAATCTGAAGGGTTGCTGGGTAGTCACAAGCAGACGGGAATCATAGCCACGTTCAAACCCAGTTCCGAATTCATGGAACCGATCATCTACACACCCTCTTCGCCGATCTATTTTCCAGTATGTCGCAACCGCATAGACATGATGGAGTTGGTGGTGACGAACGAGAAAGGAGGCGTGTTGGATTTCGCAGGTGCCACGACGACGGCCGTCCTGGAGATCGACGTATAATAAATAACCATACATCATGGAAAAAATCGAAAGTTACGAATTGCAATCTTTTAATCCCAACCGTCGCACGTTCGCAAATTTGAACGAAGCGAACCGGGAGATCGACTACGACGTGGACGTAGGCGATGGGTTCGTTCATCCTCACAGAGCGGACCTCTACCTTCAATTCGACGTGGTGAAGAAAGAAAGCGGAGACGCGTTCCCCGCAGCAGCAAATTTGAAACTCGTGGACAACTTCGTGCCTCACCTGTTCTCGCAGGTGGAGGTGAGGAAACACAACACCGTCATCGACAGAATCGATGATCCAGGCATCACGTCAACGGCAGTGGGAACATTGAAATTATCCAAAACGGATGCAGCATACTATCAAGCGGGGGGTTTCGAAGCGGGAACCAAAATATCGACGAGAAGTCACACGGTACTCTTTCCCATGCGTCTGCTTCCGGGATTCTTCTCGGACTACAAGGAGATCATGTGGAAGGGAGGACTGAGAATCACATTTTGAAGAGCAGCCAACGATAACGACGCACTGATGCGATACAGCAACTTGAACGTAGATGGTATCACGCCGCTGCCCAACACTTTACCCGAAGCAGCCAAATGCGTTATCCGGAGCATGGAGTTGAGAATGCCGATCGTGGAATACGAAACGAACTACGCCCTCAAGTACAAAGCGGAGATCTTGAAAAGTCCACAGGTGCCCATTCACTTTCACGGTTACCAGTGCGTGCAGAAAATAGAGTCCGGAAGTCATCTGGAATTTGACGTGACGACGCAGTTCAAACACATACAGTTCGACATGCCAGATTTCGTCATTGTACTCTTTCAGACCGGACGCGATAACAATCAGGAAAAAGATTTCAGCAAATTCGACGACTCTAAGATCAAAAATGTTTATCTCAAGAATGGCAGGAACGAAGTGTTCCCGCGCGAGAATTACAACCTCGACATGACCAAAGATGATTATCTAAAACTTTACGAAGCTTACACCGCTTACAAGAGGGTAACAGAGGGAAACGTCGACATGTACTACACGCCCAGCGAATTCAAAATCCACAGGCCGATGTTCGTCATCAACACGACGAAGCGGAAGCAGGTGGTGGTCAACGATCGAACGAACATCAAGATCGTTTGCGAGTTCAACAGTCCATTGCCCGAGGATACCGTGTGCAGCGTCATCCTGGTCGCAGAGAAGTCCTTCGCGTACGACGTGAAGAACGAGAGGGTGACGGAACAGTTTTAAAAAATTCGTAAAAAAAAATTGCCACATACTAAAAAAAAAACCAACACATTTTTTAGGTTGCATAAAATATGTGAAAAAACTTTAAAATACTGAAATATTAAAACAAACGGAGTCCAAAGTACGTTAGTTCGGTGCGCAAATAAAAAAAATTATATATCACTGAAAAAAAATCGTAAGATAGGTTAAGTTATATCACGTAAGATCGTGATATACCTACAAGTGTGAGGTGGGAAAAAAATAGGTGCATTGAAAATTGTACTAAAACATCGCTAAACGCTAAAACATCGACAAAAAATTGTCAAAATATGTCAAAAACTGATATTCAATTGATAAAAAAAGAGGATACCTACAAAGTTATATTTTGAAACAATAAGTAAGAAAAAAGGATAGGTTAAGTTATATCACGTAAGATCGTGATATACCTACAAGTGTGAGGTGGGAAAAATTGAAAATTGTACTAAAACATCGCTAAACGCTAAAACATCGACAAAAAATTGTCAAAATATGTCAAAAACTGATATTCAATTGATAAAAAAGAGGATAAAAGAGGATACCTACAAAGTGTGACTTAGAAACAATAAACTTACACTACTTACATAAGCAAAGAAGTGAAATAACCGAATAGAAACAACAGAGCCTAAAACCTACAACGGATAGATTGGATTAAGTCGACGATACAGCACTCGTTCTGAAATAAACAAGAAGGACCTCCATACGCACCCGCTTTTCCTCTCCTCAATGGGGAAGGTATCTTTCTTGCTGAGAAGCCTTTACGTAGCAGTGCCCTGAGGGAACTTTAAGGTCACGACGGTAAAGTGTTATTTCTATACGCAATGACGGGACCAAAACATACGTCTGTAGTTTGATATGATAGCTGTGTTCCTCCTTATTTCGTACGCCGATCACGCGACCTCGTCTTTGGTAAAGCAGACACCTGCTTGCTTGTCACCCTTCAGTTCAGTGACCATTACCCGTAGTTAGCAAGAATGAATGACTCGCCAGATACTTGTTGTCCGTGAGCCTACACAAGAATAGATATTTCGTTAGTGGCTGTAAGTACTGTTTCATCTGCAGTTATATCAGTTAACATTTGAATAGATTCCTAATGGTTACGTTAGTGATAAACATGTAAATGAGTTCACGTGAGTGAGCTTCTTATCTATTTCAACGGGGGCATTTTTATACAGCCTGCACGTATTATTTTTTCCTGAAACAAGAAGAAAATCGGAGACGCAAAAAGAGTCGTATAAGATTAGTTAACAAAAAGATAGAAGGAGAAGAAAACGAAAATGTAAATGTTGAAATAAATTATGGTAGAGATCGAGTGCATAACATTTTGTCACGGATCCTCCTCGATGGTGTAGTCATAACGTCGTCGCCTTGTAATCAAGGGATCCCGGGTTTGATACACTGTGAATGCACTTAGTGGTTCGTATTATACTTTAAACTGAAGGACCAGTCCTGATTAGCATATCTGTGCACCAAACAAAAACTAAGAAAGAGACTGTCACAGTGTAAGAAAATTTCATGTTCAACCACATACGAAACAAAAGGGAATAATTTATTCCTGGTTGGAGTTCACATCTGTACCTTCTAACCAACACATGAATCGCAACATATCTTATCAGATCCATTTTAATTATACATGTACAGTGCTCAAAAAAAGTTTTGCATATTATGATTGCATGCGGTTTGAGTCGCGATATCCCCAAAATGTATACAATGTTCATTATGTGAGCAATGCTCGAGACAGAAATCGACATAATGCCCCAAGTGAGTTCGATATTCAGCAGATAGAGGGCAGTATTTGCCACATGATCCCTGAGCAGATTTGAAAGCAGCCCGATGGGAGGCATTGTCCGTGTCATATCCGCACTTGTGAGTTGGATACTGCACAGAGAGTGGGTGGAAAACGAAAGGCAACATGCGTTGAGCAAGCGTTTCTGCTACAGACCGGATTCGAATTGTAACGCTGCTGCAAGAGGGATATCGCCAAGTAGACGTCGCTGCATTGTTAGAGTGAGTCAAGGTGATGTCTCTCGAGTATGGAAGAAGTTCAGGGAGTCACAATCAGTTGCTGATCGACTAAGGACATGGCGACCACGCAAAACAACACGCATGGGAGATCTGTACGTGGTGATTTCGGTACATCATAGACCCACTGCAACTGCTACCAGATTGTGCCAAGATCTGCGGAGGGCCTCAGGAGCGAATGTTTCCCATCAGACAGTGCGGAATCGACTCCATGAGGAAGGATTGACGTCAAGAAGACTCATACCCAAGGTTCCTCTTAATCCACACCATAAGAGAGACCATGTAAGG
Source organism: Lepisma saccharinum (assembly GCF_977018435.1). NCBI lineage: Eukaryota > Metazoa > Arthropoda > Insecta > Zygentoma > Lepismatidae > Lepisma > Lepisma saccharinum. The sequence goes on from NC_139235.1 coordinate 25,351,628, forward strand.
TGGGCAACAATGCACAGTGAATGGAGTCAGGGACAGTGGGAGCACACGCTCTTTACAGACGAGATCACCATCAGTTTGCGCCCGTTAAGCAAAAGCATAAGAGTTTGGAGACGATTAGATGAGAGATTGAACGAACCCTTCATCCAGGAACGTCACCAGCAGCAGGGGGCTCGATCATGTTTTGGGGTGGAATCATGTTTGGTCGACGTACACCCCTAATTCCTCTCCAGTACCACATGACTGGTCTGATGTACAGAAACGCTATTCTCGAACCCGTGGTAGCAGGTTTCTCTACAACTGTGGGGGGTGGCTTCACGCTGGTGGATGATAACGTTCGACCACATCGAACCAGAGTGGTTCAAGAGTTCCTTGATGTGCATGGCATTCGACGCACGGTGTGGCCTGCGTATTCTCCAGACATGAACTGTGTGGAACACGCATGGGGACATCTGAAGCGAGCAATTGTCAGCCGCGAAAATTCTTCTGTGAACAAGATGCAATTGCGGGAGGCTGCCATTCAAGACTGGGACAGTCTTCCTCAGGAGAAGTTGAATGCTCTTATCCTAAGCATGCCTTCGGGCTCGAGGTGGCTATACACGGTACTGAACTCCCATGTGTTGATCCCAAGCATGCCTGCGAGCCGTAGGTACACGGTATTGCATTGCCTTTCTTTTGTGTTTCGCATCCCACATTTTCAATCTTGTGCTTGTGGTGTGATTCTGGTATGATTTTATTTCTTCTGCATGGCCGCACTGTTTTCTTTCTGTTTGTATGTCTCCCCTGTACTCTTAAATATGATTTCATGTATCTAGTACAATAAAATGATCACAAACCCTGAATATGCAAAACTTTTTTTGAGCACTGTATGATAAAATAACAGAAGTAGAGGAAAGAGAAACACGGACGCCTTCTACGGAATTTCAAATCTCGTTACATAAGGTTCTGGGTTGGAGTCCCGGACAGGCATGACTTTCTTGTTCTTGCCCTTTTATCTGATTTATTTCATCATAATTAATCGTTATGGTTCACGTACGGGGGAAGAATAATGACAATAATTGCCAATACAAAGCCAATAACAAACAGAAAAACTCGATTAGGGAGGTGTCAAGAAGAAACGACACTTGACAGTGCCTCCGTCTCTTGGTTTTTCGAATTGAAAATTGCTCTCCCGTTCTCGGTCTCGACTAGTTAAAATATAGAAATCGAAAACGTATGGAAATATACATATATTTCATATATTCCGATTTTGTAGGAGATTTCGTGAGAGATAAAATAAGTACTCTTCGATCGTATTTATTTTTATAATTTTTGTTCCCTGTTCGCTGATCGCGACGATAAGGACGAGTGACCATTACATGGAATTAATGACGAAATACTCAAACACCACCGACAAGGACGGTACTCAAACCCAGGAACTTTGGTGACGAGATAGAATGTCAAGCTCTTAATGAGCTTGCCCACCGAGCCTGCTTAATGTTGTTTATGTCAGGTAATTTGTATTAACTGTCAGTATCCCACATTCACTATCATATGTTTCATAATATATCTTATTGTTGTGATTAACCTGAATTCGAAGAATTAGTTGAAAGGAAAAAATGCAAGATTGAATGTGTCTGATGATACTTCGTGCCGAATAATATGACGTGATATTATGATATGAATTTATTAATCATATAATATGCCTAGTCATTCCATTGATTCATCCTAATTGAGCACACAAAATATGGTATAATATCCACTCCATGGAGGAGTGGTTAGCACAGCGCGCTACGACGGCGTGAATTCCTGGTTCCAATCTCGGCTTAGGCATGGGTGTTCTTGCTGAGTGTCCCTTCATCAATTTCATCATATCATCACTCATCACTCATCTTCATCGTCACTATTTGTCAAAAGTGAAAGAATAGCGAAACTAAATAATAAACATAAAATCAAATCAAACATCTTCACAGATTTTATTCTATACGGTACCAAATTCCCACTTTAGTAGTGGGGTTTGTGATATTACTGGGACAACAAACGAAGAGCTCATATGATTAACAGACCGATTTGGCTATACTTAAAACTATGTCAAGATGCCCATATGGGTCAATTGCCCCAAGTGTGCTATGCTATCAAATCCCAAGAATCCTGAATTCTAGTGTACAAATGAAGAATTACAGTGTACAAATGAAGAAGCCTCAACAGACTGATTTGGCCATGTATGCAAAAGCTGAATCTGTCAGTCTGTTGTCTGTAAGCCTGCTAAAGATATAGTCTTCTTGATATTGTTATGGCTACACTTAAAACTAAGCCAAAAATGCTCATAAGAGCTTTTGCTTACACAGTAGTATAATGTAATATATGCTTAAATACTTGTTACTGTTATGTTAAGCTTATAAATAGAAGACTTCAGGACTTCCTCAAAATGATTGGTAACACTGGAAATCAGTACGGCTTCACGAAGGGTCGCTCCACCGAGGATGCCGTAAATGCACTAACAAAAGCAACAAGGGAAATAGATGAAAAATATATCATAATTATTTTTGCCGACATCAGTGGAGCGTTCGACAACTTATGGTGGCCGCACCTTTTCTCCACACTATACAAAATGAATTGTCCCGTGACCATAATCCAAATCCTGGAGAGCTATTTCAAAGACAGGAAAGTTAAATTAAATTTAAATGGCGAAACTGTGTCCAAAATGTCAACAAAAGGATGCCCACAAGGATCAGTGTTGGGACCACATTTGTGGAATATAAACCTCGAGCCCTGTTTGAGACTATTAGGAAGGAACAATAATGTCGATAGAGTCATAGCCTATGCAGACGATGTTGCCTTCATTTGTTCGGGAAACACGAGAGCTCAGTTGGAGAGAAAAGCAAATAACGCTCTAAGTGAACTAAACGGTGGTGCCGTAATGCTAAGCTTGAGATATCGGCTGCTAAAACAAAGTATCTCATCGTCAAAGGTCGCCTCAGCAGAAGTAGAAATCCAACAATCAGAATATCAGGAAAATCTATACAGCGAGCAAATGCAGTAGAATATCTGGGAGTAACATTGGAAGAGGGGCTAAAATTTGGAGCTCATATACAATCTATTACAAGTAAAGGGGAGCTAGCCATGAATAAACTGACAAGGTTGGCCTCCCAGAATTTTAATCTACATCCTAGCATTATACAATTTACATTAAATCCATATATGCACAAATAGTAACATATGCGGCTTCAACGTGGGTAGATGGCCTAAACAACAAAAAAAATTTAAGGACACTAAGAGGCTCACAACGAAGGATACTTTTAAGAACGACAGGTGCCTTTGGTACAACATCGATTGAGGCGCTTCTGGCTGTCACAGGACACCTGCCAATGGATCTGGAAGCGAGATGGAGAGCCACTAAATACCATTTCAAGAAGGGCAATGAAAGAGACATAATAAGAACTATAGGGACCTTCCACCCGACACTCCAAGAAATTCACGACAAAATAACCACGGACTGGCAACGAGAATGGGAAAGAGCGAAAAACGGGAGAAGAACATATGAATTCATCCCGAACATAAGAGCCAAAATTCCTACTGGTGATCTTCCCATAAGAGGACTTATTCACCTGCTGACAGGCCATGGTCCTTATGGAGTTCACTTGCACCGAATTGGTAGCAGGCAAACAACAGTATGCGCCACATGCGGAGAGACAGAGGATACTCCAGAACATAAGGTCTTCTTCTGCCCGGCAGCTGGAGACTACATCAAGAATCTGAGGAAGGAACTACGAACGACGAATATCAAAATCCTTCTCTGTCAGCAACAAATAGACAAATTGAAATGCTTGATAAACGCAGTTTCCTTGGAGGAAATGAAACGGTTCAACTCACAGCTGCAGGCTCGACCAACTACACCTCTCATTACTCCCAGCCAGCCTCAAGATAGAAGGGTGACGAGGTCCCAAAATGCTCTCTCGACGCGTAGAGATCACCCACAGTAGTTCCCGGGGAGAAGAGCGGTAAGGAGGACGCACCAGTAAATGCCCCCAGAAGGAAATTCTTCGTGACATCTACAGGCAGAAGTGAAGCAGCCGAAAGAAGATTTCGTCTCATGTGAATGCAAGGAGAAATACACAAGGACTACCTTCTGAGGGAGACAGCCTCAAAACAACACAACCCAAATTCATAAAATTATCAAATAAAACCCCTCTGTAGATACACGTACTGGTACGCCAGTAAGAACATAGCACCGGAAATCCGGAGCTTCATAAACCCTTGTATTCATTATTAATACTCATAATAATATAGCATCTTATTTTCGTATTATCATTGTTATTTTCATTAATATTTTATTAAAAGTTATTTTACTTTACATTTACTAGTTATCTGATTGTAATCATACACGTCGCCATGAATTAGCTGAAGTGCACACATTTCGTCCTACACATACACAACATGGCGACGATCTTCTCTTTTATTTTATCTGCAACTTCTGTTTTTTTTTGTTTTTTTTCTTTCTCACTACAAATTGCAATACTCCACTATAGTGATGAAACTCGAGTGCTCTATACCTTGTCCACTTCCTCCTAAAGGAAACGAGAAGGGACACCGAGGGCGGAACACCTAGCCTCTGGGGTGGAGCAAACGAGGAAACAATACAAACTAAAAATGGTCTTCAACCATCAACTCACCCTCTCTCGGTGGCTGGTCCAGGAGCCTAATCATACCTTTAAAAACCAACTATATTAAATAGAGCACTCGAGCCATACAAATCCTCAATTTCTTAGATTCTGGTACCACAGAATCCGGTACTTACAGCCATACCAAACTACAATAAACTGCAAACACTTTCATACAGAATCTCCATCTCACGAAGAAATAATTGTGTACTGTAATACTGTGTCCATACACTTTTTTAAGTAATCATTTCATGTATGTAGTAATGTTATTTTCTTGTATACTTTCAAATATTGTAATGGGAAATTTAATAAAGTGGTAGAGCAAAACAATAACGGGGGAACCGTAATTCGAGCAAAAGACATCCCAGTTTATTCACAGAGGCACTGGGACAAAGCGTATGCCCTCGAATGCATACGGGTGGAGGTTTGGTAACATTCGGGGGTTCCCCCCTTTATTGTTATGTTAATAAGTTACCTGGAATATGCTCAATATTTTAATTGGACACCAGGCTCAACTCATATATCTAATACTAAAATAATGCATTATGCAGAGGTTTTCTAGAATTGCTCTGTGACTCTCTCATTTCTTACATCATAAACATATGATTTTTCACCTATAAGAATAACACTACATATAGTGTCATCAGGGAGTGTATCATGGAATTCACAGATAATTTTAATGTTTGTCCTGTCATTAACCACAACTTGTTTCCTTTTTGAGGTGTTGATGACAAACATGGGTCTATGTGTTTTGAATTCATCTGGTGAGTAATATATGTCAGTATTCCCGGTTGTAACTCTTTTGTATGATGTAAATGCCTCATATAATTTAAGAAAATCATCCTTGGACATGTTTAAATTATAATATTCTCTAAGAAACACCTCATTTCTGCCATTTCTAAGATATATGTTCTTGATGTTGCAGCTATCAAATTTACTTGAAATTTTTTCTTGGTTATTGTTTGTTCCAGTCTGAAACAGTACTACCACAAAATCTGGTATGTTATATTGTATACTAGAGAATGAGTTTGTAGCATCAAATTCATAATAGCTACCAGTGGCAGGCTTCTGCACACATTGATATGTATAAAATTGTAAAGGCACCTGTGGATTTTTTTAGTATATCTGCTTTGTATTTAAGAGCATAACTGGCTTCATATTCAACTACTGGAATTCTTAGCTCCATAGTCTGAATAAGGCATTTGCCTTCATCAGGTAGGGTATTAGGCAGAGCTGTACCAGTAGAGTTTAATGTACTGTACCTCATCAAAGCATTATTATCATTAGCAGCTCTTCTAAATGTAATTCTTAAACCACCCTTCCACATAATATCTTTGTAATCTGAAAAGAATCCTGGCAACAGGCGCATAGGGAATAGCACTGTGTGGCTCTTAGATATTATTTTATCACCAGCCTCAAATCCACCTATTTTGTAGTATGAGGCCTCGGGTTTGGATAATTTTAGTGTGGCAAAAGCTGTAGAGGTAATACCAGGGTAGTCTACTCTGTTATAACAACACCATGTTTTCTAATCTCAATTTCAGAGAACAGATGTGGCACAAAATTGTCTACCAATCTTATATTTGAGTTAGCTGGATAATCTGTACCATCGAGCTTTACAACATCAAATTTGATGTATAGGTCTGCTCTGTGAGGGTGTATAAAGCCATCTCCTACATCAAGGTCAACCTCAATCTCTGTGTTGGCTTGATTTAAATTTGCAAAGGTCCTCCTGTTTGGAGGGAATGATTGTAGCTCATAACTCTCAATATTTTCCATTTTATTTATTTATTTTTTGTATGTATTTTTATTTAAATATTAATCTCTATGATTGCAGTTGTTGTGGCTCCAGCAATATCAACTAATTCTTCTTTTTCATTAGTGACCATCAACTCAATATAATCTATTCTATTATGGCACACAGGAAAATATAATGTTGGTGATGGAGTGTAGATGATCGGTTCCATAAATTAAGAGTTAGGTTTAAATGTTGCAATAATGCCAGTTTGTTTGTGAGTGCCTATGCCATTTGATTTGGTGATCATACCCTCGGCCACATTACAGTGAATATTCAGAGTCTCTATGGCTAAGAATTTTGGTATATTAATAGCAGTGTGTTTAATGGCTGGTTCAAGTTTTGTGTTGTTCTGGAATCCTAACATCTCTCCTATAGTACCCAGATCTACTGTCTCTGTAGCAGATACAATCTCTACTCTGTGAGTGACAGAATTTTGAGTTAATACTATACCTCTAGGTAACTGAGCATTTAGAGTAGACAGATTATACTGCCCTGGAGTAATGACAATGTTTTGGTCACCAACTGTGATTGTGTTGTTGTGGTGTGTAATATTAGAGATCAAGTACATGCCATAAAATGCTCTGAGAGCTATTGTTTTGGGATATACTATATCATCATGTAATCTGAGCTTCAATATTGAATTTTGGCTGGTGAGATGGAATACTCCCATGATGCTTCAGATACCACAAGGCTTTTTGAAAATTTTCAATTGATGGTTTATTTATTTCAGACATATATCTAAGAACAGATAAACACAGATGTCCACAATTAACATCTTTGAAATTTTGAACACGGGCATTATTGTAATAAAGATTAGTTGATTTTAGATATTTTACTAAATTCTCATTTGGAATACCTACAAATGAATCAAACACAAATGCCTCATTGTTTAAATATTTAAAATAGCAGATCCAATGAGTGCCCTGATTTTTGTACTTATCCAAATTGACTATGCCACACTCTTTTTTGAGTGGTTTTTCTGGTAAAGAATCAGACATGTACACACCTCTAAAATGTTTGATGCCCAGTGGCTTAATTAAAGCTTCAATATCTTGGTTTGTAAGCGGCTGTTGTTTTTTTTAAAACTTATCCATAATTTTCTTAAGACCTTTGCCTTTTTTTCCATAGCCAGATTATGTTCATTTAATTCTTCTTGGCAACTATTACTGTTTTTGCTATAGCAGCTGATCCCCCTGCTAAGCTGCCAACTGCACCAAGGGCTGCTAAAATAGCTGGGATCCTAAATATAAAGCTCCCTGTATGCAATTTTTTTTCTAGATTGCTGTAATTTTTTTTAATTGGGGGTACTAAGTAATAATTTCATACCATGCCCCTTGGCAAGACAAGACCTTTTTTTCTTGCGCTGCTTTTTAGTTAAAAGACTATCAATAGTTTTAAGAGATTTAAGACCTGCATAAGGTATCTGATACATAACACCCTTGGCCTTCATTGTTGGTTTATTATATACATATTCTGGGATTAACTAGTTCAATTAAATTGCAACTAATTTATTTGATTTATTACAAACCCCACCCCAGTTTTTGTTTGGTGTTCATAGCTATGGTAGTCCCCAATGCTGCTATTCTCTCGCCCAAAGAAGCATCTTTGCTTACAAATCTACCAAATGCAGCCTCTTCTAATTTTTTTCTGCCACATGTCGCCTGTCCAGATCAGAATGTGTGTTGTATGCTATGTCATGGTCTCTACAAGCAGCATCTAGGGGATTAACACCAGGGTCACCTCTGTTTAGTCTATGATCTAGTTTGGTGCCTGGACAACAATACTGATAGCCTGGTATGTTTAGCTCAAATGGCAGCTTGTTTATAATGTCATTAACCAGCCCCCGACCCTCAGAGATATTCCAAAATTTAGGTGGTAGTGTATTAATAATTTTTATAAGATATCCAATCCCCTTAGTGTCATTCACTATAAAATTAGACAATTTTGTGCTTATCATGTCCATAATTCCAACATTTTCATTGTAACGATTGTGGTTACCGGCATTTTCTTCCCCAGCTATCACCAATAACCTATCTACAAGTTTCCTGACATCATCAACCCACACAAATTCTTTAGGCAGGGTATTGTACTGTTTGAACCCACTACCTGTCTTGATCTGTGACCATATGGGTTTGATTAAGTTGTTGTATTTTGCTCCACTGCTAGACTTAACTCTTTTTTGTGTGGGATCATTGTTCTGGTATAAAGCATCTGATTTTATTAATATTTATTTGTAGTGCTCATAGTTTTGATCTGTATAGCCGCCAGGTCTCTTCCTAGTCATCAGTTACCACATTCCGTGTTCCAGGATACTTAACAAAACCACCTCTATCTCCAAGATGAGATTCTGAATATACTATTAGATCATCCCCCATAAATGTTACTCTGAAATTGCCAATTCTATGTATGATGCTACCATCAACCTCTGTGTCAGCATATAAACCAAAAACCTCATCTTTGTTGTCTTTAGGTGTGCTTAAATATTTTTGAGCAAGAAGACCCAATTCAATAGGATCCTGAGTAGCTTCAATTCTTCGAGGAGCAACAGGACTAGGTGTATGAATACTAGAAAGTGGGGTGATTAGATAATCTAATATATTCCTAGCAGCTATAGGTACAAGTTCTGTGATCAAATTTTGATTTTGCTCTGTAACAGTTTTGATATTTTTACCCAGTTCACTAATAGCATCAATAATAGGCTGTTCTGTTTGCTTGTGTTGTTCATAAATACCTCGGTTCTCTGATTTCCATCCCTTAAATCTTTTTACAAGATAGTCTCTTAATTTAAGATCATCAATGATTGGCTTTTTCATGGTTATTTATATATGTCTCAATGTCTAGAAAATTGTTAATTTTATTTCTGTATTTACCACTATTGGGTTTCCTTGTCGTATCAATTGTGACAAACCCCTAACTGTCCTGGTTCCAGCACCTACTACAAAACTTAGAAAAATCACTGTAGCTCAAGTCCCCACCTACATATTCATCAGGTATGTGTTTGAGGTTGGTATGGTCTTGATGAAACACACGTATAAAATTGCTGTTGTCTCTTATCAGCTGTTTTGGTATTTTAGAAAAAGTCTGTGCCAGGTAGAAGCAATCTATGATTTTGTGCCGCCCCTGTGTAAAGAAATTTCTAACCTTGTTTTGATTATCCAGAATAATGTCATCAAACACAACAACAGAGTTATCAAGACAATCATGGAGTGGCTTAACATCTGATTCAAAAGTGGCTATATCCAATCCATCATATAGCTTCATCAGCTGCTGATATTTTAATTGTTCTAAACTCTTAGAGAAGACATACAAGTGCCTGTTTTTCCAGTCTAACCAGTTGGGTGCCAATAAAAAATTATCAATCATTAGTGTAGTTTTACCACAAGCCGATGGTCCAACAATAAGACATCTAATATTATCAGGCAGCAGCTTTCCATTTCTCTTAATCTGCTGTTCAGGATCTGGTAGTCTCTTTATAACATCCCAGGTGTTCATAGTATCACTTTGTCTGCCTCGATCCAGCTGTGTTCTGGGAGACCTAGCCATTTGACCAGTATCTTGTTGCCTTTTCTGCGGATGATTTTTTCTATGAGATATGTGTCAGGCTGTTTAGTTTTGCTGAGTTCTTCTTCATAAAACCTGCCTTTGAGAATTTCTCCTCGATGGTCTTTTATTATATATGTATTACGGGTCCCAGGTTTAACTTGAACCACTGTAAATAATTCAGTACTCCAGTTTCTTGTAACGCCTCTTTTAAATAAGTGCTTATATTTGCTAATTCTTACTTGATCACCAACCTTGTATTTAGCTTTTTTTTGTTGTTGGTTGGTATTTAGGATAGTAAACAGTACTGATCAATTTTTGCTCATCAGATGAAGTTACATCAGAGGGCCTCATGTTGATTGTGGTGTGGACCGAGTTGTTATATCTATCTAGAAGTTCTGGTAGGATTGTAAGCCATTTATAATTACCTTGAAGGGTAAATTGTTTATACATATGATTTTTTAGGGTTCTGTTGAATCTTTCTACAATAGAGGCCTTGAGATCACTGTAACTCGAGTAATGTTGTATTGACTGGCTTTTAATAAATTGTTGGAATACCAAATTATGGAATTCTTTACCATTATCTGTTTGTAGATAGCACGGTGATCTTCCACTCTGATTGATGATTGTCCTGAAGGCTTCTGTAACACATGCTCCAGTCTTGGATTTGAGTGGCACAGCCCAGGCATATTTTGAAAATGTGTCTATGACAGTGAGTAGATACTTGTAGCCCTTGTTGATCTTGTCTAAGTTTTTCAGCTGTCCACTTGCCATCTCAACCAAGTCACACTGCCATAAATCATCTATGCCTTTTGTAACCACTGGCAGTCTCTTAAAGTTATGTCTGGCTGGTTTGTGTAATTCATCAACAATAATTTGTCTAGACATAGTATGTAAACAAGAATATTGCAACTATGGGGTGTTCAGCAGCTGATACTACAGGATTTTCTAAATATAATTTGTCTCCTATTTGTATATTAAATTCAAGAGAACCATCATCGTCAGCATAAGATGTTTCTAATGTATTGGGGTCTGTAAATTCCTCTAACTCTACACTGGTGACCTTTGGTTTATTGTCAGCATTAGTTATTGATAAGGTAGGGTAGTGGTGTGCCTGTGGTTGTAGCCAATATTTGATCTTGATTGGTCTGTGCCCCTAACAAAAAACTGGTAATAAAATTGTGCAGGGGACAGCATATATATTTTGCCACCTGGTGTAAATGGTGAATCATATTCTTTGTTGGGGATACTGTAGAAATCAAGAATTACTGTATGTTTAGGATTCTCGATTAGGCCAGTTATTTCTTTTTCTGCTGTAAGCAATCTACTTGTTACAGATTCAAGGTGCTCATTGATAGTCCTTACAATCTCATCGTGCCCTGGTTTGATTCTTATGTCCACAGCAACTTTCTTGTATTGTTGGACAATCTCTTGAAGCTGTGTGGCAAAAACAGACAGAGTATTTGCTTGGTTGGATTCCATGGTCCCTAGCTGTTGCTTGATGTTGGCTACAATTTGCTGTAGATTTTCAACAACTGCCAATTTTGAACTTTGAGCAGTAAGATCATGGACTTGTCTTCTGATATCCTCAAACAAAGCATAAAGTTCATTAATATGTTGAATCGTTGGTAGAGTGGCCACTGTCTGAGTAAGCTGTTTGATCTCTGTCTGGATATTCTTGATATTTTCTGATTTCAATATGCGATTCACAGCTCTCTTAATATTTTTAAGTTCCTGTGATGTAAGCAGATTTGCTACAGTATTCTGCAAAGATTCAAGTGCCAATTTCACATCATTTAATTCAGAATCATCAGCCACACTACGCATAGCATCTTGGAGCAGGGTTATGTCTGCCTGAGTAGGTGTTGATTGGTGTAAAATTTCAAGTTTTGTTTGGATATCATCGATCAAATGATTGAAATGAGATAGCTCAGATTCAGTGTTGAGGTTTTCAAGTTTGGTGATTTGTTGTTGGACACTGACAAGAGTGTCTACAATACCAGGCAAGCGAGATTCTAGAGTTTCTTGTACATTTATCAGATCACTTTGTACTGCTGCTATGGTACCCTCAAGGTGAGTTATGGTACTCTGAATTTTTCCAAAATCTTCATATGTTTCAAGTTGCAGCTTAATGTTGGCAACACTCCGAGTTATAGTACTCAAAGCATCAGAAGATGGTAAGTTGTTCATAAAATTTTCAAGTGTCTCAATTTTTTCTTTAACCTCAGCTATGGCATTGTTCAGAGGGTCTAGATTAGGAATCCCCAGTGATTGAATCTGTTCTTTTAGAGTGGAAATTACCAAATCAAAATCTTCTTGTGATTTTATGCTTTTGACAATTGTTTGGAGCTGTGTCTGGACACTACCAATCTGCTCTTCTAGGTGTTGTTTCAATTGCTCAGAGTTGGTAGCCTGAGTCTTAAATTTGGCTTGAAGAGCTGCTATGGCCTCGTCTAAACTTTGAAAATTATCTAATGTAGCCAAGTCAGTATATTTTTGAAGCAGTAATTTGAGTTCTGAGTCAATTTTAAGAAGAGGGTCCATGCATTGTGACTGTAAATTTGTAATTTCTAGTTGAAGACTGGCATGGAGTGTGGTTTGTAAAGCTTGTAAATCACTTCTTAATTTTTTAACTCTGACATCAAGCATCAGAATCTCATCACTGTGATCTTCATGCCTTGTATGGCCAAATATATAATTAGGCATTTTTTTTATTTTAGTGGTTATTTATTATAAAATATCTAATTCTTAATTCTAAAAAAAAAGGGTATAAGCTTGTCATAGGATCCTGGGACCTCAATATATAAGCAATCAACGGCAGAGACAGTATATACAGTGCCAGAAAGCATGTTTGAGTGCTTAATTCTATAAATATTTATCCCTACTGAAATCTTGACATCACCCTCGGGAGTTGTAATAAATTGTAATTGACAACCTATAGGTAATTGGTAATGATTTAAATTATTGTTAAATATGTACAATGTTTTACCTGTTTTATCATCAACATCTGTAAGTATGCTGTTCAGATGAATAATTAACAAACCATTTAGTTTAGATATTATAGATTGTATATCAGGAGAGGGTGATGGTGTTGGTAGATCCATAATAGCTTGTTTTTTGAACCCAAATAAGTTCATTGGCATGTTTATTTATTTCAAATCATGTTCTGTTATTGGGCATTGTTTGCCATTTCTCAAGTCACAATGACCCCATGGTAAAGTATGTATGCCACATGATAAAATGCATCTCTTATCATCATGTGGGTCCAGAGCCACGTTTCTTATAACATTTGTGGTCAACAAGTGATCTTTACTCTGGAATCTGCATTCTGATGTTCTGATTGAACTCTGTGATTTGAGACAATCTTCATAATCTTTAAATTGGAGCTCTTTGTCCACAATTACTCTACCAATACCCTTGGCTTTTTTTGGCAACAACACCACTACATGTTTCAAAGCTGTACATCTTGGCCCTTAACCCAGCAAATGCCACAATAACATCGCCAAGTGTCTCATCTTTTAACTTGCCAGGCACCTTTTTGTTGTGGGGTTGAATCTTTGTATGTTCACTAGTATCAAAATATTTAAGCAATGCAGGCTGTGATATATCTTGATAGACATCTTCTGTCTGAATATCAAGGATAAAGCTATCTGTGTCCATGTACATCAGTTTTACACGATTCTTATAAAAAGGCTTCAGCACATCATAATAGAGCTCTAGCATGTGTAATTTGGCCAATTCTAATATCACAGCCCCTACATAAATAGGTTTATCAAACTTAATCTTTGTTTTTTTCATGTTGAAGAGTGCCATATTGTCATCAAAAATTCTTCTGTAGTTGAAATTAGGCTTTGCTATCAATTTTTTGCTCCGGTTGGGGTCAGTAACTAATTTAACATCAGTATGTTTCCTGACATTTTCTATGGTTTTGCTATACACTGAATTGACCATCAATTTAAAAAAGGTCTTATCAAATTGGCTCACTGCAGATGTTCGAAGCTCGGTGTTTGTATCAATATATGACTTCAACCATCTTGAGTGCCTGAGTCTCAAGACTTTGCCAACTTTGGTCACTTGAACACCATGATGCATCAGGAACTGGAGGTGTTTGTAATATATGACATAACCCTGTTTTGGCTCTAGAGTCATCATTAGCTTCTGTTTAGAGCCAGGTGAACACTCAACCTCAGGAATTGGGAGCAGATCAGAAAACTTGTTGTGTAAATCTTCAGGAATTGTCAGATCAACTTCTAAGAACAGGCCATAGTCACTGTCATCAAAGTCCTGAACATCCTCAATGTTGAAATCTTCAACCCACTCAAGCCCTGCATATGGCAGTTTATCCATCATAGCATAACCATACAGGCTGTTGGCATCCACATAAAGTACATAGTTTGATGGCCGTGATGGATTATAATCAGGAATATATTTGTTGTTGGCTCTGCCATATCTCTGGCAGCATTGCACCATGCCTCCTCTTATACATTGTTCCATAATATACATGTCCTGATCCTGAATCAGATCCAATTGCATTTTAGTGTTCAAAAACATAGCAGACCATGCTATGCCTGGAGCACTGTAGAAATACATTGGATCCAGTTTATAATTTTTCATCGATGATTTTCTAAATGCCTGAAGTATATCGGCTAAGAGAGATACATCAAGTTTTAAATATGCCTTATGATAATCACCAAATGTCTGGCATTTTAAGTTGTCCCACATCAACTTGGCATGGTGATAATCTTCATCAGTGATTCCGGATGCCCTGAGTTTACTGTAGAACTCTTGTTTTGATGGCAGAGCACACTCATGAAATTTAGAGAAATCAGTAACATAGTCATATGGGTATACACCCTTCCGCCTAATTAATTTCAGGTCCTGATTTAGAAACATGGCACATGTGATTTTGAATTGATCATCAGATAATTGACTGGCTAGAGTGGCAAGCTAGCCGACAGAATTCTGTATGAATCTAGAAATCTTAGGTAAATAGGAACACCATTCACTTTAATTATTTTGCTAATAGCTATATATTTCTCATCATTTTCTGCTAAAATATTTAAATCCTGCTTGTCAAACCACTTGTACCTGATCAGATGATGAAAATCATAATTGGATGCCCCGTGACAAAATATTGGGACACATTTTGGTCTCTGGATCTTAATATTACAGCTATTACACAGAACCATTTTGAATTTACCATCTGTATGGGAATGGTGTTTCACCTTAATATTTGTATTTGAAAATTTAAAATCACATACCGGGCATTTTTCTGCATTATTGAAATTTTCAATCTGATTTTTTGTTAAAGGCATCATAGGTTTTGATTTTAATAAGATTATAGATGCTATGTAATGGCACTCATTTTCTATTCTATGTGCAAATTCTTTGATAGTATTTGGTCCCATGTATAAATATTCTTTACTAACAACACCATCCTGTACAATCACATAATAAAAACTAGAAGGTTCATGTATCTGGTATGATGTACTTGAAGATTCATCAGGATCTGGGCTGCAGAATGCAAGGGGTTTGAGGTTTGACTCAAAATCACAGACTATATATGCTGGGTGTTCCAAAAAAGCTTCAATTTTTTTAAATTTGGCTTTTTCATTTGGATTAGGCATCACCATATGAACAGGTTTATGGTTGCCACAGTATTTTAAATGTTCAACTAACTTATTTTTAGCAATTTCTGTATTCTGTTCACAAACACCATTTTCCATTTTTCTACCATCAAATACAGTCAAACATCTTCTACACAACTTGAATATTGGATTGGATTTGCCTTGTTGTTTTCTGACTAAAGCTTCAAGACTGTGTATCAGAGTGTAATGGTGTGTGCCATCCTCTTCAATTAAGAGCAGATCAATCGGGACAGCAGAATCATCATCAAGTGTACTGATTCTGAGAGGTTCTATCAAGCAATTGCCACGACCAGTAGAACAAATAAATACATTAATAGATAATGGCCTACCATTGATATCCCTGGCCTTTTTTTCAAATTTATCAATATTCTGAACAGACATTGGATATTCTAAGCCCTCCATAGCATCATCAAAATCATGTTTATGTTGTTTATAATAACTTATTCTCTCAGGATGCCTTAAAACTGGAAACAAAGCAGCTAAAATACACCACAAAAAACATTTCTCATCACTATTTTGTATGTTAACCACGGCTTTTTTGTTTTTAATATTGGCAGGTAATGGCAGATATGTAGATCCTTGTAATGGGTTAAATTTAGAAATATTAATATAAAACTTGAGTGGAGTTCCACATAAACTCCATCCTGATTCTTTAGCAGCAAATTCAGTGTTTAATAATTAATTGTTCTCTCAAACTGCTTATTCTTTGTCTAAATTTGTATTTGAGTATACAGGTACAGTTTCTGTTATGTGGGGCTATGTAAATTTTGTGCCATTTGATTTTTTATATTGTGTAAACAATTTGAGGGACAGCTTATAAGAGCCATTTTGTTTATTTAGAATAGCCCGCACATCAGAATTTATACTGTTAAAAAAATTCTTAATATCACACCTTGGCTCTGATACAAAACTGTAATCCCTTAGTTGGCCATTAAAACTGCTATGAATGGGTGCATAGCGTGGCTGCTTTGCTGGTCTATGATTATTGGGTATTTCAAGCTTCCTTTTTAGACCAGATGAAGATGTAGATGGCTGTGATGAAGTAGAAGGCTGTACATAACAAGTACACTTATGCCTATTGTAATATGCTTTGCTTAATATTTTATTGCATTTTGGGCATATTTTTGTGGGTGTTCTCCATTTTTCTGGATCACAATTATGCCGGTGCCTAGCTCAATTAGGGCTGGATATATTTTTATTGCATTGATTACAATATTTCTGATTTGGCATTTTTGTTGTTGGTTTATTATATAAGATTTCTTGGGGTTCAAATCAAAACTCTATACTTAATACAAAATATCAGTTGGGTTCAGCAGTGTGCTTTGTATACTTAGTATGTATATTAAGTGTGTATACTTAGTGTGTATACTAAGTGTGTTAATATGTTTGGCTTTGGCATTTTTTGTTGTTGGTTTATTATATAAAATTTCTTGGGGTCCAAATCAAAACTCTATACTTAATACAAAATATAATTTGGGTTCAGAGGTGTGCTAAAAATTGGAGAAACCCACAGGTGTGTCAAGTAGACCGGAAGTGGGCCGGAAGTGGACCGGAAGTAGACCGAAAGTAAACCGGAAGTATACCGGAAGTGGACCGGAAGTGGACCGGAAGTGGATCGGAAGTAGACCGGAAGTGGACCGGAAGTAGAACGTAAGTAGACCGGAAGTGGACCGGAAGTAAATATGTGTGTGCAGGGGTGGATGTGGGGTTTATGAGCATTTTTGGCTTAGTTTTAAGTGTAGCCATAACAATATCAAGAAGACTATATCTTTAGCAGGCTTACAGACAACAGACTGACAGATTCAGCTTTTGCATACATGGCCAAATCAGTCTGTTGAGGCTTCTTCATTTGTACACTGTAATTCTTCATTTGTACACTAGAATTCAGGATTCTTGGGATTTGACAGCATAGCACACTTGGGGCAATTGACCCATATGGGCATCTTGACATAGTTTTAAGTATAGCCAAATCGGTCTGTTAATCATATGAGCTCTTCATTTGTTGTCCCAGTAATATCACAAACCCCACTACTCACCTTATTACTGCATCTTGCGTCATTTTACAGCATCTCAATTGTTTCCCGATTCGAAATCAATTGAAATGTTGTTTTGTGCAGTTGATTGTGCATTGTTTCGGTGTTTGGATTGTTTAATCAACGTTTCATTAATTAGTTTTAGACCGATCTTGACACAGAGAATCGAGAACACAAAGGAAGAGAAAGAGACAAGTTAGAGACCATGGCTCTCTTTAAAGGTAGCATTCCGTGAATACGACTGAAGTGACTGCAGAATATTATGGACAAAATATGTTTAGCTTTTTCCTTTTATTTCTGTTTCAGTTATTTTACTTTGATTATCTTCTACCACTCGCGTTAATCGTTGTGGTGAGGAGGAATTATAAAGTCGTGAAATGGACGATGGTACAAAAAATATATACCTCTCCCACAGTTCGAACCTGTGACCACAAAATATTGTCATTTTTTTTAAATTTACGCCAAATATGGTTTGTCACGTAGCAATTTTTACTCATCTCTTTCTCAAGGCGTTCCATTGCCTCTCCGATAACGTAGTGGTAACGTCTTCGCCATGTAATCAAAGGCTTCGGAATTCAATACCAGATACAGGGACATTTGGTTCGGATCCCACTTTAATCTGTAGGTTCAGTGCATAAACTGGATTTAAACAATTAGCGTGTGGCATGTGGTCTGTGATGAGAACCATAATTACAGTGCACCTTCTTGCTGGAAAGAATATTTCCTTACGAGTACCTCTTGTTAAGAAACCAGTTCCTGAAATTTTCTTCTGGAGGTCTCGTAGTCATGTGACTCATGTAATTCTTTCTGTGACTGTACATGCGAGGAAGCGTTGTATTTCTAGCATAAAGTAACACTTGACCAACTTCTTAAGATACATGTTTACTGCATAGGCAATGCCTCCATGTAGGAAGTGAGGAACTTCTTACAGTTCATTTTATTCTTATTTCCAGATCTCTACTTTTTAGGAGTTTAATGCGAGTTATACAATTATAAGCGCAATGTACGTACAGGTTAGCTACTGTCAACAGTTGACTGCTCTCTCTCGCTCCAGCAGCCGCCCAAGGTCAATGGACACACAGGCTTTGCTGCGCTGTGGAACCTCCCCGTTCGCGTATTTACAGTGCTGCTGTACCAGAGGTACATAAAGCTTTCTTATTGGTTGTGTCCACCGGAAGTGTTTATGTTCCGCGTCCGTCGTTCCATGCTTGGTCGTTTACAGGAAAAGTATGGGAAAATTAGACTCGTGATTATTTAGTAATAAAGTTTGTAATCAAATTTTCGAAATTATGTTAAGAAATAATGTTACAAATGCTATTGAATGGTATGATATTGAACAAAGTTTTGTAGAACATAGAAAGCAGTTCTGGAATATGGTCAAAAGCCTGAAAGGAAAGTGGGGAAAATCAGCAAGAGCTATAAGAAATAAGGAAAATGTACTAGTCATAGGAAGGGAGAATGTGATGGAGGAATGGAGAAAATACTATGAAGAAAAGTTCAAGGATAGGACAAATGAGCAAGAACAAGATGAGGAGCAGGAACAGGAACAGGAGGAGGATGAGATAATAAGAAACAGAGAAGAGGAGGAGCATGTAGAAGAAGATATGATGATAACAGAGAATGAAGTGAGAGAAGCAATTAAACGGATACGAATTGGGAAAGCAGCAGGATGGGATGGAATAGCACCAGAACTAATAAAATATGGAGGACCAAGAATGGCTGAAATACTACTGAATATATTAAGGGAAGTATGGAGAACTAAGACTATACCAAAAGAGTGGAAAAGGAACATAATTGTGCCAGTACACAACAAAGGGAGTAATAAGGAATGTGATAATTATAGAGCAATATGTCTATCATCAGTGGTATATAAGATGTATACGAATATATTGGACAGGGAGCTGAGAAAAATCATAGAGGGAAAACTTGAAGAGGAACAAGCTGGATTTAGACCTGGGAGACAGACTCAAGATCACATTTTTATATTAAGAACAATGATGGGGAAAATGCTGGACAAAAATAAAAGAATATATTAGCATTTCTAGACTTGAAATCGGCATTTGACTCGGTACCTAGAAAATATCTATGGGAGGCATTAGAAAGTAAGGAAGTACTTAAGGAACTTATTAAAGCAATAAGAAGTGTCTATAAGGATGTAAAAGGAATAGTAAGAATAGAAGGAAACGAGTCTAAGGAATTTCAAATAGAAAAAGGAATTAAACATGGAGATAGTCTCAGTCCTTTACTTTTCATGAATGTAATGGATGAAATAACTAAAATTTGTAAAAGAAGAACCCCAAGAGTACAAATAGGATATTGGAATATGAGAGCAGTACAACTGCAAGTACTGCTATATGCTGATGATATAGTCTTAGTTGCTAGCAGTGAAGAGAATTTACAGAGGAGCGTAATAGAATGGGCAGAAGAACTTGCGAGAAAAGGGATGAAGATTAATATTAAGAAAAGTAAAGTTATGCAGGTGGCAAAAGGAGAAAAAGATCATGAAATAGCAGTTAGATATGGAAACGAGAACTTGGAAGAAGTAGATGAATATGAATATTTAGGAACAATCATAACAAGTGATGGTAGGTGTGATGAAGAAATCCTAAATAGGAAAAGAAAAGCAAATACAGTATATTATCAGTTCAGTAAAACAATAATGGGAAATAAAGAAGTGGCAGTAAAGACAAAAATGCAGCTATACAAATCAGTATTGGTCCCTACATTAACATATGGAATGGAAAGTTTACCACTTCAAGATAAACATCTGAGTAAAATTCAGGATAGCGAAATGAAATACCTGAGAAGAGCTGTTAATAAGACTAGGAGAGATAAAGTGAGGAATGAAAGAATAAGAAGAGAAGTGGAACAGGAGTCGCTAGAGAAAACAATTGAAAAGAGACAGCTAAAGTGGTGGGGACATGTATTCAGAATAAATGAAGAAAAAAAGGTAAAGCAAATTCTAGAAGTAAAGGTGCAAGGTAGGAGAGGTAAAGGAAGACCAAGGATAATGTTTGAAGACAGAATGGAAAAGATTGGAAGAGAAAGGAATAAGACAATAAATATGATGAAGAGAATGATGAGAAACAGACAGGAATGGAGGAGATGGATCGAGGCAACCAACCCTACGCTATGATGGCAGTAGGGGACTAGAGGAAGTAAGTAAGTAAGTAAATAATGTTACAAATGCTATTGAATGGTTTTCTGGTGATAAAAAAGCAATATGAAGTATTCGAAAAATAATGTTGAATATCTCTGAAAGCTCTTGTATCATATTACGTGAAGCGATTTCTACATTATAGGAGAAATTTCATAAGTTGAAATATGCTAAATAATGCCATTTTTGTATAATAAACCATGGACGAAACATAGAAATATACAAAAGGGCCGTAATTACGAGAGGTGGTTTGGAAGAATGTATTTCGTGCGTGAAGATGACTTTCATGAAATTTTACATTCTAACCTCTTAAATGGGACGGTGGGATTTTATAGTGCAGGAAATATACAGAGTGTCGCAAAACTCTTTCAACAACGCTTGGGGGCTGGTAGATATCATAAAAACGAGTAACGTTTCCCTATAAAGTTTACCGCGAAAGTGCTTATTTTCTGCGCTGTAAGCGCTTAAAATCCTGTACGTATGCAACCCAACACAGCAAACGCTTGCTCTGACATAACTACCAGGGGCGCGTGGCAGGGTTGCCACTAGCGTTCCTCGTTAAGAGAGACGACTTGAAAACAACAACTTGGGAGTCTTGCCTGAGCAAAATACAAAACATTAATGGTACTTGCTATGTTGTAAGAAGCATTGACAGCCAGCAGGAGATTTTCAGTTATCGGTTATTCCATCTTGATCCCAAACCACACATACTACATAATGAAGGTGTATGCACCGGTGTGGTTTGGGATCAAGAAGGAACCATCGATAACTGACGGAGCCCGACACCTCTGGAATTTGATCCATTTGTACCGATTTCTCTCACACCACTTGAGAGATCTGATTAATAGGGTCATTCAACAAAACGCATTCTTCGCCCATCCTGAAAATCTCGTGCTGGCTTTAATAACCGACCAAAACCCAGAAATAAGAAGTCTTGGTTGGCAAAGAATTAAGAAAGCAAGAGGATTGAAAAAATGCAAAAGAATTCGCACTTTTGTTTTACCAATCATCAATTTTAATGCAGACCAATACTATGACATGTTTGATTGGGCTACATGCTCCCTCCACGAGCCTCCGATGACCAATAATATTACAAATGAAGAAGTAGATGACTACATTAAAAACAAAAAATAGCGGAAATTCAAGACTTCGCCTGCCACACACAAGGAGTGGAGCGAGTTGTGATAATTATCACAGAGGCTGCTTCTTCCGTTTTCGGTGCCAGCGCACGTGATGGCTACATCAAAGCGAAATTGGAATCTAGAGAACATATACCGACATTTCGAACAAAAAGCGACTATTAAGTTCAAGGAGAAAACTAGAAGAAAATATTGGCCTGCCCCTTAGCAAAAATTATGTTTGCAAACATAATTTCTTGTAGCTCGCAGTCCAGCCACCTCCTCGCGGTGAGCTCTGGGTTATTTTCAAAGCATAATAAGCTATGAAAATAAGCGAAGCGCTGGACAGTAATTGAGGAACTGTTAGCAATTAGAAAGCCAAAATATTTTATTTATTCTTTTATATCGGAAAACTTTCGAATAAAACACAAAGTCGAAACCAATTGGAAACCATCAATAGAAAAAATGGAACTTTTAGCCTCAAATTGACAATTTTTGACCAAAAGCATACGTAAACAGCATAGGAAACCACCCCTAAGGCACGAATGTAACCTATTTGCCATAAACAAAACAATAAATGACCATAAAGCAGAAAAAGAGACATGAAATAGCCAAATAATGACATTTTTGTGAAATTGTTGTGCGTGTTGCATAACCAAATCACTATCAAAACTTCAAGGTCGATGCGCACCTCCTAAACGACCTCCAAAAAATCGGAAAAAATCATACGTGTTTTTGGTCACAAATGGCCATTTTTCCGCACTAGCTACCTTAACATTTCGAAAAAAAAAATTTTTCGATACACCCTTATGACCTTATTACGACATTTTTCCTCGGCTTACTGAATAACACAGTCGTGGTCATTTTTTTAAAGATAATAATGAAAATGGTTTCTTTTTTTTTACATCATAAGTTACGAGAAATTCAAGTTTAAAATTTTATATGTTTTAAAATTACTGGCACAATAATTGTATTCACTTTTGAAAATATAAGGAAAATTACCAAAATCAAGTGTTAACGAACGATGTATTTAAACAAAATTAAACAACTGAGTTTTAAAAACGTTCATACATAAATTCAGTACACATTCATATATATAATGAAGCATAAATATTGCATTACGTTAACTTTTTCACATATTACAGGTTTTTCTTCACGTTAATCACATCAAGTCAATTTATTACCATGTAGAATTACTTCCAATCCTGCGTAGATTTTTACGAGAAAATCGGCACGAAACGCTCGATTATCAACAGTAGAAACGAAGACAATTATAATATAAATATACTTATTACTTAAATATACATAATTATGTATATTTATAAGTTCAATAGATTTTTCAATTTCAGTATAGATAATTTTTCATATTAATAAATTAGGCCTTGCATTTTGTAGCTACATGCATGTCGACAAATACTTATCTGTAGGTTCGTCATGAACACAAGATGGCTGCCATTTAACGTCGTTTCGACCGGTCACTTTTTAATGTCCATATCACTTTTAAGGTTCTTCACGGCATTTCTGAAGATCGAAAAACCGTTACTATTCTTTATGTAACAATCTTATCACATTTCCCGGACAAATCTTGTTGTTATATCAGAAATATTTGCAATTTAGGTCTCCGAAATATTTAGCGACTCCATACTCGTCGTCGGTGATCTTTTAGATGAAGCAGTGTATCAAAACTCACACTGTTACAACTTTAAGCACAGAATACAAACTTGTTATAATTTTTCGAGTGACAAATATAGAATTGTACAGATATTATGCATGAAAATGCTTGTAAAATAAATTAGATACAATAAAACAGATATTACAATATTCTATCACATGTTTACGTATTTTCTTTTTACCTTTTTCAGTTATTTTAAGTTTTACAATTTTGATGGGAAAAATGTTATTTACGCACAACTTAGATTTTTCCCTTTATGTGAGTTGGCTATGTTTCACAATTTTAGGATTACTTCACAACTTTAGAATTACTCTTCAAGGCGCTTATTTTAACAAATCGTAACTTTATCGTTGAAATTCTGCCAAACCTTATTTCAAATGGTTTGTACGTGTTAGTAATGCATATTAAATACATGTTCGTATCCATATACTTATGAATGAGCAAGTAAAAGCTGTTCAAACCAAACATAAGTGCGATTTTGCATAAATTAGCAATTCACGGTAAGCACATTCTTGATACATCACCAACCAAATTACATCGCTGAGATATAAAAATATTTTAAATGTTTGAAGTTTACATACGTACTTCAATTAGAACAAAGCCAAAGTGATGCAAATTAATTTTCTACAAATATAAACTACCAAATACGAACTTAAATCGTAGATTTCAAGTGTCAGAATTATTTTATTTTTTCACATTATGATGGTAGTCCTTATGATACCGTCATACTGGCGCCCAATGGGCTTACCCACGCCAAACTATTATTTACAATTTTATAAACTTGTAACATCACATGAGATGAAGATAAGATCTGGTATTTTCAAGAAAACAAAAAATTGCTAAAAGAAAAGAGTACCAATACAATATCAACATTATATGGCAACATGCTTATAACCTATAATATCATAATCTTCAAAACCTTGTGAAGTCAAACTAATTATAAAGACAATTGTATCATGTCACATTATATTGCATGAAAAATGAAGTTCAAACTTCAAAGTGATGGTGAACTTCAATTGCATAACATATATTATATGTCAAATGACAAACAAAAGAAAAGATTAATACTTTAACACATTTCTAGCTCATCATTTCTAGTAGAGTGAGCTAAATTAAAAATTATGCAACAACACTTTAGTTAAGTAAATGCAAAGAATAATATTATTTTAACCCATTGTTTATATGAGAGAATACTAACAAACTTCACCACTCATAATATGGCTACTGTACAATATTAATGCCAATCTTCACCATTCAAGATACATGGTTACTGTAAAATTTATCTATTATTAATCTTCACCACTTAAAATAAATGGTTACTGTATTATTAATCTATTAATTTTTGACAATCTTCACCACTTAATATAAAATGGTTACTGCTCAATTGTTTTATTGTCAATCTTAATATTCCTGTGCAACTCATCTGCCCAATACAAATAATGTCTTAGCAACTTAACCAAACTATACAAAAATAAGTTGCTTGAGTAAGGTTTCAACTTGTGAAGAAAGTGTACCATCCAATATTCTATGCTAATAAAATTATAAGTACATTCTTTAAATTATTCACATTATCACACTTTTTCATATTAAGTTCGTTGAGTGGCACTATTGGACTTACTTATTGCCTTTACGTGAACCAACTCACATATTTTTCATGCTCTATGGCATGTCAGCATGTGCAACAAGCTCGGATCAAGTCATGGATCCCTTTGCTTACCTTTTGCAACATACTGTGAGTATTTGATTCAGCTTATGAAATCAAATTACTCAAAATAATTCACATTAAAATTAGCATTTGTATTTTTGGTACCAATCCCTAGGTGATATAAACTAAAACTTGCGTAGCTTGTTTCTTGGACAAATAAGCGTGAGGTTATGTGTTAATACAGTTCACCTAACAACTATTGCTGAAGTGTGACATTGGTGCACTGAATTGTTTTACATTTTATTGAGTATCTCACAGTCCATAAGGTAAATCCTAACAACGAAATCTAAATTATTACTATAATTAAAATGTATTTAAAGTACGACCATTTATAGGCCAACTAAAAAAAATGAATAACTACGAGAGTTATCTAACAAAGTATTATTTTTATACGAGGTGTACTACTAACTTTAGGCTAACCTCTATAACACTGGACAACCACAAGAGTCATCAACCTTAAAATATTTTTATTTCATGCACAAGGTATACTACCACTTACGGGCCAACCTTTAAAAGCATGGAATAACTACCAGAGTTTTTAAGCACATTATAAATTCTTGTACGAGGTATACTACCGACTTTGGCTAACCTCAATAATGGTAAGTTTGTTTCAAGAACAAACTGTACACACATCTGTAATGACAGATGAAGAAACATCATCCTTTTCTTGCATTGATGCTTCAAGGAGATTTTGCACCACATCTTTATGTGTGCTACTTGCATCTTGCAAAGTGTTCAACCAAGAAATTTTCTTGTCTTTTGAACATTTCCATAATTTTACATGTTCAATATCAATGTTTTCCAGAAGAATCCCATCACTGCAACGTAAGGCAGATATACGAGAGTCACCAAAGTTTTTTATACATAAGTATGGACCTTCATACAGAAAACAATATTTTTTAATTGGATTATCATCCATATCTCTTTGTCTATTTCTGATAAAAACAAGATTTCCTGAAGAAATCGATATCTTATCTTGTTGCTTACTATTTAAATTGCTTAATTTTTTTGGATCTAGCTGCATGACTCTTAATTTGAGCCATAAGCAGTTTGTCATTCCGTGACTGATGTGTACTATCATCAAATATGACATCTCCTATCTGTAGATTAGGTTCCTTATTTAACCTCAATTCTATTGGAGCGAAACCAGTTTGTGAGGAGATCGTATTGTTTAACCAATGCAAAGCCATAGTTACTTGCTGGGGCCATTTTGCATGGTTATCTATGCACAATACTCTCATTAAACGGTTAAGTTCCGAATGATACCGTTCAACCATGTTGGATGAAGGATGGTAAGGTGGAGTAAACATAAGTTTTACACCATATTCTTTCATTTTGGTTTTAAAAAGACATGAACGAAACTGTGGTCCATTATCCGAAATTATTTTTTCTGGAATACCCAGATGTACAAAATATACTTGGCACAATTTATTCAGTACCGTAACAGCATTGCTGTTTGTCACTGGATATGCCACCAAATACCTGGAAGCTGCATCCAATATAGTAAATAAGAAGCGTTCACGTTTAGGACCCATGGTGAATGGACCTTGTAAATCAATGAACAATATTTTCCCAGGCTTGTCGGTAATGTGTACTATGGCTAAATGTTTAGACGGATGCTTGTTCGGTTTAGTACGAATGCATAAATCACAGTCTGCTACATATTGTTGTACATCTTTCTTCATACCTTTCCATTGGAAGTATCTATATATTTGAGAAAGTGTACGACTAGCACCAAAGTGTCCCGATAAGTCATGAAATTTATTCAAAATTGAACCTACTAATGTAATTGGAACACAAATTCTAATTTTTTGCACGTTATGAAAGTCTCTAACACACAAAATATTGTCCCTTAGAACATAATGCTCATTCCAAGTCCTACTTCTTGGATTATCATTAAGAATTGAAGAGTGCAAAATATACTGCTTAATTTCCTTCAATTCTTCATCCTTTTCTTGGGCTATAATCAAATCTTCTATATCAATGAAAGGTTTTACTACTTCCATAAATTGCAAAGAATTTACATGATACAAGAGGTCTTCTTGCATCGGAAATGTCCTACTTAGAACATCAGCAATTATATTTTCCGACCCTTTACAGTATTGAACCTGGAAGGAATACTGTTGTAATTGTACAAACCAACGAGTTAAACGTGCATTCCACGTGTGCGCCGTTTCTAACCAGGTAAGTGCTTTGTGGTCAGTTATGATAAAGAAATGTCTGCCTTTTTAACAGTGAACAGAACTTATCAATAGTAAACAATATGGCTAAAACCTCCAATTCTGTAGATGTGTATGATTTTTCATAATTTCTGAGCAATCTGCTCACAAACCCTAGAGGTCTAATGTTACCATCAATCATCTGAAAGCAGTATCCTGCCACACCTATTATTGATGCGTCGGTTTGAACATAAAAAGTGTGTAAAAAGTTAGGAAAAGATAAAAGTACTTGTTCACTAACTTTATCTTTTAGTGTTTTAAAAGCTGTAGAAGCTTGGTCATTCCATTGCCATTTCTTACCAGCCTTCAACAAGTCATACATAGGTTGTGCTATGATGGCATAATTTTTTATGTATTTGCTCAACCAATTAAAACAACCTAAGATTTTTTGCAGTTGCTTAACCGAATTGGGTACAGGCAAATTGACAATGGAATCTACATACTTAGGATCTTTCTTATACCCCTGCGAAGTAATAATGTGACCCAAAAATTTTATTTCTGATCTACAAAACTCACATTTATCAAGTTTCAATGTCATGCCTGCCTGCTTCAATTTTTCAAGAACTGTTCTTACATGAATTATGTGAGATGCAAAATCTTGAGATTTTATAATAACATCATCAACATAAACTACAACGAAATCTCTACAGTCCTTAAGCACACGATTTAAGGCATCCACGAATACAGCTGTACCATTTACTGAACCAAATACAACCCTTTTAAAATGATATAGGATACCCTGAAACATAAACGCAGTATACTTTCTGCTGTCAGGATGTAGATTTATTTGCCAAAAAGCATTCAATAGATCCACCGAAGTGAAGTATTTACAATTTTGGAATTCTACTAATAAATCTTGTATTTTTATAGGATGCACTTGAATAAGCTTAACATGCTGGTTTATTCTTTTGAGATCAACACATAAACGGATACCTCCCCCAAATTTAGGAACTACTAAAAGTGGAGACAGATATTCTGAATTAGACAACTCAATAACATCCCAATCAAGCATGATTTTTATTTGTTCACGTACTTGATCTCTATAAGCAAAAGGTATAGGATAATTTTTGCCTACTATAGGTAAATCTGTATCTAAAACCATTTTGTGAACGTAATCGTTACACAAACCAGGCTTATTAGAAAATATTTCTTGATATTGGAGTAGTAACTCTACGAACGAAGTTTTTTGCTCGTTTGTAAGCGAATCAGCCTTATTCATGTACTCTTCGAACTTATGCAGGTTGAACATGGACTTATCCTCCAAGCCATTATAATTATTGACATGAGAACATTCAAAATAACATAAATTTTTGCCATCTTCAATTATTGGCATGAAGTGCGCGAAAGTGCGTTCATCATCGGAGCCACATGTTATTGTTTGATCTTTAAAATTTAATGATGCTTGAAGTGCATATAACACATCTAATCCCAAAATGATATCCACTTGTAAATTGTGAACCACCAAAAACTGAACGTAACACTGCAAATTACTTATTTGAATGATCAGTTTAACCATACCTAATACTTTGGTTTTCTTATTACCAGAAAAATCCACCAATCTCACATTATCCGCAGGTGCGAGTCTGGGTCTACTGGCCTTAATATTTATTTCTTTCCAAATAGTATTAGAAAGGAGGCTTATTTCTGCGCCAGTATACAGAGTGCAGTATAAAATTTATCAAAAATTAAAACTTTTAATTTTGCGGTGAGGCTGTTATTGCTGAGAACATTAATTGGTGTTGGAATTTCTTTTGATTCATATTCATCACCGTCATGAAATTCTTCCCATTTCCCTAAATTAATGTTATCAGTAGTGGGATTATCAACTTGACCTTCATCACCCACTTTTAAACAAAGGTCGCTTGTTAGTTTTTCCGCAAAGCCGAAACGTTATCCTCATCGGGATAACTTTCAATGCTGTTTGCATCCCTAAAATGACTAACATTGACATTGTGCACAGTAGCTTGCACATTTAGTTCTTTACTCACTTTATCACTTGAAGTACAAGGTGTACAGCCAAAGCCCATACTATACAAAAATTGTTTCACCTTAGTCATACCTGCATAATTCCAATGTATCATATCTACTTTGCCTTTGCTCGGGTCACCAAGTAATTTCTGGTACAAAGAGTTATCTATGCAGTCATTCTCCAAGAAGAATAACGGTGCTATATTGTATACTTTTACCTTAAAGTCGTGTAGTGACATCAAATATAGATTGAAATTATTCCATGTTTGAAACAATTGTTCATGAGGAAATGACATATATTTAGGAAGAGGTGGCAAACACAGTATCAAAATCTCTGCACATCTAGATTTCAGTGTATTCATGAGCTTACTGAAAGATACTTGCATTTGTTCCAAGCTACGTTTCCTAATTAAATCATTGGTACAGTCATGTTCAAAAAATCTGTCGCATGGATTTTTTCTAAGTCCAACGTCTTACGAAATTATGTTGGTAGCTCTGAAACAAGGAAGTGTTGTGAAATATACGATCTTCCAATCAGAGTGAAGTTCGATTCGGCGGAGCAGGAGGCGTGACTCACGGTCTTGTCCACAGGAAATTCAACCAATGCAGCATTTTCAAATATGAGATAACATCCCCATTGGTTAAATATTGTTTCAATAATGCGAATCGGCAGAAAGATTGCGCAAAAGTTTACTTTGTCGCTTTAATTGACTTTAATCGTTTCAAATTAGTATTAAATTGTCCCAATTATAGTTCACGAACTTAATATATGTATTCATGTATGTGTTTGACAATCATATATCACTCCTTAGAACAATTTTCACATTGTTTTCACTACGTGAGATGACATTTCATTTACATTTACGATAAAATAGTGGTTTGGGTGTAATAACAGTTTTCATTAATTAATTTAGAGATGTATTTTTATTTATTGAGTTAATGATTAGGTTAATTCGTTATTTTTCGCGAAAAGAGGGATCCACAGCTGAAAGAAAATACACAAATTGCATGATTGAGGTCAAGAGTTCGTTTTAACATCACTTTTTGCACACATAGGCTAATCACGACTCGGGATACATTTAAATTGGAATGTGAAACATTATGCGACCTGACTGGAACTCGGAAAAGGACACACTGATTACAAGACGTCGATACATTACCGCTATGGTCTGGCGAACGCCAATAATAATGAGGGGGTTGTGGGAGTGAGAGAGGGGTGACGGAGAGTAGAAAATAAATAGTAATTTTGGGGGTATTTAGTGTTATATTTATACACATACAAGTCTAAGAAAATATTTATTTTGATACATGTGTGTGGGAGGGGGGGGGGCGAAGGGAGAAAAGAGAGGAACAGAAAGATATTGGGAGAGATGGGACGAAGAGGTGATTATAGAAAATGTTTTATTTGACGTTCAGTAATAAAAACAATCAAATCAATAATGATTATCTTATAAATACCATATTTATTGTAAATTTGTTTTAGAAATGGGGGTGGGGAGCTGTTTGTTTAAGTACAGTGCAGGATAACAAGTGGAGACACATAGTGGTTCGTATCTCACTTTAAACTGTAGGTCCAGCCCCGATTAGCCTATCTGTGCATAAAGTGGACTTAGAATTCAGTAGGAAAATAACGTCGATCTAGTATTTTTGATTTTAGATGCGTTGAGACCACTAAAATTACCATTTCTTATAATAAGAAACCTGTCCTCATCTTACCATTTCGTTGTTAATTTCAAAGAAGACTAATTCAAATAGTAACAATGGGGACGAATAAAGCTTACGAAAAGTTTTTGCCACCGTGGGGATTTGAACCTACGACCATTAGAGTGACAACCCATTGCGATAACCACTACCCCACGAGTTCGTTCCTTCATACGGCATGATTATAAGTTAAGACCAATTTATTCAATGTGCATTAGAAATATAATCCCCACCCGCCTCTTTATAAACAACACACCAAAACGCTCCTTTGTAGCAAATGAAATAAAGGTGGTATGAATGTCACAAAACATTTAAGCAAAATCCACTATATTTACGACGCAATCGTTTTACATGGAGAGGCTACAGCTTCGAAAATTGAGGTTGTGGTTTGATTCTAGTTGTAGGATACCCCATAGGTATTGATAAGCCAAGGCTCTAGTGTGCACTAGATTGGTTCATTTGTAGTGACGTGCTCAGGAATTTGTAAAGAGGTATGTGAATATAAAAATGTGTTAATGCTTAGTTTTTAAACAGTGAACTCATATTTTAATATCTCTCTGTCAATCTCACTATCTGACTTAGGAACTTATTAGTATTGCAGGAGTCATACTGAAAATAAATTTCACGTGACAATAACGAGAAATTAGATTTACGGAAGGAATATTTTTCATATTTTAAAAGCTCGAAGGGCCTTGGGCTATCTCCTGACTGTCAATCTCCCTTCCACAATCCTACCTATAGTTGTGGAGATCTTCAACTGGCAACGAGGTGACGTTGGTCAGCACGTCGAACCCTCAGCCGTTATAGAAGATATATGAAACCGGGTTACACCAGTCAATCGTAGCTCCCCAATTTCCTCACGATGGTGGGTTGCCGCCGGTCCTATACACATAGCAGGCCGAGAACCCAGGACAACTCGAATCCATGCCGTCCCGCTGCAGTTGGAGTCCAAAACTCAGTGTTAGACCGCACTACTACGGAGGAGGAGAGTTTTCATATTTTATTTCTTATAAATGTCGACAATACATTAAATCTATTACGCACCAAAAATTAGTTGAAAAAATAGCCGGATCTATAAGAGATTCGAACCTTCGATCTTCACTCAACTAGGCCGCTATTTTTAATAATTTCCCATTTTCTCACTCAATAACCTTCGTCGAACGTTAACGTTTATCTTAAGAGTCGTTAGCAATCTTGTAAACCTTATTAACCTATCTGCTGTCTATCACAAATTTATTTTACAACCTGGAGTAGATTTTGATGTCTGCAATTTAGAACTTGACTTTCGTGGTAAGTAATTCTCTACCGTCTACTATAATAAATAAATCAAAGTCTACATATCTCATATTTTGTAAATACGAAATGTCATTGTTAAATGTTACAAACGATATCTCATTCGACCGTTAGTTCCAGATATAGCCACAGCATTCTGGAAACCAGCGTGAAACGTGTTTCCCACATTTACAAGGTCAGGTGAACCCTTATCAGTTGTATTGGATGTCTGTGAACATGTTACTTCATACGTCATGGTCCTGTGGTGGATTTCTTCCCCTTCCCCTTTTACCTTGAACGGTAGTAATCCCCGACTGGGCACGACGAATCAATCACAGAAAAGCAGACTGTCTAGTAAATCTCATGGCATGTATTATTTCGAGCTCCTAGGTTTTGGAAAGTGAAATAAAAAAGTATGTAACATAATGGTTGACTTCTTTGGGTATTATTTCATGTCTCTTTTCTACTTACTCCTCTGAAACTTTTTGTCTACTGTTTTCAGTAGATCAAAAGGTGTTTTGAAATATCTACTGTGTTCATATTTTCAAAAAGATATAAATGCAAGAAATAATAAGGGGGAATGAAATTCATATTTACAGCCAAAATATTAAGTTTAACATATTATACGCTATACTGAATAAATTAATTTCACTTGCAGTTTCTCTACTGTACTGGTTTCAGTAGATCAATAGGTGTTTTGAAACATCTACGTTAAGATTTTTTAAATTTGAATTACAATTTGTGTGCATCAAAACTTCGGGTTTTGATGCACGGGGCTGGACCCCGTCACCCTATACGGGGCCCAGCCCCTTATCATGACAAAAATAAAAGCGTGTCTGAAAACTAAAATATCCTTACCTGGGTTAAAAGCTGAGACTGTAAAGGGACAGTCAGCACAAACAAGGACAAAACACAGGACAACACGCACACAGTCCTACGAAGATTATACCGTATCGTACCCAAGGTATTGGGTACAAAGTAAAGTCTTAGATTAGCAGATAGCAGGGAAAGGAATGCTGAATAAGTAATCAGGCAAAGGTCGGGTGATTGACTTGGAAGTCGCATGTGGCATGAGTGTTGGAATTGTCAGGAGGTGTGATCAGTTGGCGAGAATAGGAGAGAGAGTAAGGACTACGGATTGTGAGAGAGGAGCAAAGTGGGGAACGACTATTGGACGATGGTGTGTGACAAGAGACAAGTGATAGTTGAGAGGACAAGCTAGGAACAATCTCCATATATTTGTAAGGCAAGTAATATCCTTTCTTTAACCAATCCATATCGGTTCAGTCATGGAGAGTATAAAACCCATATTTAATCTAAGCTAATTTCTATCGCCATTCCTTTAAAAGGTAACCTCTTGCATTTATCACATTTAGGCCAAGCGAGTGATAACCATCTGAGAGATGAATGAGAAATAACTACATCACCCAATTAAGTCTAGAGGTTCTAGATTCGATCCCAAACGCAGCATGGGAGTTGCGTTACGTGGTGGAGATTAGCGGGCCTTTTCATCTTTTCAGAAATGAAAAGAAATTGTTAACCTATTTAGAATTCAACCCCACCCCAAATTGCGTTACGTAGTGGATTTGCTGGGGTTTCTCATGCATTTTTTTTCGGAAATGCGATGAGAAAACACTGCAGTACGTGCGATATGGCGCCGGAATTTTCACAGAGTAGAGTTTTAATTAGGTTATTCGGCGATTGGCTTGTAAAAAGATGAGAATTAACATTAGGATGTTGCATAAAGGTTGGTTAAATATTTTAAAGATGTGTTCGGTACTGTCGTCACTCTGTTACGCGATTGTTGAACCTAACTTATCAAATTTCCGGGAGAGTAAACAATTGAATTGCTGATAATGTCCTGTCAAAGCCATGGGGGGTATGAGAAAAGAAAACAAGCAACTTAGTGCTAATTTTAAGCTAATCATGCATTTTTCCTGCGCATAGGCTAATCATAGAATCATGGCGCAATCTAGATTTATCCACCCCAACATTCTCCAAACTATCCAGTTTCAAGGTAACATTCACGAGGATGTATTAAAATTCATTGACAAATTTGAAAGTTTAGCTATTCTTAATGAGTGGAATGACTTAAAGAAAAGGCAATTGCTACCGGCATTTTTGGCTGATTCAGCATTGGAATGGTTCAATACTTGGAGTCGAACTCAGGAAGCACAGGATATAGATTTTGTAACTTTAAAAACTAAAATTGTGGAAGAATTTACGGAACCGGGTGATACTTTTCAATTAGAAGAACAAATCAGATTACGCTTCCATCAGGAAAATGAACCTGTTTCAAAATATGTGAGAGAAAAACAGTTATTGTTATTAAAATTAGATCCTGCCATGGACATTAGTGAACAAATTAAGCAAATAAGCGGGGGTTTACAACCTAACTTTATCAAAGAAGTTTATAACAGGGAATATGATTCAGTGCATGAAATGTTACGAGACCTGAAAAATGTTGAACAATTCAAATATCTTGTGCAAAGACGTAAAATTCTAGAAACTGAATGTGAGACAATGAAATCTCTGTCGTGTTCTGAATCGAGTCGAGCATACATGCCGACTCAGCAAGCTATCACGTTGCAGCGCACGGTCAATGGTCATGTTGACATAAGTTATTCTCAGGCTAATCGGGAGATCGAGGAAAGATTAAATGCACTACAACAAGACCTTGATCAATTGCAGTCGAACACGGGACTCCAATCTCATGAGTCAGACTTAGTTTTGCAATTTCATAATCTTGAGGCTAAAGTAAATGCACTTACAGAACATCGGAAAAAACATTCATTCACTGAGTCATCATTCTCATATCCAGTTAGAGAATATGAACATAGAAATAGAAACAATAGGAGAACCTATTATCATAATAGTAATCATAGAGCTCAGAATAGAAATACTTGGCAAAACAAGCACAATAATAATCTCAACACACAGTCGCAACGTTCACATAGGGGGCGATGGCGCAATGGCGGTAACCCTCGATTTCAGCGTTCACACTTTTTATCTTCATCTCCGCGAACATTTTTGGAGCAACAACAGGGACGCGAAGATCCAAATAACCATACTAATCAGGTTGTTAATGCAAATTACTCTACTTTTCGTCAGAACAGTAGCAACTTTAAACGAGCAAGACCTGCAAATGACGGGGACCTAGGTGCAAGACCTACGGGGAAAACTCTAACGGTCTCTACTTTTCCTTCTGAAGATCTGATTTACATCAATGTGAAAGTAGATGGGGAAATTCGACAGTTCATCCTGGATAGTGGAAGTCAAATTTCGGTTACGGGAGATAAGAACATACCAGTCAATGCCAAGCGATTTAACATAAATACTGCGATTAGAGGGGTCACTAATAGTCAACTGACGGTTAAGGAAATTGTGTTACTACCATTCTCTATACATAACCAAACATTTGTTCATCCATTTAGAATCGTTAAGGATTTTAATCAAATTACTATATTAGGAAATGATTTCTTGAAGGGACAAAAGGCTAAGTTAGATTTTGAGGAAAATAAGCTTACATTGCATAGATTTGGCACACCTCCTAGAAACCAAATTAAAAATGAGAATAAGAAAGCTTTTGACGTGTCAATCAAAGTTTCCCATTTGTTTCAGCATGTTTTGCAACCAGAATTTGTAGCTGCTAAAAAGATAAAAGTGAAACCCAGGACACATTTGTGCATTCCATTGAAATTGGCTAATTCATGTGACAAAGATAGGACACTCTTGGAACCGGACCTACAGTTTCAAGAGAAAACGGGATTGATGGTTGCCAGAGCAATTATTAATCAGGATTCGAATCTTATTTGGGTCACAAATCCTTTAAATTATAATGTTACAATTAAGAAAGGCACTATAATCGGGAAAGCTGAAACATGGGATAGGCCAATCATGAGTAACAATAATGATGAGAATAAGGATGAAATTGGTGAACAGGCACAGGTTTTCGCGACGGAAGAGTCAGGAAACGTCAGTGACGCACGGGCGGACCCTAGTCGGTTTGATGTGAATCCGAATTTAGAACCTCAGCAAAAGGAGCAACTTTTGGCTGTTTTAATGAAATATCCACATGTTTTTGCGTGGTCAAAGGATGATATAGGTAGAGCCACGAATTATAAACATAGAATTCAACTAAAAGATGACACAGAATTTCACTTAAAATCCTATCCAATTCCAGTTCACCTTCGTGATGAAATTAAAGATCAGATTGAGACTTTATTAAAGCAAGGTGTTATTTCTCCTACAAAATCACCCTTTAACTCTCCAGTTATCCTTGTAAAGAAGGCAAAGGGGGGCTATAGATTATGCCAGGATTATCGCAGATTGAATGTTTCGTCTGTATTTGACGCTCTGGGTGTGAATAACATCAATGAAATATTATACAATATGGGGGGCAAGAAATACTACTGTACGGCAGACTTGAAGAGCGGATTCTTTAATATTCCTCTCACCGAGGACAGTAAGAAATATACAGCATTCACAATACCAGGAATGTCACAGTATCAAATGAACGTCGTGCCACAGGGCCACGTCAGTTCATCAAGTGCGATGACTCGTTGCATTCACCTTGCTTGCTCAAATTTAGATCCCAATCATTATGTGGACGATTTATTTTGCTTCGGAAATACATTTGAAGAAATGCTCGTAACTTTGGAGAAAATGTTACAATGTTTACAGGCTGCGGGATTGAAACTTGCTATAGAAAAATGTCACTTCGGCTACACTGAGATTATTGCTTTAGGACATAAAATTTCAAAATTTGGCTATCGGATCAATGACAAAATCATTGATTCTATTAAGAAATATAAGACACCGACAACTGTGAAACAAGTTCGCACATTTCTGGGATTAACATCTTATGTCAGGAAGTTTTTAAAATCATATTCCGAAATGGCACTTCCCTTGCAAAAATTGATAGGAAAAAAGAAGAAATTTCTCTGGGGGGAAGAACAGCAAACTGCGTTTGAGAAGTTGAAAGAAGCTTTACTTACAGCTCCTGTATTGATGCCATATGATCCATCCAAAGAAGTAAGGGTATATACGGATGCAAGCAGTAAGGCTATTGGCGCGGTGATTTTACAACCGAATGCGAACGGTGATTTTCAGCCTATTTCCTATTGCAGTAGAGTTTTAAAAGACCATGAAACTCGACTTTCAACCATCGAGCAAGAATTGTTGGCAATCATATACGCATTTAAGTCATTCAGATTCTTCTTACTTGGGAGACATTTCGAATTATTTACCGACAATCAAGCAATCACATTCATTCGCTCCTCAACGCAACTTTCTAACAAATTATTTAGATGGTACACGTTGATGGCCGAGTTCGATTTTACGCCAATTCACTGTAAAACTACACAAAATATGGCGGATGCTATCAGCAGAGAAACAGAACATGATCCAAAGGATGAAGACGAGGAGCTTCCAGAGCCACGTACATTGTTATTGTTAGATGAGACAATTGATGTTGCTATACACCAACGAGAGGATTCTTATTTTGGAAATATCATGAATATTTTGGAAGGAAAAAAAGAAGAGGGGGGCAACAACCCACCCAACCCCTCCCTGCAGAGGCAAGCCTGCTATTATGTTATGGAAAATGGACTTCTTTATAGACAACATAAACTGGGAGCTACAACTAAAAAACTATTATGCATACCAAAGTCACTTCGCAACACTGTTATTGAGACATTGCATAGTTTACCAGCTGGAGGAGCGCATTACGGCTTCACTAAAACATACAAAAATGCGTTGGATAGGATTTACTTTCCATTCATGAAGAACCATATTCAGAAAATGGTCAAGGAGTGTGTAATTTGTCAGCACAATAAGCGCATAAAAGGAGCGCCATATGGAGAACTTTTAACGTTCAACTCACAGAAACCATTCGATAGAATCGCTTTAGATTTTAGCGGACCGTATCCACCAAGTGGTTTGCTCCGCCATAAATATATATTAAGTGCAATCGATCATGGTACTCGATTTTTAATTGCTCAATCAGTAGCAGATACTTCAAGTGAGACAGCAGCTAACTTCCTTTTTGAAAATGTAATTTTACGCTTTGGATGTCCTTCTCGTATAGATACGGACAGAGGTACTTCATTCACAGCTAGTTTATTTAAAGAACTATCGGAGAAATGTGGAATCCATCTTAAATTCGCTCCAGCAGCTAATCACAATTTAATTGGATTATTGGAACGATCACATGCTATTCTACAGGGACTTATGGAAAACTTCGTGAACTCAAAACACACAGATTGGCTTTTATACTTGCAATCTGCCGTGTGGTCGTACAATGTTAATTACCAGGAGAATTTGAAGAACAGTCCATTTTTTCTTCTTCATGGATTTACGCCTAGATTAGTCTGGGAGAGCGGACTACATTTAACGCCCAGTGTGAATGTAAACAACGAGATGAGATTCAAGATTCTCGAAAAAGCACGAGAAGCAGCTTATGAGTCTCTACAGAAACGCCATCGACAAGCAAAAAAGTACTACGATAAACGTCACCAGTCCATTGAATTTACGCCAGGAGAATTGGTTCTAGTATACGATGGCAGTCATCGTGTACACACCGCTAAATGCTTTTCGGGAGTATATAAAGGACCTTGTAAAATTATAGCAAAAGAAAATCCCAATGTTTACAAAGTGGAATATAAGACAAAACGGGGACAGACAGTCG
This sequence comes from Lepisma saccharinum, assembly GCF_977018435.1. NCBI lineage: Eukaryota > Metazoa > Arthropoda > Insecta > Zygentoma > Lepismatidae > Lepisma > Lepisma saccharinum. Next base: position 25,390,784 of record NC_139235.1, read on the forward strand.
TGGACTCAATTTCGGTCCAGAGATTGAAGAAGTACTACGCTTCGGAACACGGTAGCGGCGATGAGAATGTAAATTGTGATGAGAATGAAGAACAGGAACAGCAGGAGTGAATGAGTGAGAATATAACTTTTACCCTGTACATAACTTCCTTTTCAGTACTCTGATGCACTAAACAAATTTTACATCTTGCAAATATTTTTTTTAAACGAACAAACACTAAAATAATGTGAAATATTATTGGTTAGCCCTTAATAATTGCACGGAAGTGTAAAACTAGTTATTACCACACTAAAATCATTAGTTATAAATCGTAGTCATCGAGGTTTCATAATAATGAACAACAAGTACAGTAACGCGCAAAAATAATAATAATTAATATTATTGTATTCACGGAAAGTGAACAATGGGAATGGTGATGAACATAAATTGCGCGCAAGAAATTTTCCTCAGATTTCTGTAGGCCTGCAGAGAACTGATGGAAATAATCTTTTGTGAACTACAAAAGATAAATAGTGTAAGTCGATAATAGACTTTAGTATTTTTTATTAATAAAAATGTGTTAAACACATTCGGTAAGGAAAAATGAGAATTAAAATTCTCTATGATTTAGCGTGGTTAGTCAAAATAGGGTTTAAACAAGTACACATTTTAATATTTCAATTGTTAAATTTAAGTAATAATTACATTTATAATTTTAATAACTAAATAAATGACAGAAATAGGAGATTATCAGTTTTATAAGATTTAAATAACGTTAAAATAACGAGAACAGTTATAATAAGAGCATAGAAGAAATAAGTAGTATTTTAAACATACAGCTACGATCATGTGTTATCAGCAGCCACTTGTCAGATTTTATTAACAATTTAACGACACAGTCATGAGATGAATTACGACAGTCTTGTAGAAGTAAAATATCTTTCATTAAACATGTACATTACATTGATCCATCTAATTTGGGATACTTCATTCCAAATACGACTCAATTAGTTTATTGAATGTTATAATCAAGTTACTTAGAGTACTTCCTAATTTTTTTCTTCCGCATGGTAGAAATTTCCCATCTTGTAAAATTCCCACTTAAAATTTCCCTCACATGTATCTCATACTTCTCGAAGCGATATCCAAAGTCAATGTCAAATGCCTTCATGGTAAAATGTCTTTCGTCAGCAAAAGGATAAAGTTCAACTCGAACGCAACGGAAATGTCCTTCCTCCTTAAGCAATGGGGAAACTTGAGTTACATTCAGAAAGACAGAACAACTGAAGAAATACGCAAGTTAGGCATTCTATTCGTTTCTTGCGGCAACGATATCTACCTACATCGGCAGGAGCAAAATTCTCTCTTGACATGAAGTAACCAACACGTTGCAAATTAAACAGCAGATATCTCACATTCCACATTAGCCGGGGAACTGAATAAACTGCCGATAGAGCATTCTTTCAACTCAGGCTATCGACTTCAAGGATACAAAAGAACATGCAACCTTATGTCCGTTCGGAACGATATTTCTTCATCTGGCAACATTTGGAATATAAATTGCAATTAAGTTTTCATTTTATGTCATTTAATTTTAGGTGATTATATATATAGTTAAACACTACCTATTGTCAACTTTCATTTTTTTTGTCTCCATATTTTTTTGTATACACAATTGTATATATATATTTTATATTCTTAGACTGATAACAATATCATTAGTGGGGAAAGAGTCAATAATGGACAACGAGATTTCGAATTCTTAGAATATTATTTTACGTATTTCAATTTATGTGGACAATATTAGCAAGTGCACAGGATATTTTACAATTAATCTTTATTAATGACGATATTTTATTAATATTATACAAACAGAAGGACGATTGATCAACACATTATTTTTTAGGTAATATTTAAAGTATTTCATTTCATTCAATTGTTATTGATATTGATTTCAGTAAAATTAAGCATTCATATATTTTCAGAAATCAATTATAATTTAAAATTTTGCAGTAATATACAGTATACACTCATAACATCTTCAAGAGTATTTACAGCATTACATTCTATTCATATGTAAAGTTCAATTTGTTTTCAGTAATTATTAGTAGTTATATTTTTTTTCTCTTTTCAAGATTCTAATTATATTTGGTGTGTAAAGGATGGCATTAATTAGAATTTGGGTAATTTATAGTAAGAGTAAATGTTATGACTGAATCGGTACTCCTTTTCAAATTCCATTTTCTAAAATGTAACAACCCTCAACTACAAGATTTTTCATACTTGTAATATTTACAAGCACTATTTTTTTAAAATAAGGGTGACTTAGAGGCGCCCTTGTCTCAACAAAACCTCTACACATACCGACATATTAAGTTCTCTCACAAACAACATTACACCAACGATCAGGAGGAAATGCCTGTTCGGTATATGAAGCAAATTTCCTTTCCAAAACCTACCTGAATTGCCTCACAGATAATTCAAATTTTAACGGTGAAATGAACATTTTAACAATTTTATGAAACCATGTTAACAGTCCTCAGTTCAACTTTTCCACAGATGTCAACGTCTAGAGATGGTCACCAGCTAAAACCTTGGAGAAATAAGGAATCAACACGAATTACACCTGAAGGACGGAGAGAAATTATTTGTCCTACGATTTTTTTTTGAGAATTTCTCAAGTTTTTTATTTCTGAGATTTTCTTTTAATTTTTCGACACGTGGAAACATGAATTACAATTAGACCTTTCATCAGTTTTAGTTACGCAGTTCAGCGAAATCAGTTGATAAGCACCAAATCGTTTAACACGGATCTCCTTCATTTTATTCTAATTAACTCCTACTGAAGTCAAGTAGTAGTGAGACCTAATATTCAACGCTGATAATACATACATCGATTTGAAGAATATTTACATACAACTAAATACTTCACATTCACAATTCGACGATATGCAGTTCTCTACTGTACGTCTTTCATCAATGAAAATATTTGTAGCTGCAAAGTTAATACATCAAAGTGAAAAACATTTTCACGGCCACAAGGAACTAATATATACATATATACGTGGTTTGGTTCAAGAAGAAACTTCATTGCTATGCGCAAAGACTATTAAGTGACGATAACAAGAGTAAAACTATGGTATTTTACTTGAACTCTTTGTGAGAATCAGGATAACTCAAGGATTATTTTATGGACCAATGTTAGTGCTGTGATTTTATCTATCGAACACTATTATATACTTATTTTCAAATACATAAATTCATGTACATATATTATTATTCAAGAACAGTTATTGATACAGTGTATCTATTTTGATTAACTTCGAGTTTTCTAATTAAATATTTACTGGGATAGTTCACATATATTATAAATAAAAACGACAGCGATATTTACATGATACACTAAAGTAAGAGACGGTGAATTTTACATCGATAATATGACATATGTATGCAAGTGTAACTCGGATGAGTATCACACGTTGCTGATTTTGTAAATATTAACTTCAAAATACATAACAGTGTTGTACAGTGTCAGTGCTTGCAGGATCGATTACACTACTTCGCTAGTGTGTCATTGAGACATAAATTTTGACAAGATCCATTCTTGTGGAACAATGCTTTTATAATTTTCTCACGTGGTGTCAGAGTGTTGCATGCTTATGCACGGACTTTGCTACGTCATCACGTAGTATGGGAACTCAGGTGTGGAGCGTAAGCCTCTCAATGAATACGCGCACGAGCAGATTGTCGAGTTAGCATAACAAACTCACGTGCCAGTGTTTACCTTTTATATGCCTTACGCATACATGTATTTTTTTCTTTTCTTTCTTCTATCGAGATTTGTGATATATCTATATTTTCAGGACCTATCTTATTCCATTTACATATATTCTGGGTAATGGTATGTTATTACAATATTTTTAGTATACTATATTTTATAATAAAAAAAATCTCTCCATAGAAAGGATCGATATGGAATAGAACTTTAAATCTTTCATCTTTAGTTGAAAATCAAAAGATTTTCTTTAGGGGGTAGAGGAGCGTATCGTACCCAAGGTATTGGGTACAAAGTAAAGTCTTAGATTAGCAGATAGCAGGGAAAGGAATGCTGAATAAGTAATCAGGCAAAGGTCGGGTGATTGACTTGGAAGTCGCATGTGGCATGAGTGTTGGAATTGTCAGGAGGTGTGATCAGTTGGCGAGAATAGGAGAGAGAGTAAGGACTACGGATTGTGAGAGAGGAGCAAAGTGGGGAACGACTATTGGACGATGGTGTGTGACAAGAGACAAGTGATAGTTGAGAGGACAAGCTAGGAACAATCTCCATATATTTGTAAGGCAAGTAATATCCTTTCTTTAACCAATCCATATCGGTTCAGTCATGGAGAGTATAAAACCCATATTTAATCTAAGCTAATTTCTATCGCCATTCCTTTAAAAGGTAACCTCTTGCATTTATCACATTTAGGCCAAGCGAGTGATAACCATCTGAGAGATGAATGAGAAATAACTACATCACCCAATTAAGTCTAGAGGTTCTAGATTCGATCCCAAACGCAGCATGGGAGTTGCGTTACGATACTAACAGTAGGTCCAGTCACCAGAGCCTCGTTAGTCTGCAAAATGCAGTTCAGGGTGTACTACATGGAAGTGAGGTTGGTTTAGATTTTAAATAGATATAAAAACAAATTGTTAGTGAGGAGGAATAAAAAGCTATATTTACAGCTGACATGCTGAGCTAAACACACTACAAGGGTGTAAGGGATGACCTTCCACGAAGTATGTACACCCAATTGTTGCTTCCAGGTAGTACACCCAGGACTTCAGTTTTGCAGACGAACGAGGCTCTGGTGACTGGCCCCATGGCCAGTATAATTTTCTGTGTTGTCCTGTGTTTGGTCCTTGTGGGTGCTGAGTGCCTCTTTACAGCCTCAGCTTTTAACCGAATTCAGAATATTTTAATATTTTAATTACAACAGGACGTTACTTATGTTATTTTTGTTCTGCTAAGGAGCTGGACCCCGTATAAAGTGACAGGTGCAAAATAGCCTAAGTGCTGATACACCCATAAATTCAATTCAAATTCAAACACTACATGCAATATTACATGTAGTACTGAAGAGAATATTTCACTTGTAGTTCCTCAACTGTAATTACACATTAGGCCTACTGAAAGTGTTCAGTAGGAAATCAATGATTTTGAGTAGATTTCCGAGAGACACAGTAGAGTACTACAATTGATAACAGTAGATTCTGTCTATTGTAAACAGTAGAAATTACGTACGTTTATAACGACGATGAGAATGAAACAGAGGTAAAAATAATGATAATGAAATGAAGAAGCGACCTGGAGCAAACAGGAACGTAGAATGTCTGGCAGGGAGACGCAAGAGTTGTTCAAGCTATTGTAGCGTCAAATTTAGCTTAGAGCTGGTAATTGATATTTCTACATGAGCTCAACATACAAGTTACATACAATGAGAGAATTGAATTCAGTTTACGTCTCACGTGATATGAGTTGAAACTATTGTTGCACATTGAACTGTGAAGTGGATCAATATTCAATTCGATTAGTTAGTGAATGGTGATATGCTGAGATTTTGTAACGAGATGTGCCGAATGGCTGACAGTATAACAAATTATGGACACATTGATTTGAGTTAATATATTTGAACAATCTTATAATGTGCGATTTTGCATGAAATTTTATTACTTGAATCTACATCACTTCATTGCAAAAGCTACAAGGCATTTTATGGGGTGTAAAATTCCGTGTTCGATTCAACGTTCGGTTAACCCTGCGATTTTTATTCTTTATTAAACCTAAAAATTATTTATTGAATTTCACTTATTACGAAAATTCGTATATTATTTGCTTTGCGAAATGTAGAGAAATATATTGTTTTTCATGCTTTTTACAAGAATACAACTATGCATGGTGAACAAAAAATAATGTAAAATAAATACTATTCACAAAATGTCAATAGTATTTATTTGTTTTGTTTCTTGATAACTTTCCCTAAAATAAAAATGTATAACTCTCGCTGAACATGACATTTCGTAGAATATAACACATGGATAAATTTTATGCAAGTATTTGTAAAATGATGAGAAATTCAAAAACATATTCTGAGAAATTATTTTCAAAAATAACATTGAAACATCATTAGAAAGGAGTGTTATTTTTCTAAAATATATATAACATTTTTATTTCTTTAAATTATTAATTAAATACAATACTTAGTTGCTCTATATAATAATAATAGGGGTAATCGAACAGAAGTCAAACCTATAATCTTCGGCGTGTGATACTGATAGCCTATCACCGATCCACTTTACCATCTTAAAAAAAATTGAAGTTTTTTTCTCGGAAATTACTGGCTAATGCACGCAGGAACCTTCCCATACCATTATCTACCACTAAAAGCAGCCACGTCACAACCTCAATTTTCGAAGCTGTAACCTCTCCATGTAAAACGATTGCGTCGTAAATATAGTAGATATAGTAGATTAGTTCCAGATATAGCCACTGCATTCTCTTCAGTACTACATGTAATATTGCACGTAGTGTTTGAATTTGAATTGAATTTATGGGTGTATCAGCACTTAGGCTATTTTGCACCTGTCACTTTATACGGGGTCCAGCTCCTTAGCAGAACAAAAATAACATAAGTAACGTCCTGTTGTAATTAAAATATTAAAATATTCTGAATTCGGTTAAAAGCTGAGGCTGTAAAGAGGCACTCAGCACCCACAAGGACCAAACACAGGACAACACAGAAAATTATACTGGCCATGGGGCCAGTCACCAGAGCCTCGTTCGTCTGCAAAACTGAAGTCCTGGGTGTACTACCTGGAAGCAACAATTGGGTGTACATACTTCGTGGAAGGTCATCCCTTACACCCTTGTAGTGTGTTTAGCTCAGCATGTCAGCTGTAAATATAGCTTTTTATTCCTCCTCACTAACAATTTGTTTTTATATCTATTTAAAATCTAAACCAACCTCACTTCCATGTAGTACACCCTGAACTGCATTTTGCAGACTAACGAGGCTCTGGTGACTGGACCTACTGTTAGTATAATCTTCGTAGGACTGTGTGCGTGTTGTCCTGTGTTTTGTCCTTGTTTGTGCTGACTGTCCCTTTACAGTCTCAGCTTTTAACCCAGGTAAGGATATTTTAGTTTTCAGACACGCTTTTATTTTTGTCATGATAAGGGGCTGGGCCCCGTATAGGGTGACGGGGTCCAGCCCCGTGCATCAAAACCCGAAGTTTTGATGCACACAAATTGTAATTCAAATTTAAAAAATCTTAACGTAGATGTTTCAAAACACCTATTGATCTACTGAAACCAGTACAGTAGAGAAACTGCAAGTGAAATTAATTTATTCAGTATAGCGTATAATATGTTAAACTTAATATTTTGGCTGTAAATATGAATTTCATTCCCCCTTATTATTTCTTGCATTTATATCTTTTTGAAAATATGAACACAGTAGATATTTCAAAACACCTTTTGATCTACTGAAAACAGTAGACAAAAAGTTTCAGAGGAGTAAGTAGAAAAGAGACATGAAATAATACCCAAAGAAGTCAACCATTATGTTACATACTTTTTTATTTCACTTTCCAAAACCTAGGAGCTCGAAATAATACATGCCATGAGATTTACTAGACAGTCTGCTTTTCTGTGATTGATTCGTCGTGCCCAGTCGGGGATTACTACCGTTCAAGGTAAAAGGGGAAGGGGAAGAAATCCACCACAGGACCATGACGTATGAAGTAACATGTTCACAGACATCCAATACAACTGATAAGGGTTCACCTGACCTTGTAAATGTGGGAAACACGTTTCACGCTGGTTTCCAGAATGCTGTGGCTATATCTGGAACTAACGGTCGAATGAGATATCGTTTGTAACATTTAACAATGACATTTCGTATTTACAAAATATGAGATATGTAGACTTTGATTTATTTATTATAGTAGACGGTAGAGAATTACTTACCACGAAAGTCAAGTTCTAAATTGCAGACATCAAAATCTACTCCAGGTTGTAAAATAAATTTGTGATAGACAGCAGATAGGTTAATAAGGTTTACAAGATTGCTAACGACTCTTAAGATAAACGTTAACGTTCGACGAAGGTTATTGAGTGAGAAAATGGGAAATTATTAAAAATAGCGGCCTAGTTGAGTGAAGATCGAAGGTTCGAATCTCTTATAGATCCGGCTATTTTTTCAACTAATTTTTGGTGCGTAATAGATTTAATGTATTGTCGACATTTATAAGAAATAAAATATGAAAACTCTCCTCCTCCGTAGTAGTGCGGTCTAACACTGAGTTTTGGACTCCAACTGCAGCGGGACGGCATGGATTCGAGTTGTCCTGGGTTCTCGGCCTGCTATGTGTATAGGACCGGCGGCAACCCACCATCGTGAGGAAATTGGGGAGCTACGATTGACTGGTGTAACCCGGTTTCATATATCTTCTATAACGGCTGAGGGTTCGACGTGCTGACCAACGTCACCTCGTTGCCAGTTGAAGATCTCCACAACTATAGGTAGGATTGTGGAAGGGAGATTGACAGTCAGGAGATAGCCCAAGGCCCTTCGAGCTTTTAAAATATGAAAAATATTCCTTCCGTAAATCTAATTTCTCGTTATTGTCACGTGAAATTTATTTTCAGTATGACTCCTGCAATACTAATAAGTTCCTAAGTCAGATAGTGAGATTGACAGAGAGATATTAAAATATGAGTTCACTGTTTAAAAACTAAGCATTAACACATTTTTATATTCACATACCTCTTTACAAATTCCTGAGCACGTCACTACAAATGAACCAATCTAGTGCACACTAGAGCCTTGGCTTATCAATACCTATGGGGTATCCTACAACTAGAATCAAACCACAACCTCAATTTTCGAAGCTGTAGCCTCTCCATGTAAAACGATTGCGTCGTAAATATAGTGGATTTTGCTTAAATGTTTTGTGACATTCATACCACCTTTATTTCATTTGCTACAAAGGAGCGTTTTGGTGTGTTGTTTATAAAGAGGCGGGTGGGGATTATATTTCTAATGCACATTGAATAAATTGGTCTTAACTTATAATCATGCCGTATGAAGGAACGAACTCGTGGGGTAGTGGTTATCGCAATGGGTTGTCACTCTAATGGTCGTAGGTTCAAATCCCCACGGTGGCAAAAACTTTTCGTAAGCTTTATTCGTCCCCATTGTTACTATTTGAATTAGTCTTCTTTGAAATTAACAACGAAATGGTAAGATGAGGACAGGTTTCTTATTATAAGAAATGGTAATTTTAGTGGTCTCAACGCATCTAAAATCAAAAATACTAGATCGACGTTATTTTCCTACTGAATTCTAAGTCCACTTTATGCACAGATAGGCTAATCGGGGCTGGACCTACAGTTTAAAGTGAGATACGAACCACTATGTGTCTCCACTTGTTATCCTGCACTGTACTTAAACAAACAGCTCCCCACCCCCATTTCTAAAACAAATTTACAATAAATATGGTATTTATAAGATAATCATTATTGATTTGATTGTTTTTATTACTGAACGTCAAATAAAACATTTTCTATAATCACCTCTTCGTCCCATCTCTCCCAATATCTTTCTGTTCCTCTCTTTTCTCCCTTCGCCCCCCCCTCCCACACACATGTATCAAAATAAATATTTTCTTAGACTTGTATGTGTATAAATATAACACTAAATACCCCCAAAATTACTATTTATTTTCTACTCTCCGTCACCCCTCTCTCACTCCCACAACCCCCTCATTATTATTGGCGTTCGCCAGACCATAGCGGTAATGTATCGACGTCTTGTAATCAGTGTGTCCTTTTCCGAGTTCCAGTCAGGTCGCATAATGTTTCACATTCCAATTTAAATGTATCCCGAGTCGTGATTAGCCTATGTGTGCAAAAAGTGATGTTAAAACGAACTCTTGACCTCAATCATGCAATTTGTGTATTTTCTTTCAGCTGTGGATCCCTCTTTTCGCGAAAAATAACGAATTAACCTAATCATTAACTCAATAAATAAAAATACATCTCTAAATTAATTAATGAAAACTGTTATTACACCCAAACCACTATTTTATCGTAAATGTAAATGAAATGTCATCTCACGTAGTGAAAACAATGTGAAAATTGTTCTAAGGAGTGATATATGATTGTCAAACACATACATGAATACATATATTAAGTTCGTGAACTATAATTGGGACAATTTAATACTAATTTGAAACGATTAAAGTCAATTAAAGCGACAAAGTAAACTTTTGCGCAATCTTTCTGCCGATTCGCATTATTGAAACAATATTTAACCAATGGGGACGTTATCTCATATTTGAAAATGCTGCATTGGTTGAACTTCCTGTGGACAAGACCGTGAGCACACCTCCTGCTCCTACGAATCAAACTTCACTCTGATTGGAAGATCGTATATTTCACAACACTTCCTTGTTTCAGAGCTACCAACATAATTTCGTAAGACGTTGGACTTAGAAAAATTCCATGCGACAGATTTTTTGAACATGACTGTACCTATCATGATCATTATTTTGTTCGAAATTTTCGTAACACTTAACACACGTTTATGAAGATCTTCAATGGTTTGTCCCGAGACACACAAACCAATGAATCTGGAAGCAGTTTCATTTTTGTTCCATCTATAACCTAAAATACTGTTAGCATACCTAACTAACATACTGTCACCAAGTAATTGATGATCTCCTAACTTAGGAACGAACTCATCTAAATCACAATGATGATCATTATTTATTTCACTTGAGTGTGCATTATAATGAGCTTTGGGAAAGGGAGGATTTTCAACCGCTTTGATGCTCAAGACACTTCCTGTATCAGGAGCATCTAACAGTTTTCCTGCCTTGAACCAAAATTTATCTTTCTAGAAATTTGATCATTTTTTACCCATGTCCTACCATTACCATAGGATTTACGACCAGATCCAACATTATTATTACACCCTAAGTTTGTTATCTCTTTTCTGTTCGACATGCCTTGGTTGTTGTGCTCCTTAATCATAGATACATTAGCTATTTTAGATTTATTCTTTTGGTTACCATAAGCTTTACTAGAATCCATATACCTAATTGGATTGTTTTTTAAAGACTGAAAATTTTCTATGGCCTGCAAAGTTTGTCTCAGTGTATGAATGTTATTCACCACCAAGTGTTCACTTATTTTGTAAGGTAACAACGAAAATAACTGAGCAATAAGATGTGCTTCATCAGCGTGTGGTTGTATAGATTTCAATTTTTTGTAATTCTTATTCGCAAACTGCAATAAGTTCTCCTTACTGTCTTTATCATAAGGTGAATTTAGAACTTTAGTCAAATTTACAGATTTCCATCTATCGTTTTGATAATGGGATAAGAAATCTGTCTTAAACTCAGGATAAGACTTAAACTTTAATTTATTTTCAATATACCAGGTACGTGCACAATCTGTGAGTAATTTAGGTAAATAATTCAAATATTCACTCTCGTGAACATTGTAAATTTCCAGGTTTTCCTCTACCTTTTCTATAAATTCAGATGGTATCGTATCTGAAGAAACACCATCAAAATGAGGAAAATGCCTCAAATCTTGTGGTTTAATTATTGGCTTATACCTAACCTTTAATGTATCTCTCGACGGATCAACTTCCGAATGTTTAACATTTGAAACATTTGTCGGAGGAGTCATCTTAGATGTATTACTTACATGCCGTCCAGCCCTAGTTGACTTGTCACGCTTTAACTTATTTCGCTTATTAGCTAGTCTAGTATTACAATAAGGACCATCATCTACGCATGTACTATCATGAACTGTGTTATGTGGAACGTAACCAACACTAGGTCGACTTACACCTACATGGCTTTCATGATTTAGATCAACCGGTCTAGCATCAAGCTCATGAAAAACACCCTGCTTTGAATTCGCATTTCCATTCAACGATGTTATATTTGTACCGACCGCAACAGGAGTCAGTACTTTATCCACCATATTTGTTAAATTGGACTCAACATGAGACAAAGCTTTTCTAATATTAACATTTAAGTAAGAAACTGCACGATCATTCAACATATCACTATCTTGAGCAGTTTTACTGTATTCTAGACAATCATCATCTTCGCTTCGATTATCAACATTAGGTGAAGGTTTGGATGAGAAAATGATGCGACTTACATCATCGGATTCATAATCAACAACATACTTATTTTGCTGCTCACCCCTAGTTGTCATATTCGCAAATGGCCTAGTGACTCGCAATTGATCTAACGTAGTATGTACATATCCTAAATCCTTCCTAACATAAAGACAGATCATTCTCCTCACAAGCCCTAAAACATTTCTCAAACTTCAAATCAAATTGCCTTGACAGGTCTTCGATGGCACTTGCGATTTTGCTATCAACATCGTCAGCTAACGAAACCAACCCCCCATTGACCTTATTGTCAAGAGTATGTAAATCTTTAACTACCTTGTCATTCTTACTATACATTCATTCCTATACTGACCCATTTCAATTTTGAGATCTTTAAGCTCCTTAGTATGAGCCTTACTTGCTTCGGTTAGTGAATGCAAAGCTGTGTCTACCTTTTTATTTTGTTCTGCTTGCACCTTCAAAGCAGTGTCAAGTTTACTATTTAGGGAATTTAGTAACCCCACAATGTCCATCAGTGTGACATTTCCTTCAACAATTTCCGTCATTGCTTATAGGCTATGTTGAAACAAATTTAGTAATTAAATACGTAAATACACAAAGTGAACAATTTATAATCTAGTATAATCAAATATCGACTTTTATGAGACTATAAAAGGCAGTAACTTGAGTTTCAGTTATTTTAATAATGACTGAGACTAAATGAGTCTCATATATCTAATATGACCTTAATACGACATTTTTCCTCGGCTTACTGAATAACACAGCCGTGGTCATTTTCTTAAAGATAATAATGAAAATGGTTTCTTTTTTTTTACATCATAAGTTACGAGAAATTCAAGTTTAAAATTTTATATGTTTTAAAATTACTGGCACAATAATTATATTCACTTTTGAAAATATAAGGAAAATTACCAAAATCAAGTGTTAACGAACGATGTGTTTAAACAAAATTAAACAACTGAGTTTTAAAAACGTTCATACATAAATTCAGTACACATTCATATATATAATGAAGCATAAATATTGCATTACGTTAACTTTTTCACATATTACAGGTTTTTCTTCACGTTAATCACATCAAGTCAATTTATTACCATGTAGAATTACTTCCAATCCTGCGTAGATTTTTACGAGAAAATCGGCACGAAACGCTCGATTATCAACAGTAGAAACGAAGACAATTATAATATAAATATACTTATTACTTAAATATACATAATTATGTATATTTATAAGTTCAATAGATTTTTCAATTTCAGTATAGATAATTTTTCATATTAATAAATTAGGCCTTGCATTTTGTAGCTACATGCATGTCGACAAATACTTATCTGTAGGTTCGTCATGAACACAAGATGGCTGCCATTTAACGTCGTTTCGACCGGTCACTTTTTAATGTCCATATCACTTTTAAGGTTCTTCACGGCATTTCTGAAGATCGAAAAACCGTTACTATTCTTTATGTAACAATCTTATCACATTTCCCGGACAAATCTTGTTGTTATATCAGAAATATTTGCAATTTAGGTCTCCGAAATATTTAGCGACTCCATACTCGTCGTCGGTGATCTTTTAGATGAAGCAGTGTATCAAAACTCACACTGTTACAACTTTAAGCACAGAATACAAACTTGTTATAATTTTTCGAGTGACAAATATAGAATTGTACAGATATTATGCATGAAAATGCTTGTAAAATAAATTAGATACAATAAAACAGATATTACAATATTCTATCACATGTTTACGTATTTTCTTTTTACCTTTTTCAGTTATTTTAAGTTTTACAATTTTGATGGGAAAAATGTTATTTACGCACAACTTAGATTTTTCCCTTTATGTGAGTTGGCTATGTTTCACAATTTTAGGATTACTTCACAACTTTAGAATTACTCTTCAAGGCGCTTATTTTAACAAATCGTAACTTTATCGTTGAAATTCTGCCAAACCTTATTTCAAATGGTTTGTACGTGTTAGTAATGCATATTAAATACATGTTCGTATCCATATACTTATGAATGAGCAAGTAAAAGCTGTTCAAGCCAAACATAAGTGCGATTTTGCATAAATTAGCAATTCACGGTAAGCACATTCTTGATACATCACCAAACCAAATTACATCGCTGAGATATAAAAATATTTTAAATGTTTGAAGTTTACATACGTACTTCAATTAGAACAAAGCCAAAGTGATGCAAATTAATTTTCTACAAATATAAACTACCAAATACGAACTTAAATCGTAGATTTCAAGTGTCAGAATTATTTTATTTTTTCACATTATGATGGTAGTCCTTATGATACCGTCATACCCTATTCCATATACTTAAACAAAAATACCAACTTCCCTGATTTTCTATATTTATCATAATACCTTCTTTTTGTTTAACAATGATTTAGTTTCCTTGGTAATCCAAGCAACCTGATTATTATGGTAATTTCTTTTTCTTTTAGGAATGTTTTTATCAATAACTTTGGACAGATTTTCTAAAAAATATTAACATCATCATGTTCAATAATCGTACCACTAACATCTAGTAGGTCATAATATAATTGTAAGAAATTACCTTGATTAAATACATAGTGTTCAGTACCAACATTAGCATTTTCTTTGTGTTCTTTAAAATCAGAGCTATATTCCAGCAAAAAATCAAAAGGAGGATGAAAATTGTCTACATTTGTTAGAGTAGACAAAGGAGCATCCAATTTCAAGTATTCTATATTAGTAATCACTAGATCTAGCACATTATTTGTAGATTGAGAGTAGAATGCTAAATTTACTTGTTTACAATTAAGTATCTCTAGTAATTCAAACATTTTACTACTCTTCAATTCAGGAGGTTGGAAATTACTACTATTTTATTCACTCCATTTAATACTAGGAATAATAAAATCACCAATTATTAATAGGTTTTTTGAGCAATCAATAAAGTTATATATACTGCTGGACAAAAAAAACCGGACACTTGCATTTTTTGTGATAACGCATAAATTCTGATTCGAAGGCTAACTAAATGTTGCAGAAATTATTGGAAATAAAAAAAACCTGAATATATTCAACAGAAAGCAAATTAAAATTTATTGTTAATAAGTTAAATTAGAACATAAACGAAAGTTACAGAAAACTACCAAAAAAAATTAGAAAAAAAATCTTAGCAATATTTTGTTTTAATATTGTTAAGTGCTACTGGTGGGGTATATAAGCTGTCTAGTAGCGGGTGTTACCTCCCCTGCCATCAATTACAACTTGTAACCTCCGTGGCATACTTCGAATAAGGTTGGCAATCACTTATTGGTCCAATTGCTCCCATTCTTCTTGAATAGCAAGTCTTAGCTCTTCAATTGTTCCTGGAACTATTGCACGGTTTCTGATATGTCGTTTCAGTTGATCCCAGACATGCTCTATCAGATTTAGGTCCAGACTTTGTGGTGGCCATTCTCATCGCGTAATCCCAACTTTGTCCAGGTACTCCGTGACAATATTTGCAATGTGAGGACGCGCATTGTCATGCATAAAAACAAAATCTGGGCCTATGAATGGTGCATATGGTACTACATGATCTGCAAAATATTCTGTAATATACCTGCGAGCTGTCATTGCCCCATTCTCTACAAGAACCAACTCTGTACGTCCTTGTAAAAAAATACCTCCCCAGACCATTACACCACCGCCTCGAAAGGGTGTTATTTCAACGAAACAACATTGTGCATAACGCTCACTAGATCTTCTGTACACTTGTTCACACCCGTCTGATGAACGTAGGTTGAATTTTGACTCATCGGAGAATAAAACCTTTTCTCACTGCTCCACATTCCAATGTAAGTGTTATGTAGCAAATTCCAGTCTTCGCTTCCGGTGACGTGCTAACAACCTGGGACGTGTAGCCGGCCTCCGAGATGATAAACCACTTTCATTTAGTCTTCTACGAACTGTTCGTGAAGAAACCACAGCTCTATGAACATTTCTCAAACGCCGTGCCACAATATTTGAAGTCGTACGATGGTTCCGTTAAGACTATGATACACATGAAACGATCTTCCCGTGCTGTTGTGCATCGTTTCCGACCAGAACCCGGTCTTCTACCATAGGAACAAGTTGCATCATACCGTCTGAGAGCTTCATTGATAGTACTTTGTGCTATATTTAGCACCCTAGCAATATAGTGTACACTACGACCATCATCGCGAAGAACTACTGCTTTTACTACCTCTTCACGTCTCATTTTCAAGCTAGCAAACTTACAGTACACTTGCAAGATAAACACCAGAAATGACAATATCAATAATATCTGTTACTATGGTTACTATGAACCAAAATTCATGCCTCTCTAGACATTAAACAAAATAACATCAACAGGAATTGAAAATCAATAAATTAAAACAAAATTATTTCCAATTTTCACTGTATTTTCTATTTTCTTCATAGAGGCATCTCCATTTTTGTTCCTTTTTTACACTAGGCTGAGTATATATATTATGTTTCGACCTCCATAACCCTCAACTGACTTCTCTTGCACTGTTCTGGATCTCCACTGTTGTATTCTGTTGACTTTCATGTACGCTAACACTCTGCGGACACGGCCCTTCGATTGAGTTTGTCTTTTGAACCCGGCTGTTTTTTACGACATCCGCAAATGAATTACTTTCAATATTAGCATCGATTTTCGCATCCAGTTCTAGATTTAAATCTTTAAGGTGAATTACCTCGGCCGGCAATGCTTTTATTTCATCACATAGTTTGTCATGCGAGGATAACAGTTTCATCATAATTGTTTTAAATTCATCACATCCGTGGCAGCTATTATTTCTTACCTTTGATTTCGAATTTTCTGAATCACCTTTCTTCATCGTTGTTAGACTCACACAGATTGTCAATGTTTTCAAAAGTGTTCTTAATTTGCTTTCCTGGGTTTGCAGAGAAACATTTAGCACATTTATACGAACTTGTACCATTCTCCATATATATATTTCATATTCCGTTTTTCCAAAGTTCAAAAATTCATTAACATGAAATTTGACCTTACATACCATACAGTATAAATATTGCTGTTTGCCAAATATTTTGCAATTACACAGTCCGCACTGTCGATTACTAACTCCACCATTACCCGCCATACTAATATTATGTAACTTGATAAATAATTTGTAGTTATTGATAATTTATAATTTCAAGATGATAAACACACCCACACACTGTGGTTTGTCAAAAACACTCGTATAAATTCAGAATATTACAGGATAGTAAAGCATTCCGAATCACTCCACCGATTCCTGTTCCGATTCCCACTCTGAGTTGGAGTCAATCACAGTCACCGTCACCGTTCGTCACGTAAACAAATCACTTTGTGTTGATATCCGTGCTTCAATTTACATGTTTTAGGTCAATTATTCACCAGAAAATCACTCAGTTGGGATTGATCATATCTTGGTATATTCAAATTTAAGGACAGTTACTTAAAAACATTCCAAATTGGATTAAATAGTACTAAAAACTGTTTTCTTACGTAACAACAAACTTCAACGTTCAGAGCCAGCTGAAACCGGATCCAGATCCAGAATTGCACTAGCACTTACTGGAAATCAGGCGAAATATACACCGATCAATACAATTATGGGATCATGGGAAATATTCATAACTTTATGTGTCATCGATGACATGAAGAACGAAGATGGGCGTGAAAGTAAGTAGTACAGCAAAGAGAATTCCACACCCGAAAATGAGGTATAGTGAGGTACACAGTGTTGCCAACCTCTTACTCGAAAAAATAACCAAGGTTTTTCTTTTTCGGTCTAACCTAACCTCAAACAAGGAGCTGGCAATCTTGCTTGAGGCTTTTCTCGCAGTGTTGCCAGCTGGGGCTCGGTGGGGCTCGGTGCCAACCTCTTACTCGAAAAGTTACCAAGGTTTTTATTTCTTGGGCTAATCTAACCTAACGCGAGGAGCTGGCAATCTTGCTTGAGGCTTTTCTTGCAGTGTTGCCAACCTCTTACTCGAAAAAATAACCAAGGTTTTTATCTTGGTCTAACCTAACCTCAAGCAAGGAGCTGGCAATACTGCTTGAGGCTTGTCTTGCAGTGTTGCCAATATTTTACTCGAAAAGTTACCAAGGTTTTTTATTTTGGTCTAACCTAACCTAAGGCAAGGAGCTGGCAATCTTGCTTGAGGCTTGAGGCTTGCTTTAATTAATTGCATAAATCAAGGTTGCCAACCTACTGGTATTTCTACCATGGTTTTTTTTACAAAAAAAAAAAAAGAGAGAGGGGGAAGAGTTAAACAACCGACAATGCTGCCAACACCTACCTATAGTTTTTCTTACTTGATAAGGGTTTAGCCAATTTATACACTGGCGTAACATACACACACTGTGCAATAGAGCCGGCAACAAATATATACTGCCGTAAAAGAGAGATGGCAGCACAGTATGTGTGTGCATGTGTGCGTGTATAATATGTAGCATTATTAACTAGAGTGTGTTGGCAACCCACCTGCAATTTAAAAAAAAAAACTAGAGACGTCAATGTTGCCGTAAGATAAAGAGGGAGACTAAGCTGGCAACAGTGGTGAGCGAATATGCCTTATTTCCAAGTCCCGGGGCGCTAATGTATATCGGGATTTTTGTAAACCTCTCTCGCGGGAACGATGTGCCACACATGTGTGCGCGTGCTTCTTATTATTTTTGTATTGTGATGCAAACAAACAAATAATAATTGTTTTTTTTAGGATTTCTAGCCTCTATAACCTCGCCAGGGTGCGTGGGTGCTCAACACCAGTTCTAACGGTCATAGCTATCAAAAACCTAATGCCTCTGTAGAGTTTTGTGAGTTATTATTTTTTTTAATTTGCGCATCGAACTAACTTATATTGGATTTTGATCGTAGTGTGCAGTGTTAATTTGATCAGAGGTGTCTTATTGGCTGGATTGTTGTTATTCTGCAGCACTGTTAAGGTGAAATCCAAATTGTACATGTGCTTGTCGAAATGCTTTTGTATGCGTGGAAGAGTGTGCTTGGACCAGTAGGGAAATTTATTTTTCGCACCGAGGTCTGTCGCGAAAGTCTTCGTGCTTGAATTATGCGAGAGAGTTGTTGTCGAAGATTCGTCCAATAGGAGTTGGCAACACTGACTAGTTGCTTCACAATTTTTTTGTTTTTTAAATATATGATATTTCACAGGTGAGGCTAACCTACAAGTTACAAGTTGACGGCGTAATCTTCTATAAGATGATAAGTATGCAATAAGATGAAGAAGATGCTAACTGGCAATAGCCGTGTTAATGTTTCCAGCTTTCTACCCCCTCTCACCGGGCTTCCTCCCTCTTATGGCACAGTGGTATTTAAGGATTTGATACTCACACAAGTGGTTTTTGAAACTGTAGGTCCACCCCTGATTAGTCTTACTTACAGGAGACTCTTGTAAACACTACAGGGACGAAAAAAAACAACATATTTTTGTTTTTCCACATGTATGTATGTATGTAATGCAATTTGTGTGGTGGCCAAAATTTTGAATTTACGGCTTAATTAATCTGCATGAATGCTTAATGTTTGATTTTTTTTTATTTCTAGTTCGACATGAGATACACACAATTTTTATTTTTTGAAGTACAGTTAATATTACCTAGTTCGGGTTAAGCTGTAACATACAACTAGCGATCGACATGACCACCTGACACACAGACAGAGAGAGTGTGAGCAAATTCAAAGTGTGATCTATTGTGAACTAAACTAACCTCACTCACCCACCCACATATAGTCTTACAGGTAACTCAAAAAGCAGAAAGTAGTATATAGCATGACAGGTCGATTTATCGTAAACTAAACTAACCTCACTTGCCCACCTACATATAGCCTTACAGGTGACTCAAAGGCAGAAAGGCAGCTATATTATTTGTAAGGGCCAACACACAAGATATATTGCAAACTAAATTAACCTACGACATAAGCCATGGACACATCTTCCAGATAGGGTATAAGCAACTCATCTCTTGCAATTGTATAACGGGGAAAATTAACCTACAGCTGGCAACACTGTTTGAGTTGCTTTCGACGAGCCAAACTTATATTTTGCAAATAGGCTCTACAGCTAGAAGCTTGAAACATATACCCTCGCAGATTATGCCAACTTACCTCATGTAAAAATATTACCTAGTGCGGTTAAGCTGTGATATACAACTAACGATCGACACGACCACTTGACACACATACGGAGAGAGTGAGACAGCTTATACGCAATATATTCCTACACATGTACTGGGTTTAAAAGGTAACTTGCAACAACTATTTTACTCACCCCCTATCAAAATCTCCTAACCACATGTTTTTGATACTTGCTGCCAGAACATGGCGGTTTTAGACTGTAAATTCAACCAGATTATTCTATTTGTGCATGATGCCTGCATTTGGAATATTTTATTCTTGGCATACGGTATTTTGCATGCTCCAGTAATCTTGCGCTCGATTTACGGAAGCTATGACGTGTATTTCCTGTTTCGCGAACATGCGAGAATTTTTCACAATAGATAATATATTGCAAGAGCGAGTTGTTTGTGTATATAAATCTAGTTTTGGAAATGGACATGAACATAATGTCAAAAATTATTGCATAACTTAAAAACATTGATATTTATTGCACTAGCAAAGGTAAATGTGGAATGCCCTGCCCCCTCAGCTGTTAGGTTAAACACCATAAAAATTTTATTACTGATAGCAAGCATTCTCATATCGACAAAACAGATCTAGTAATGAGCTGTCTTGCAAGTCTCCCGAGTGAAGGAATATGATGCTACTATAAACTGTAAACAAGATATGCAGTCCCTCGCATGAGATGTACGAGGCTTATGAACCTCGACCTATAGAGTTGTACAATGGATGTTTTTTTAAGCATAGCGGTGTGTTTTCGCTTATTTCAATGTCATCGAGCGGGCATGTAAAGAAGAGGAGAGAAAAAAAAGGAGGAGGGGTTATAACGGATAATTCATATTTCGATTTCAATATTTTTGCTAGTCACGATTCACCTGCTATCTAGAAGGACACTGGACGATGGCTAAAAGCGAGTGAAGGAGAGAAATGTTATTTTTTTTTTTTTTTGATTGTGTGTGATGAAATAGTTTTAGATAATAATAGTAGGCCAATAGAATTGTAGAAAATGGCTGTATCGTGATGCGAGGCTGAAAGCAATTTCGAAAGCAGTCTCGGGCATCTTCGCGTTCAGCCAACAAGGAAAATGCACATGGAGGGTGCAACGGTATTGTCTATGGATGGTTTTTCTGAATAAACATACATATCAGTTTTTGCAGTCTCCAGATGGGACCGGAGCTTTTGTTTTGGTTGGACAAGGGGGTTCAGATAAATGCATGGACATCAAAATAAAAGAAAAAAAATTTACTCCACCGCTCACATGTATTGAGTCTTCCAATAACACACCTCGCGGGGCGTACCTACATGTATGCAAAATATAGTTAATGTCTTATTTCTCGAACCTGTGGTCTGCAGATTTGTTTTTGTTGGCAACAGAAACGGAAAAAATGGCACCATGTTATTGTATACTGATATGGGTGTACTGTAATCATAACAATTTTTCTAGTTAAAAATCTATGTCGAAAAGCAATGTTGGGTGACTTGTCTGTGTTGGGTCTTATTAACAACTTCACAGCTGTACCTGCACAACTCATCGACTACAAGGCAACAATGTTAGGAAATGTGTGCATGGCTCCGAGAATACAATTTAAAATCACTAATGTGGCATGAACCCACTTCACTTGTGTGTATTTGAATATGCGAAAATTAGACACTTTGAATAATCGAGGAGAACAATCACAAAAACAGCTTGCACCGGTATGACGTGTTCAAACTTCAGACGATTTTTGTTAATCTACAAAAGCCAAGTGCGAACGGAGATCACTACGAAAATTGGGAAAAAAGAAAGAAGCGAGGCTATTTCGGCTAATGGCAACGATGAGGATGAATAATGGTTGTTTTGATAAAATTGACGAAGTCAATATGCCTAGCCTAAAATAAAATTCAACAATTAATGTTAAATATTTACCACTCTGAAATGGCGACGGCTATCATCATAACATCACTTGTTTCTGACCAGTCCATATTGGCTTTTTTCTACCCCTCCATAAATTCGATTCGAAAGGCACAATTATTCCAGTTCTTGAATAAAACTTGCATATGCCCTCAGAAAAAAAAACAAGAGAAGAAATAAATAAATCAAGTCATGTATATTCTTCATCCCCCAATTTTCTTCCCACAACACCACACGAAGCCTCGAGTTTCGGATATTGTTGTTGTGCGACAGGATAGGATAGATGAACCGTATGTTTACCGAGGACCAGACGTAATCAAATATTTTTTTTTGAAAAGATAGTTGAAGAGGTTGAGACCATTGGCAGCCTCTTATGTGAATCGAAACCAAATGTTCTTATTATCCAGCGATGAACTTCAATCTCACAATAATATTGAAACGTGTCCGGTGTGCGATCAAAGGTTTCACCGACGAGAACCGGAAAGTAATTTCATCATAATTATTTCACCGGAAACTACATCGGTGGAATCTGTAACATAATGTATTCATGTATGCGTTTGACAATCATATATCACTTACTAGAACAATTTTCATATTGTTTTCACTACGTGAGATGATATTTTATTTATATTTACGATAAAATAGAGGTTTGGGTGTAATAACAGTTTTTATTAATTAATTTAGAGATGTATTTTTTATTTGTTGAGTTAATGATTAGGTTAATTTGTTATTTCTCGCAAAAAAAAAGAGGGAACCACAGCTGAAAGAAAATACACAACTTGTATTATTGAGGTCAAGAGTTTGTTTTAATATTATTTTTTGCACACATAGGCTAATGACGACTCGGGATATGTTTAAAATGGAATCTGAAATATTGATTATGCGACCTGACTGGAACTCGGAATAGGACACACTGATTACAAGACGTCGATATATTACCACTTGGTAAGAAATTGTAGTGTTTCAATTCACACACACACTCACAATTTAAAACAACTAAACTGATCGCAGGCCCAACTGGTGGCTGGCATACACAACTATCCATCCACCAGTCGTCTTCTGGGGCGTGTGTCTCGATGAGTGTCAACAACCTCTATTGTGAAGTAAAATCTGTAGGGGTAACATCACTCTCCAATTACAATGTTGGCAAACTTTCCAACTTCATCGTGAACGACGACAAAGGTATTGGCTACCTGATCAAAATTATCAACACGCTGCCTCCGAGATTCTGGAATGTTGCCGAAGGAAAGGGACTCGTGAACGACATCATCAACAAGTTATTTTTCGAGATGCATTTACCTGGCTACCAATACTGCGGACCGGGTACCAAACTCGAGAAAAGATTGGAGAGAGGAGACAAGGGTGTGAATCTGTTGGACGCGGCATGCAAAGATCACGATATTGCTTACAACACGCACACGAATTTGGATGCACGTCACGAAGCAGACAAGAAATTGGAGCATGCCGCTTTCAGGAGGGTCATGAGCAGAGACGCTTTTTTGCGAGAAAAAGTTGCAGCATTGGGCACCACCATTGCCATGAACACGAAACAAAAATTTGGATGGGGAATCCTACCTAGAGTTATCTTTAACTGGCAACGAGGTGATCTTGGTCAGCACGACGAACCCTCAGCTGTTATAGAAGATATCTGAAACCAGCTTACACCAGTCACTCATAGCTCCCCCAATTTTCTCACGATGGTGGGTTGCTACCGGCCCTATACGTAGGCCGAATAAATTCCGACCAGAGCCGGATTCGAACCTATGCCGTCTCGCAGCGAACAATCTCAAGACGAGTGAACGCCGTAACTCGCTCAGCTACGGAGGAGGACTCTATCTCTCTCTACTTTTTCTCTAATTTTCATCATCATTGTTAAAATTAATCCAAGAGAAAATATATATTTTGTGTTGACATGGGAAATATGCAATAAAAAAATGCATGATTAATAGTTAAGGTCAAAATCTGAATAAACAGTGAGGGTGATACACGCAAGCTTCCAGGCATGTGATTTGCACAGAATTAAATATAAAATGAGAGATGGAAGGTTTTTGTTACTATTAGAATTTAAGGACGGAAAATATGTACAGCGAATGAATACTACGTTTGACTAATCGTGAAGATGAGTATCACAGTACGTTTTTTATCGTTCTTATATAAACGTTGAAACGTTTAAGAACGTATAAGAACGTTTACCGAAACGTTGAAACATTTCAACGTTTCGGTAAACGTTCTTATACGTTCTTAAACGTTTCAACGTTTATATAAGAACGATAAAAAACGTACTGTGATACTCATCTTCACGATTAGTCAAACGTAGTATTCATTCGCTGTACATATTTTCCGTCCTTAAATTCTAATAGTAACAAAAACCTTCCATCTCTCATTTTATATTTAATTCTGTGCAAATCACATGCCTGGAAGCTTGCGTGTATCACCCTCACTGTTTATTCAGATTTTGACCTTAACTATTAATCATGCATTTTTTTATTGCATATTTCCCATGTCAACACAAAATATATATTTTCTCTTGGATTAATTTTAACAATGATGATGAAAATTAGAGAAAAAGTAGAGAGAGATAGAGTCCTCCTCCGTAGCTGAGCGAGTTACGGCGTTCACTCGTCTTGAGATTGTTCGCTGCGAGACGGCATAGGTTCGAATCCGGCTCTGGTCGGAATTTATTCGGCCTACGTATAGGGCCGGTAGCAACCCACCATCGTGAGAAAATTGGGGGAGCTATGAGTGACTGGTGTAAGCTGGTTTCAGATATCTTCTATAACAGCTGAGGGTTCGTCGTGCTGACCAAGATCACCTCGTTGCCAGTTAAAGATAACTCTAGGTAGGATTCCCCATCCAAATTTTTGTTTCGTGTTCATGGCAATGGTGGTGCCCAATGCTGCAACTTTTTCTCGCAAAAAAGCGTC
The DNA here is from genome assembly GCF_977018435.1 of Lepisma saccharinum. NCBI lineage: Eukaryota > Metazoa > Arthropoda > Insecta > Zygentoma > Lepismatidae > Lepisma > Lepisma saccharinum. The sequence goes on from NC_139235.1 coordinate 25,415,920, forward strand.
TCTGCTCATGACCCTCCTGAAAGCGGCATGCTCCAATTTCTTGTCTGCTTCGTGACGTGCATCCAAATTCGTGTGCGTGTTGTAAGCAATATCGTGATCTTTGCATGCCGCGTCCAACAGATTCACACCCTTGTCTCCTCTCTCCAATCTTTTCTCGAGTTTGGTACCCGGTCCGCAGTATTGGTAGCCAGGTAAATGCATCTCGAAAAATAACTTGTTGATGATGTCGTTCACGAGTCCCTTTCCTTCGGCAACATTCCAGAATCTCGGAGGCAGCGTGTTGATAATTTTGATCAGGTAGCCAATACCTTTGTCGTCGTTCACGATGAAGTTGGAAAGTTTGCCAACATTGTAATTGGAGAGTGATGTTACCCCTACAGATTTTACTTCACAATAGAGGTTGTTGACACTCATCGAGACACACGCCCCAGAAGACGACTGGTGGATGGATAGTTGTGTATGCCAGCCACCAGTTGGGCCTGCGATCAGTTTAGTTGTTTTAAATTGTGAGTGTGTGTGTGAATTGAAACACTACAATTTCTTACCAAGTGGTAATATATCGACGTCTTGTAATCAGTGTGTCCTATTCCGAGTTCCAGTCAGGTCGCATAATCAATATTTCAGATTCCATTTTAAACATATCCCGAGTCGTCATTAGCCTATGTGTGCAAAAAATAATATTAAAACAAACTCTTGACCTCAATAATACAAGTTGTGTATTTTCTTTCAGCTGTGGTTCCCTCTTTTTTTTTGCGAGAAATAACAAATTAACCTAATCATTAACTCAACAAATAAAAAATACATCTCTAAATTAATTAATAAAAACTGTTATTACACCCAAACCTCTATTTTATCGTAAATATAAATAAAATATCATCTCACGTAGTGAAAACAATATGAAAATTGTTCTAGTAAGTGATATATGATTGTCAAACGCATACATGAATACATTATGTTACAGATTCCACCGATGTAGTTTCCGGTGAAATAATTATGATGAAATTACTTTCCGGTTCTCGTCGGTGAAACCTTTGATCGCACACCGGACACGTTTCAATATTATTGTGAGATTGAAGTTCATCGCTGGATAATAAGAACATTTGGTTTCGATTCACATAAGAGGCTGCCAATGGTCTCAACCTCTTCAACTATCTTTTCAAAAAAAAATATTTGATTACGTCTGGTCCTCGGTAAACATACGGTTCATCTATCCTATCCTGTCGCACAACAACAATATCCGAAACTCGAGGCTTCGTGTGGTGTTGTGGGAAGAAAATTGGGGGATGAAGAATATACATGACTTGATTTATTTATTTCTTCTCTTGTTTTTTTTTCTGAGGGCATATGCAAGTTTTATTCAAGAACTGGAATAATTGTGCCTTTCGAATCGAATTTATGGAGGGGTAGAAAAAAGCCAATATGGACAGGTCAGAAACAAGTGATGTTATGATGATAGCCGTCGCCATTTCAGAGTGGTAAATATTTAACATTAATTGTTGAATTTTATTTTAGGCTAGGCATATTGACTTCGTCAATTTTATCAAAACAACCATTATTCATCCTCATCGTTGCCATTAGCCGAAATAGCCTCGCTTCTTTCTTTTTTCCCAATTTTCGTAGTGATCTCCGTTCGCACTTGGCTTTTGTAGATTAACAAAAATCGTCTGAAGTTTGAACACGTCATACCGGTGCAAGCTGTTTTTGTGATTGTTCTCCTCGATTATTCAAAGTGTCTAATTTTCGCATATTCAAATACACACAAGTGAAGTGGGTTCATGCCACATTAGTGATTTTAAATTGTATTCTCGGAGCCATGCACACATTTCCTAACATTGTTGCCTTGTAGTCGATGAGTTGTGCAGGTACAGCTGTGAAGTTGTTAATAAGACCCAACACAGACAAGTCACCCAACATTGCTTTTCGACATAGATTTTTAACTAGAAAAATTGTTATGATTACAGTACACCCATATCAGTATACAATAACATGGTGCCATTTTTTCCGTTTCTGTTGCCAACAAAAACAAATCTGCAGACCACAGGTTCGAGAAATAAGACATTAACTATATTTTGCATACATGTAGGTACGCCCCGCGAGGTGTGTTATTGGAAGACTCAATACATGTGAGCGGTGGAGTAAATTTTTTTTCTTTTATTTTGATGTCCATGCATTTATCTGAACCCCCTTGTCCAACCAAAACAAAAGCTCCGGTCCCATCTGGAGACTGCAAAAACTGATATGTATGTTTATTCAGAAAAACCATCCATAGACAATACCGTTGCACCCTCCATGTGCATTTTCCTTGTTGGCTGAACGCGAAGATGCCCGAGACTGCTTTCGAAATTGCTTTCAGCCTCGCATCACGATACAGCCATTTTCTACAATTCTATTGGCCTACTATTATTATCTAAAACTATTTCATCACACACAATCAAAAAAAAAAAAAAATAACATTTCTCTCCTTCACTCGCTTTTAGCCATCGTCCAGTGTCCTTCTAGATAGCAGGTGAATCGTGACTAGCAAAAATATTGAAATCGAAATATGAATTATCCGTTATAACCCCTCCTCCTTTTTTTTCTCTCCTCTTCTTTACATGCCCGCTCGATGACATTGAAATAAGCGAAAACACACCGCTATGCTTAAAAAAACATCCATTGTACAACTCTATAGGTCGAGGTTCATAAGCCTCGTACATCTCATGCGAGGGACTGCATATCTTGTTTACAGTTTATAGTAGCATCATATTCCTTCACTCGGGAGACTTGCAAGACAGCTCATTACTAGATCTGTTTTGTCGATATGAGAATGCTTGCTATCAGTAATAAAATTTTTATGGTGTTTAACCTAACAGCTGAGGGGGCAGGGCATTCCACATTTACCTTTGCTAGTGCAATAAATATCAATGTTTTTAAGTTATGCAATAATTTTTGACATTATGTTCATGTCCATTTCCAAAACTAGATTTATATACACAAACAACTCGCTCTTGCAATATATTATCTATTGTGAAAAATTCTCGCATGTTCGCGAAACAGGAAATACACGTCATAGCTTCCGTAAATCGAGCGCAAGATTACTGGAGCATGCAAAATACCGTATGCCAAGAATAAAATATTCCAAATGCAGGCATCATGCACAAATAGAATAATCTGGTTGAATTTACAGTCTAAAACCGCCATGTTCTGGCAGCAAGTATCAAAAACATGTGGTTAGGAGATTTTGATAGGGGGTGAGTAAAATAGTTGTTGCAAGTTACCTTTTAAACCCAGTACATGTGTAGGAATATATTGCGTATAAGCTGTCTCACTCTCTCCGTATGTGTGTCAAGTGGTCGTGTCGATCGTTAGTTGTATATCACAGCTTAACCGCACTAGGTAATATTTTTACATGAGGTAAGTTGGCATAATCTGCGAGGGTATATGTTTCAAGCTTCTAGCTGTAGAGCCTATTTGCAAAATATAAGTTTGGCTCGTCGAAAGCAACTCAAACAGTGTTGCCAGCTGTAGGTTAATTTTCCCCGTTATACAATTGCAAGAGATGAGTTGCTTATACCCTATCTGGAAGATGTGTCCATGGCTTATGTCGTAGGTTAATTTAGTTTGCAATATATCTTGTGTGTTGGCCCTTACAAATAATATAGCTGCCTTTCTGCCTTTGAGTCACCTGTAAGGCTATATGTAGGTGGGCAAGTGAGGTTAGTTTAGTTTACGATAAATCGACCTGTCATGCTATATACTACTTTCTGCTTTTTGAGTTACCTGTAAGACTATATGTGGGTGGGTGAGTGAGGTTAGTTTAGTTCACAATAGATCACACTTTGAATTTGCTCACACTCTCTCTGTCTGTGTGTCAGGTGGTCATGTCGATCGCTAGTTGTATGTTACAGCTTAACCCGAACTAGGTAATATTAACTGTACTTCAAAAAATAAAAATTGTGTGTATCTCATGTCGAACTAGAAATAAAAAAAAATCAAACATTAAGCATTCATGCAGATTAATTAAGCCGTAAATTCAAAATTTTGGCCACCACACAAATTGCATTACATACATACATACATGTGGAAAAACAAAAATATGTTGTTTTTTTTCGTCCCTGTAGTGTTTACAAGAGTCTCCTGTAAGTAAGACTAATCAGGGGTGGACCTACAGTTTCAAAAACCACTTGTGTGAGTATCAAATCCTTAAATACCACTGTGCCATAAGAGGGAGGAAGCCCGGTGAGAGGGGGTAGAAAGCTGGAAACATTAACACGGCTATTGCCAGTTAGCATCTTCTTCATCTTATTGCATACTTATCATCTTATAGAAGATTACGCCGTCAACTTGTAACTTGTAGGTTAGCCTCACCTGTGAAATATCATATATTTAAAAAACAAAAAAATTGTGAAGCAACTAGTCAGTGTTGCCAACTCCTATTGGACGAATCTTCGACAACAACTCTCTCGCATAATTCAAGCACGAAGACTTTCGCGACAGACCTCGGTGCGAAAAATAAATTTCCCTACTGGTCCAAGCACACTCTTCCACGCATACAAAAGCATTTCGACAAGCACATGTACAATTTGGATTTCACCTTAACAGTGCTGCAGAATAACAACAATCCAGCCAATAAGACACCTCTGATCAAATTAACACTGCACACTACGATCAAAATCCAATATAAGTTAGTTCGATGCGCAAATTAAAAAAAATAATAACTCACAAAACTCTACAGAGGCATTAGGTTTTTGATAGCTATGACCGTTAGAACTGGTGTTGAGCACCCACGCACCCTGGCGAGGTTATAGAGGCTAGAAATCCTAAAAAAAACAATTATTATTTGTTTGTTTGCATCACAATACAAAAATAATAAGAAGCACGCGCACACATGTGTGGCACATCGTTCCCGCGAGAGAGGTTTACAAAAATCCCGATATACATTAGCGCCCCGGGACTTGGAAATAAGGCATATTCGCTCACCACTGTTGCCAGCTTAGTCTCCCTCTTTATCTTACGGCAACATTGACGTCTCTAGTTTTTTTTTTTAAATTGCAGGTGGGTTGCCAACACACTCTAGTTAATAATGCTACATATTATACACGCACACATGCACACACATACTGTGCTGCCATCTCTCTTTTACGGCAGTATATATTTGTTGCCGGCTCTATTGCACAGTGTGTGTATGTTACGCCAGTGTATAAATTGGCTAAACCCTTATCAAGTAAGAAAAACTATAGGTAGGTGTTGGCAGCATTGTCGGTTGTTTAACTCTTCCCCCTCTCTCTTTTTTTTTTTTTGTAAAAAAAACCATGGTAGAAATACCAGTAGGTTGGCAACCTTGATTTATGCAATTAATTAAAGCAAGCCTCAAGCCTCAAGCAAGATTGCCAGCTCCTTGCCTTAGGTTAGGTTAGACCAAAATAAAAAACCTTGGTAACTTTTCGAGTAAAATATTGGCAACACTGCAAGACAAGCCTCAAGCAGTATTGCCAGCTCCTTGCTTGAGGTTAGGTTAGACCAAGATAAAAACCTTGGTTATTTTTTCGAGTAAGAGGTTGGCAACACTGCAAGAAAAGCCTCAAGCAAGATTGCCAGCTCCTCGCGTTAGGTTAGATTAGCCCAAGAAATAAAAACCTTGGTAACTTTTCGAGTAAGAGGTTGGCACCGAGCCCCACCGAGCCCCAGCTGGCAACACTGCGAGAAAAGCCTCAAGCAAGATTGCCAGCTCCTTGTTTGAGGTTAGGTTAGACCGAAAAAGAAAAACCTTGGTTATTTTTTCGAGTAAGAGGTTGGCAACACTGTGTACCTCACTATACCTCATTTTCGGGTGTGGAATTCTCTTTGCTGTACTACTAAAGTACTTCTTGACATGAAACAGCAAGATTGGTGTATGAAGACACGTGACTCAGGCATTTGTGCTGTATGCAGGGTGTCCCGTCCGAAGGGTGGTAGACGGGAGGAGTGTGCAGTTGTGGGAATGCCAGTAGCCAGCCAGCCAGCAGACAGTGTAGGAGTTCGTGAAGGAACGTGGGCAAGTGGTACAATGCCGCAACAGTACGATTTGCCAGAATCCATGGCATGGAGGGCCATAGGAAGGATGGAAGCTGGACAGACACAGCGAGTGGTAGCAGCTGCCCTTGGAGTATCACGAAGTGTCATTTCCCGCCTGTCTACTCGGTTCCAAAGGACAAGAAATTTGCGATGAAGGCAAGGTCATTGCCGTCCGCTAGCAACAACACCAAGAGATGATCGGAGGCGGGTGCTGTTCTCCGATGAGTCACGGTTCAGTCTTCAGAGCGACAATCGACGTGTTTTAATCTGGAGGGAACGTGGAACATGGAACAACCCTGCATTTGTGCAGGATACATCCCAGTATGGTGATGGTGGACTGATGGTGTGGGCTGGAGTCAGTAATGGTGGAATGACGGATCTCCACATCATCCGAAATGACAGTTTGACAGCCCTTAGATACAGGGACGAGATCATCAGACCTCATGTCATTCCATACGCAGGTGCAATTGGTGAAGGGTTCCTTTTCATGGAAGATAATGTCCGTCCGCACGGAGCTCTGTTGGTGGACAACATGCTAGAGGATGAGCAAATCGAACGTATGGCGTGGCAATGCTCGCCGGACTTAAATCCTATTGAACATGTCTGGGACGCACTTGTCGGACGCATTGCAGTTAGGCTGCCACCTCCCTCACACCTTCCAGAGCTAGAGGTTGCCCTAAATGAAGAGTGGCGACAAATCCCCCAAACTCTCATCGATCACCTCATCGAGTCCATAGCACGCAAGTGTGCTGCAGTATTCGCCGTTCGAGGAGATCACACACCATGCAAGGAGTTAGTTCCTTTCAAGGGCATATCCATTTCTGCGCTTATCTGTTGCTACACACATTCCTCTTTAGTGACCCACATCATGTGAACATTGTGTCAAGTGATTCACATTCCTATCTGTTGCCAGTAATAATGTATCATATATTGTATCTTCTCTCCCGATGTTAATTCACGTGCACAAACATCAATTGTACATGATTTTCATCCATTTTTTTTCTGTTTCCCTTTGATCCCCTAATATTTTTGAGCAGTGTATATGAATGCAAACACGCCCATGTCGGACATTTGTATTAGCTGTTAACGGAAATTAATTTAAAAAAATGAGGGAACGTATCCCATAGATTTACAGCTTAGACTCTTGAAGCAAATGCACCAAAATATTATTCTAAAACTAATTAAAACCTTGCCATATGATGAAGGAACAAAAAAATGAACTCAACATTCACAAAATTTCCAACGTATTTTTAAAAAAAATTCAACAGATTTTTCAAAACGAATTATAATCGTACAACTTCTATTGGGCTTAGAAACGAACTATTTGTTCCAAAATTCTCAGCCAAAATCTTACTGGCTAGCAGAAAAAGCAATCAAATGTATGAAATAGAAATACAACTCGAAGAAACTTGCATTTTTTTTAAATGTTCAAATCTAAACATGTTTCTCCTTCTTTTGCAAAATATACGTAAAAAGAGACAAACTGACTTAATTAAAAGGAACCGAATGTTGTCACTTTTCAATATCATTATTTTGACAACTCTGATATTTCGAATGGGTGTTGCAATGGTTTCTGTGTACAAATAATTTGCATTCAGAACAACGTACTGTAGTTTCATTCTTCTTATTTCCGCCAAATTCGTGGCTGGCGTGCTATGATTTAAGGTAAGAGATGTTCGCGCATCCAAAGTGCCGCCTAAAGGGGACTGGTCACTTCATAGGGTGTAAGGAACTGAAACAACGCCAGAAAAAAGGCACGAATGCTTAATTGTTTTCGTTTGGATAGTGTAGACATGTACCTAGTGCTTTCCCGGCCATTATTCTGCTGGTAAGGAAAATAATTAACGCAGGTTACGGAGGGTTAAACAAGATTGCAGCTGCTCATAAAAATAGATGTATCGTATTTTATCGCACCTTCTTGCTGTGGTTCATTTTCTCATTTTAGAAAAAAATACTCATTCTCTTTACATAGTGTTACGTGTAGTACATATACGTATATCCAGCAGTTGTTATGGTGTATTTTGCACTGTTCACATGAATTATAAGTCTGTGATATTATTCCACTCAATATTGATTTAGGAAAAGAAAACAATACATTAGTGCATTTTATTTGACATGAAAGATTCGTGACTACAAGTACTTTTGCATATGACGAAACAAAATGCAACACCTCAGTCATTTATCTTTGGATCTGACTAAAATTTGTCTCTGGTAAAATGTATTCCGTAGTAAAGTATTAGGTGAATACCTTTTAGCCGGTATTAGTTAGCCCCCCCCTTCCAAGTACGTCACTCCGAAATCTGACGCCACTCACTTATTTCAGGCTGGCGCCGTCACTGTTCCAAGTGTAATCCCTTTTTCCTCCCTCCAACGACCGTCCTCCCTGCTGGCGCGCACAATGTTGCCAATTGCCAGCATTATTGTTTAACCTAAGTCACAACAAACTCCCCCATCTTGATTGGGCTAGCTAAATAAATTTACAAATACACATACTTTGTTGGAAGGGATGTAAGTTTTATTATGGGTCTTTTGAACGAACCTGACTTAACTTTTGGTACCCTCACAAGACCATCGTCTCCAGGAAATATTTGAAGACTAAAATTGGTAAACGCTGTAAGTGCAACAAGAATTCAAACACCGTTTTCCACGTTATGTGAAATGTTATGTGAAATGTGCCATGCTTGATAATGTGGTAAACGTTAAAAGTGGCTGGTAGCCCTCTAAGTAGTTCAAAGGGTGTGTAAAAAGGCACTAGTGTGAACGTTCGTACGGGCTGATGTGCTGAACGATTCGATATCCCAACACTTTCGCTTTTGGCACTTACAACGTTT